>NC_084664.1:7029557-7335494 GCF_028389875.1 Rhea pennata | reverse complement strand
TACTAAGAACACATTTTTTTTCAGTTTGGCACTCAATCAAAATAAATACAACTTATATTAAACTCAGTTATGTTTTTTTCAGGTTTGCTGGCCAAAATGACCCCAAAATACCATTTTCTATGACCTAAAACATTTCATTCAACCTGGAGGAATGTATTTTGTTCGGTCATTTTTATGGAGAGCGAAGGATTCAAAGACCAGCAACTTTCCAAAGCAGTGCCTATTTCAGAAGGCTTGCAGTGGATATTAGAGACACAAATTCAACTACTCTTTCAGCCCAAGAAAACCTGAATCCTCCTACATCACCCAGGAGAGGACTTTAGCTACCAGGAGAGAAGCATCTCACTATTCTTGGGTGAAGAAATACGAAGGTATTCTCTCTGGTATTTCTCTGGCTCCATTCATTTTACCCAATCAAACATGCATAGAAGCAGCAGTAGGTCTGGATGTGCCATTTCCTGAGTGACTGCAGAGATGTTCAGCTCAGAGCAAACCAGCTCCAACCAGACCTGCTCAGAGACGTCTGCTGGAGCAGCAGAGACTGTGGATCCAAAGGGGATCACTCAAAGGCCCAAATTTACAGATAATTCCAGGCTGATCAGAACGGATTTTTACTGGTTGTCAAAAAAGCAGTCTTGGAGCTCTGATTATTATTTCCACTTCATGGCAAATTAATGTGAGACAAGAGAAGTTAAAAGTCCAGGCGTGCTGGAGAGGTGCAGAACATCTCCTTTAAAACTTGACTGCTTTTCCTGAGCTTTTATATAGCACTTGTCACCAGGTACCTTCGCACTTTGCACGTCTGAAAGCTAACAACACTTTAGGGATCTCTTCCTATTGGAGTTACTGATGTCTCTAAGCACACTCTCTGATGTGTAAGACCACACTTGGCAGTTGTGTGGTGGGGGGCAGGTCACTGCAGTGGGACAAGTCACCATGGGGACTGTGGGTTCCTCCCAGCTGCACTGAGTGTGGCCAAGGCTGCTCTGCCACTGGCAACCAAGGAGCAGCTGTGAGGTCTCCCTCACTGTGGGGTCCCGGTGGGGAACATCTCCTGTCTGCAGGGATGTGTGATATGGGAGTTGCCTAAGTACCTCCCGTGGTTCTGCAATAAGTACTTACGAATCCTGTTCTTCAAGAATAGGCTTCGTTACCAAAAGGACACTAAACCAGCCTCTTCACAGAAATTTCCCAGATAAGGCTTTGCTTGTCATACACACCTACCTCCCTAGCAAGACTGGATGCTCAGCTAGGGGAAAACTCTTTCCCCTGACTCAGGGACTTAAAGCATCTTTAGCTGAAATCCATAGGCATGTGCTAATCTAGTGGAAAAGGGAAAATTGCCCCTCTGGAATCTGTTTAGCTGGGAACTAAAGCAGAGAGAACTTGGATGTGGTACAGTCAGCAAGGCATCTGGAGCTGCCAGCACCTGGTACAGGGTTATTGGCACTTTGCAGGATCAGTCTCTTGGAGTAGGCTGACAAAGCTGGCAGGTGGGGGAATTTGCTTGTCGTTCATTGAATTATACCTGATTTATGTTTTTGCTCATTGACTTCAGAAATCTTGCAGCAGCAAGCTGCATTGTCTTAACTTTGCATTTGTAGATTATCCACACTGCAGAGTTATAAATCCTTCCGAGCACAGTGTGCTTCCAAGGCCTAATTATATTGTCAGTGATAGGGTCTGGAGCGGGAGTCTATGTGCTACAGTGCTCTGCTGGCCCAGGGTTCAGAAGGCATTCATAGAAGCATTTTATCAGTCAATTTCATGAGACATTAATTAATGAGATACTTCAATTAGATCATTTCTGTCACTAGGAAGGAATTATTCTTCATGGTCAAGATTACATCATCTTAATTAGTCCCTCTCCAAGTAATTTGCTTCTTTTCAAGCCCTGAAGAAGGGTACATTCATTATAGATAATTAATATTCAAGTTAATTGACTGTACCCTACAATTCATGGAGACCCTTTGAAACAGATTTTCTAGTTAGGCATCAGGAAGGGCTGTTAAAGTTGCACTGTGCGGTTCTATGTAGGGCTTTTCAATCATCCAGGGGACCAAATTCTAATTATCAGCCCCAGGCCTGCTTAGCCACTCCAGTTAATATTCACAATAGGGTGCCCATTCTGAGCAACTACTGTATATGTACAAAAGTTGAGACCAGAAGGTTAGGTTAAATCTCTTGTATTTATGTACACACTGCACAGAGAATCTATTTTTTGTTAGCACACACTCACATTCTTCGCAGCAAAATTACTTTGATTTGACTATTTCAGTTTTAAAAGGGAATTTTTATAAGAAGCCAATCAGGAATAATAGATACTTGAAGCTTGGATGCTCTGTTTGTTTATTCTCTCCAAAGGAAGGTCATGCAATATTAATGTTGTGTCTTTTAATGTTGCCAATGATCCACAGAAACTACTATATCCCACTCATAGTAGTAAATTTAATGTGAATGTTCTCTATCATATGCAAATGTGGCTGATAACTCTTTCTTCAGAGTATTTGCACTTCATTTGTATATTTGACTTAAGTCAGAATTTCATTTTATGCTACCCTGTTTCAGACCACATCAGTTATCTTATATTTGAAAATGCTGCCTCTTTAATGGTTCTGAAGTTGGAAACTCAGTTGCAAGTCGATGTCCTCAAAAGCAACTATTATTTTTTAATTTTGGTAACAGTGACAGGGTATTACCAGGTCTGGTATAAACAGCTGCAGCTCCCATTGAACCCAGTCGGTTGTGCTGGCTGGCCTCAGCACTAAATCCGCCTAATTGCAAGTGATATTGCTGCTCTTCCTTCTTATGTGCATTGCTGAACCCTTCTGATCCAAGGAGAGTCACTAATGAAAAGCGATGCAGTTTGTATGCATGTAAGTCTTTGTTTTTAAAAACAAAACTTCCCCTTTGACTTGAACTTTAAATAGTAGAGCCCGACGAATAATGTGGACAACGTCACTGAATCTGTGCTCAGACTTTGGCATTTTGTAGCTCTTGCTGTCTTCGTGCCTTGTGTTGGTTTCCTCTAAATAGTCTATCAAAGAAATTAAATGGCAGGAATGTGAGTGGAAGCAGTGAGATATAAACAAACACTGAATATTCAGAGTGACTATTTTTATTCCCAGTAGAAACCTGATTTTAAGATCTAAGGGAGCAGACGATAGGGAAGGGACCAAATTCATATCAGGGACTATTTGAATGGCTGTCCAAGGCAGGGTGAAGGGATGCTTGGAAGAGTCACTGTCTCTCCTGCCACCCTACTATATGGGCTTTCCTTTCCCTCAGCAGCTGTGGTCTTCCTGGCTTTCTGGGGCTCTGGGCTAAACAAAACTGTTTGCTAATATGATACCGAGCTTGAATATGCAACAGAGTATATCCAGGGCAGACTCTCAAGTAATGAGTAATTTTGGAGATGACTGTTTTTTCTGTTTGACCAGGTGGCAAAGAAGAGTTAAAGAAAAAGAAGTTCATAAACCTCAGCAAGGAAATACTTTGTTAGGAGTTATTCACCCAGGGCCGTTAAAAATGTAGCTTGAATTAACATCCTGCCACTCGCTTAGTGCTTCTGCCTAACTCTGTTTTCTGTGATTGATTATCCAAGAGCAATTCTCAGAAGCTTGCCCAATTTGTTTTTATTGCTAGTTAGCCCAATGAAAAGCAATCGTCTAACGCTTTTTGTTGGCTACACCCCCTCCCTTCTCCATCCCTCTCCTTTTTCTCTAGGCATCGCATACAACTGCTCGTCCTGACTCCTGTGTCATCTCTGGGCCCTGTGTCCTTGCATTTGACTTGCTGATATTGTTCCACTTTTTGTGCCCCACAGAAGAAACCAGAATCTTTCCAATGTTTTAGAATAAATTAGAGTTGGCATTTTGTGCCCAAATCAAATCTGCGTTCTTCAGCTTGATTTTGTCATCTTGTTGGGAGGGTACATGCTTTACCTCTGCTGGCATGGAGTGCAGTAGGTGTGCGGAGGCAGAGTAAAGGATTATCTTTCTGTAACAGTAATTTTAAAAGGGTTCCTTTGTTGCTTAGAAAGCATTTCTGATTGCATTAAGAACTTGCCCACCATGCTGCCTGACATCATGCCTGTGGACATGTTTGCTTTTCCAACTTGGGGGCTGACAGCACTCGCTGCATAATGACTATCACAGGATTAGTTCAGGGAGATCACAGCACTATTTTTGCACATTTGTAGCATCCATGTTGAGGATCTCAAAGTGCTTGGCAAACCAACTTACCAACTCTACCTAGGAAGAAGGTCAGAAATATTAACCCTATTTTGGCACTGGCTAATTTAATGTCCAGAGAGACTAAAAAAGTCTGTACTGTGGAGCTGCTGAACACATGCACTTTGAATTAAAGTCAGGAGGAGATGTAAGTATTTGATATCAGTGGAAAGCAGGCCCAGTAGGGATTTATTTAAAGGTAAATAGAAGAAGAAAAGGAAAGTCTTGATTCTCACTCTTCTCCTTGGAGCACTGAATCACACGAACAGGTAACTTGTTTAATCACCTTATGTCTCTACCATATCTACCTAAAATCTGTGAAAAGCTTCCTTAGTATTTCAAAAACGTTGTTTCTTATCCTGGATTTCTTATCCTGGCTTATTCTTTAAAATTAACGATATATATCTGTGCAATTCTAGTATTTAAACTCAATTCTTCTGAATGGCAGCTGACTTAGACACATTTAGGCAGCCAGTTCATGCAGTTCATGTGGGACCACACTCAGAAGATGTTGGTGGAGAATTTTGTAGTGTTGCACCACAAATCTCAATATCCCAGAAATTTTACCTTGTACCCAACAGTACTTACATCTTGGTCCAGTCCTTAGTTTCTGTCCCCAGAATGTTACTGACTTCTTTAGGTCCTTACCTGGCTCAAAGTAGGAGGGAAATACCCTGAAACAGAGAACATCCATCAGCACATCTTAAACAACTGTATCCCTTGGCAGAAGTAAAGAAAATCACACAGAAAGATGATAGAGTCCACCAGAACAACAAACTCATTTCAGCACAGATCTCAGAGAACTGGGGAAGTTGTATTCTGTCTGATTCTGACAAATCAACAATTTTCACATTTTTAATAGTATTTTTGCTGTAGGGTTGAGAGGTTCATGGGCAGTCCTGGAAGCTGCAGAGAACTAGGTAAAGGTTTTACTTGGACAGCGTAGATCCAAGGCCACATACTACCAGATAAACCAGCTGGACGTGTCAGTGTCAGCCAACTACGTTCTTTTTCTTTTACCAACAGGCCATTCCCCAGCTCAGCTGTACTTCGATTCTGTGCATAAAAAGTAGAGAATGAATTTTCTGAATCTTTAGGTGAATCTAAACCAAAGAGTAAAGACAAAGGACTTACCTGCCATATATCCGCCCTAAGCTCTGACAACATAACAAACTCTGTGGCAGGAGCAGCAAATTTTTATTCTTGCCTTCTCTAATCCTTGAATAAAATGTTTATTTCATTGTTTGTCCTCTCTTCTCACCTCTGTTCTCCAGTCTGATCTGACTGGAGCCAAACCTCTTCAAAAACCTAGATGTCTTCCACTATTAGTACAAAATCTAATACCAAAGATTTTAATCTTTCCTGAGGTCTCTAGGCATGTGAGTAATTATAATTTCTACAGAATTACAGCATCTTCAATTAGATCTTCATAAATGTTTTCTGGCAAAACAGGACTTGCATTAAGCATAGTGCTTGGTCTTATGCTTACTGAGTGGTGAAAAAGTTCTCTCTTTGATGCTATTTTCCTACTTTCTCCTTTGAATAAAGTGGAAAATAGCCAAAGCATGTACTAGGGCTGCTTCCTGTGGGGTTTTGTTGCTTTGCAAGTGACAGAGTATTTTTAAAGAGATCTAAGTTGAGAACCCCAGGAGTGCATTGATTAAGCAGAGTTGAATATTGATATCCATGTAAAAGCAGAGGTGGTGTTTTGCTACTGCAGGCACAGGTGAATGGGGGAACTTAAGCTTTCTACATCCAAAAGACCAATAATGCCATTTGATCAATCAGGGTAAAATACTTCAGAAATTACCCACAAGAAGTTATTTTCCTATGTATAAATAATCTGCAAGAGCTATTGTGGACATCTGTCCTTGCGTATGGTTAATATTCAGGGGCACCAAGTTAGGTTTGGTTGTATGCTGCTGTGTGGAAGCCATTTGAATAATCAGGATGTGACATTGTTGGGCTTGGGGGGTGCCAGGAACAACGGGATGAGTTTCCGTAAATGCGAACAATGAAGAACTAACCCAGATTTTCCATTCTGACAAGCACGTAACTCACACAATATAAATTTTGAAAAAATGCCTGGGAGACAATCTGGATTTGAACAACGTTTTCTAGAAGTAGCTGCCTGCTGACAGCATGTCTCAATCCTCTGCATGTTGACAGGCCCAAAAGCAGAGTTAAGAGGCCCTCTGAAGTTGACTGAAGTCAATGTCAACAAAGCTGGGATTCCTTCCAACCAAAAGCTGCGCAACCAGTGTGAAATGTTTGTCAAGCTGTACTGAGGGGTAACTAGTGGAGCTACCAAAATATTTAACTGAGACTCTCAGCAAGACATTGGATTTCTAGTAAAAGATACAAAAGACACTGTATCCCATTTTATCCAGAAAATTCCCAAATAGTTTCCACTTTAGAAAGAAATCTAACTGCTTTGGGAGGTAACAGCTGCAGAGGATTTAATGTTCAGGGCACAGGGGAGCTGCTTTTTCTAGACAGAGATTAGAGGCCAGGTCTGAAAAAGGTTGGCCAGGATCTGAAGCATTCAGTTCTAGTGCTGTGATTCGTAACCACCCTCAGCCAACTTCTACCTGAGCCTGGTGAACTAAACTTCATGCCCATCTCAGTTTTTGTCTTGAAATCATTCCCCAGGGCAAAGAAACAGTCTGCCTTCCAGCTCTCCACTGACCTCTTGGGGAAGGTCAGGGGGCTGAGGACACAAATTGATGGTAGCTCTGACCCGACACCAGACTGCATATGAAAGATCTTAAAGACACACAAGAGGTGGCAGGAATGAGCAGCTGGGGACAGCTCAACACCTGAGGCAAGGGGTTAAAACTGCTCTCAGGTACCTGTCATTCTGCTTCGTAACTTCTCAGCCTTGACATTGTTGACTGCTGTCCCAAACTGATGCTTGAATCAGAGCAATTCTCTCATCATATAGCCATATTAGGGAAGCTTTTGGTGCATGGTTACTGACTTCAGTCAGTAAGTTAAAATATTATGTTCATTCTTGTGTTTTTTCTTACTCTTTTTCGCTCAAGTTTTACAGAATTTTTATTTATTTTTCTGTGAGTTGTCCCAGCTGCTCTCAGTGGATCATTGCCCCTCAGCCCCTGATAGACAGTGGCTGGTGCTTTCCCCTGGGACATGGGAAACATGAATCTGAATTCCTTGAAGCAGAGAAAGTCATTAAACCTGGGCCTCTACCCTCTTTCCTGAGGGTTCTCATCACCAGTAATTGCTTAAAAATAGGACACCTCCAGCACCACATTTCTGGTGAATGTCCAACTCTCACTCCAGGAGTGAATCATGCAATTTCTTCTACGAAGAAATTATTCTAAGAAATTAGAATATTTTTAATATCAAATACAGACAGCCCTGAGAGCAGAGAACCCCTCCACCTCCTACAAGGGGAGTCCACTAACCAGCCAGATATAAAGTCAAACTCTTTTAAACTCTCCTCTTTCAGCATGTGAATTTTATTCCTTTCTGTGAAGTAGAAGAGGTTGAGCAGGTAACATGAAGACTTCCCAAAGAGTCTGTAGTCTGGTTCTTAGGGTAGTCTCCTGACAGACAAGCAGATATATTCAGATCTCCTTTGGCAGAATATGATCTCCTGCTACCTTGATTTTCCATAGGTTGCAGGTACAGAATCAGGAGAGGTGTCTTTCTGCAGCATGCGTAAGCCACTTAAAGCTAAGAAGTTGGATGTCCATGCCCACTGCTTCCTGAGTGTTCAGCAGGCTGGTTGTTCTGGATCCTACTCTGGATTGCTCTGCTTTCTCCATTATTCTCCAAGGCTTGGGAGCCTTGGGCACCTCATTTGGGTCTGGACTGCTTTGGTGGAAGCTAGAGGTGGGATGATGAGCACTTCCAGGCCTATGTCCTCTTTCAGAAAGAGCCCAAAGCTCACAGCAGGTGATCTGTGATCGCCTTTATGCCTGTCATTTTAGTGATGCAGAACACTGAAGTTGTTTAATTCGCTCACAGACAGATGCTGGTACACTCACATACCACAGACACCCCCATTTTTTCCCTCAATTTCCCCAGAACTTGTGTTAGAACCCTTAATGTCAATTATTCACCAAATAAACTAATTCTTTCTAATCCTATGCTATTCTAATGCTTAAGATGACTCCCCAAATGGGGCTAAATAACAATAACAACTACTTATGGCTTTTCCCCTCAGTAGTGGAAGTAGAAATGAAACACCATCTGATATGCCAAGAGGAACTCAATGTGAGCAGATTGACTAAAGATAGCTGTCTTTCTTACTCTTAAGAAAATTTTTGTGTTCTGCTGCGCTCACCGTTGCTTACAGTCTCAGCTTTATTTCTCATCCAAAGGGAAGCTGCTAAATAAGACATCAGTTGGGAATGAGTTTCTTACTTCAGTTGGGAATGAGTTTCTTACTCTTTAAAGTTATATTAAATATCCACTGAGGCCATCACAACAAATATTTGCGATAGCCTCAGTGGGTGTTTAATTGGGAATAAGACAAGAGATGAATTTTAAAGAGGTGGTATTACCTAGAACAAGAGACCTCATATGAAAAAATTTCTACATGCTTTGCCACCTGACTAAAAGCGGTTTGGATCATTAAAGTGCGTGTTGTCTCAGCATCTGGAGTAGTGATCTACCGTGGCTTCAATGATGATTATCTACAGAGCTTAACCATGAAAGTCAGGATGGTTAACAAATCCATGGCACCAAAGATCAGTAGGATTCAAGGCTAGAAGAGAGCTAGATTATCTGCTCTGTACTCATGAACGTACAAGGTAGAAAACGTCATCTAGTGATGTCTGCATTGAGCCCAAGATCTTATGTTTCATTAGACCATCTGTTTTGATTCCAAGTCCCTACCCCTTCTGTTTGCTGAGTGTTTTAACCAAGTCGCTTCTTGGTTGAGAATTATAGGAGTGAAGCTGCAACTGCTGAGCCTATAAATAGACTAATGCAATATCAAATAATATTTTGTTATATTTATTGAGAACTTTACCCTTTGGAATAAAAAGAAGGGGAAAGGCAGCATTTACATTGACTGGAGGTAATAATAGATGCTGGGTTCTCATGGGTAATTTATAGGACCCCGTGGAATGAAGTGAACTTTTTGACCTGGTATTGTTGAAGCCGATTCTGTTCAATACACCACAAGGAAAATATTTTTGAAGGATCCTCCTTGCTACTGTTTGTTGTTAAATTAAAGAAAACAGGAAAAGAGAGAGAGTAAGGCCAAGAAGGGGGAAAAACATCAGCAAAAAGCATTAGAATGGAGCTAATCAATTTTTGGATAATCCTTTTCCTCAAAGATTTTGGGGAGAAAAGGCCCTGCTGGGCCTGCTAAAATTCCCTTCTAGTTCCAATTGTCAGTGTTAATTGGTGATGGACTCATCACACAGAAGCTCTGTGGAGGTAAAATAAAAGGAAATATGCAAGGCGGGGGCATGAGTAAGAGGCTGCTATAGCTTGTGAATGAGGAACACAACAATGGCCCAGAATAAGCTAATATATATAAATGAAAATATCAGCTTGATCCTTTGCTGGACTTTTGATGCTTTGAAAATTCCTATTAATTCCAGCTGCGTAGGTCCCTTTATTAATTAAATGGTCAAGAAAAGCTCCATGTACAGTACCGGCTCCACGAGCAAACGATGAAAGAGCTATGTTGACATCCTTATTCTAAGCTGTACAGTCACCTTCAGGGCCCGCATTCAGGAAGAATTACTTTGGCTTCAGTGAACTTAAAGAATCCCAGGCGCCTCTCAATAGATTTTAAATCCTTCAGTGCTGTTCACCTAAGAAATGGGAAGGTCTCTTGCTGACACCCTTCTTGATGTTCCTGATAGTAAAAAATCTTTAGAGGCAAGTAGGTAGAGCTAATTATTTCAAAGAGTTCGCAGCTGCACCGCTTCTTAGCTTTCCCTTTCATCACCTATTTAATTAGAAAAGGGCTTTGTTTTATTTATTTTTAAGCAGTATGTGGTAGAATTTTATTTTAGATTCCTAATAGCTCATGGCTTGTCTGTTTACTGGAGACTGCAGAACATGTTCATCCTGTGCTTGGTCCTGGGTAGAGCTGGAGAGCAGATCTGATCTTGGTGCCTCTTCTGTGGATTGCGGCAGAGGCACGAGAGGCTTTGGTGACATAAGTAGGTTTGCTTTGTAGCTGACAAAAAAATCTGCCCAGGGCAGATTTTTCCTCTCAGTGCACAGGTAAGACCTAAATTTAAAATCCTGGGTCCTTGCAATTACACTCTCAGTCCAAAAGCCACCTCTGATCTTTATGTTACTTTTGCTTTTTATTACTTCAAACAGCATTGGTGCTCTGGGTGCCTCTACAGAAATGCAGTAAATGCAGACACAGAAGGTTTGCTGAGCAGAAGAGAAAACTATATTTAAGGGATGCAGATGTCTGAGGGCCCTGTAGCTCTGATCTGTGTGGACGATAAGGTGAGGAATCTTGTTTCTCCCCCTTTGCCACCTTTCTCTGCCTGGCTGTGTCTGGCGAACTTTTCCCCAACGCCTTTTCTGCAATCTTGAAGTTCTGCAGGAGCCAATTCTCTCTGCAGGTAATGCAATGCAACGTTGAAGTGTTGTTCAGCCTTTTGAAATAATAATGAGTATACCTGCCCACCTGGAGGCATTTGAACATTAGACATAGAAGTCTAGGAAAATCTAAGCTTGTGACCCTCTTCTCTCTCTGTTGTTGATGGAGGGAGTTTTTAGGAGCTCCTCTTGACTTCAGTCTAGGTTTTGAACATTGTACTCTTCTGGAAGCCTTTTGCAATGTCATGTTTGAACACTAAATTAAGGCTGTGAAAATAAGTGCAATGGAAATGACATACGTGAGGAGCAAACACACTTCCAGCTTTGGGAGCTAAGTGGAATCCCTCCTTGCGCACAAACTGTCATGCAGCTGGGTCCATCTTCCATGGGGAGCGTCTTCTCTGTCTGAGAGGAGCTTGGGCTGGCAGACCCAGCCCTGGGTGGCTGCAGAAGACCCAGAGCTGAGGTGTCCAGTCTGGGTGCAGGCTGTCAGGCTTCTCCCATCCATTAGGAAATGTTCAATGTTTAAGTCCTAGAAAAGAAAGCACAGGCTGATTTAGGGATGGCTAATGTTATTCTGTAAGAACCGGATGTTGCTTGAGCTTACCCTGGTTTAATTCACTATCCTATCCTGGGTCATCATCTGAGGTTTGAAGAAGTAACCTAATAACATGCTTCAATGGCCAAGTCAATTCCTCCTCCTGGATTTTTTTCCTTTCCCTTCTCCTATTAATAGCAATAGAGGAGATGGATTAACAGTTGGGCCCAGTGGCTGTCCAAAGTGGTAATGGCTTTTTCCCAAGCTGGCACGTGCTGCTTGCTGCGTGGTTTCATGTGCCAGGTGTCCAGAGGGTAGAGGCAGCTCTTAAGCTGCTTGTCATCCCTGGGTGGCGTCATTAGTGCATCATATGTTTCAGAAAGAGAGAGCCCAGCAAGAGCTGTGCATTGCAGAGCAGCAGCCTTGAAATGCTGATGCTCTGCCCTTCTGTCACTGTGCAAATGCCACAGTGAACAGCCGTGCAAGCTGGGATACGTGGGGGTTTCTCTCCTGTGCAATGCAAACAAGTCCTCTAGAGCACCAGCCTCACTTCTTCCCACAAAGCAGAGCTCCAGGTGGACAGTGTTCCAGTCCCCCATGGGAGAAGGACTTGGTTTTAATTTTTAGGGTGAAGTTTGTGTTGTTTCTTTCCTCCTCTTTTGTGCGTGTACATGCACGCACACACATACACACACACAGTCCCTCTTTCTTGAGTGCATTTGTGCTTCACAGACGGGCTGTTTGCCTTTTCCTACAATAGTGGTAAAAGCCTCAGACCTCAGGTCTTTTTCAGAGCCCAGATGCACCCTCTGCGTGTTGACAGTTACTTGATGCCTTTGTGTGACTCCCTCCCACGTGCCCAGAGGAAGGGGGATGTTTTGGAAGACCTCACTGGTGCAGGATGGTGCTGGTGAGGATGATGATGCACAGGGTAACCTGCTCCCAGGATGCCCTGGCCTCCCATGGCAGAACACTGCCCTAGGCCTGGCAATGGGATCCTTGGAGCCCAGGCAGCTCTACTAGAGCGTCATCAGTACTAATTAGCATTCCCATAGGGTGCTATATTCCTCATGAGCAGCCATGCGGCCTTCCAAACCACATAAAACTCCTTCCTGGGTTTTGCACATGTCAAAAGTGGACCCAAGGGACTATTTTTTAATACAAGCCTGAAATCAAACCCTGCAATGGGGTTGGTCTGTGTTGGCCAAATATTATCAGAGATTATGAAAACCAAACTCTACAGGATTTTTTTTTTTTTTTTTTTTTTTGTACAGAGTTTTTAGAGGATCTCTGTTGTTTTTGCAGGAAGGGACCAGTTTGGTCATTATGCTGCATTATAATGTATGCTTTACCTTGTAACAATACTATTGTGTTTGCAATGGGCAAATCTTTAATACAATCACCTGCCTCTATGCCGGAGGTTTGCTGGCCTGTATTTGTGTCCGTGGAACAGCATGTAATGATCTCACCTGAGCGACTTTCACTCAGCCCTTTCCCACCTTCATGCCTCAGTTTCCCCATAGGTAAAATGATGTAGCTCTTTAAGAACAACCGAAGAAAAATCCCTGATGGGAATTAAATGTTACCATAAGCAGGGTCATTGTCCTGCCTCTGGAGGCTCTTTCTTTCGCACTTGTCTTTTCTTTTGGGGAAGAAAGAGGGCTTTGTGCGTGCTTGAAAACAACTTGCAGAGGAACCCAAGTGCTGGGAAGAGGCAATATGTGTGTGCCTGTCTATGAGCGCATGCACAGCATTTACCAGGCATGCAGAGGGCTGAGTCATGGAGGGCGCAAATGCAGAGTGTGCTTGGGCCAAAAAAGGCTGGGAAGCCCGGGAAATGAAGGAGGCCTTCACCAAGCAGAGCCGTGAGCACGCAGCTGTGTGCTCCCGCATACCAGCCTCTGCCCTCATCCCCTTCCTCTACCCTGCGTGCTTGGTGCAAGGGGACATGCTGAGTAATGATGTGTTTTCCTTATTCTCGGGGAAAACAGCTGAAATGAGATTTAGTTACAAACGTGCTCCTTAGGAGGAGGAAAACACTCAGAAAGAAATACATTTAACTATGAATATACATAATTAGGTACTTCCAAAATGTATATATGTTATCTGATAGCTTCAGGGTGAAATGTACTGTTGGGGGCTGTTCCCAGTGTTCCCAGAATTAGAGTTAGTGTCACTGGGTTTTGTGTTTTTAATATGATTTTTGCTGCTCTTGTAGCCTATCGGGGCCCAACCTGGCTCAGGGTGCTTTGCTCTAGGCGCTGTACAAACATTCACCTGAAAGGTGAAGATGGATGAAAGTAAAAGAGTAGAAGCTAATAAAACTCCCAGTTGATTCCCCTTTAGGCCAACCTTGTTTTTCCTGAAGTTCTGGGATATCTGAGACCTGCCAACACGATGCACGTGAGAAGGATGTAATTGGGGGTGACACATTTGCTGGGGTGACAGGTTTTGGGCCCAGCTCAGAGTGGCTCACCGTGAAAGAGTCTTCCCAGTTACTTTTTTGGGAGTTTGGCCCTTCAGGTGCCCCAGGCGCGATGCAAGGAGGCAGCATGTGCTCCGCACGGGTGCAAAGCACTCCTGTTTGTGCTGCACATGCTTGCTTCCACTATTACGACTTAGTCTACCCCCGAAGCAAGAGAGTACAATTTTTCACTTTGTCACAAGTAATGATTATCACAGAGATGGGAGAGCACCCTAAGGCCCCTGCTTTGGCTGCAGTAGGTGCAATGAGCTACTCGAAATGATGCTCCATACTGCTTTAGTTGTACTTTTCATGCTAAGGGAATCTGCATGTAGAAAGTGGGCAGAACCCAGTACATTTATTGACCTGAAAATCTCTGGGTACGTCTCTTCAGAATGGGTACAGGCCTTCTGGTATTGCTGTTTACACCCGCCCGGGTGGAATAGCTTTCCAGTTTCAGCTTTTTCCTTCTCCCAAAGAGTGCAGCTGCTCTTTGGTGTGCATTAGGCTCACACCCCAGCACTGCTGCTTTGTGTTTTCTCCTGATGAGTCCCTTAGCATTAAAACAGCCATTCATCATTCACCAGGTACAATAAACCAGGAGACTGTATTTTATTCAGTTCCAGCCCCAGGCGTCTCAAGCAGGTATGAATCTTTTAAAAGCAAGTTCGTCTTTAACTTGTCCCAAATGTGCCATGAATTACTTACGTGGTTTGTAAAGTGTCTGTAAAACAATCCTGAGATTGAAAATGGTGATGTGGCCCCAGCAGAAACATGTTCTCTAGTCTGTAGTGGAAAGTGTGCTTGAGCCATAGGTTAGAATGAATAGTGTCTTATTCTTCTTCCTATCTTTCAGGTTTTCAGGGGGCTTAGCAAAACATTAATAATTAAAACCCCAACAAGATGTGACTGATGGGAATCCAGCGTGTCCCTCATTAAAGAAGGACCATTTACAATTAAAAAAATGCTGGGGCAGAAGGAATTAGGAAAAACGTAGTTATGGGATTTGCAGTCCTCAATGACCACAAGAGGTCAGGGCTTCTGTTCTTACATTTTCTGTGAAAGAAAAGCCCCGTTGGAGCGCAGCATCTTTAAAGGTAGAGTTTTCTGAGCAGATGAAGTCAAAGACTATGTTGCTAGGTGGGAGAGCCTGCACCCTTTCAGTACCCTGGGCCATGTCTGGTGCCCCCTCCTCTGTGCTGGCAGTGGTACAGCCATGTGTAGGGTCAGGCTGACTTTTGGGTTTGGTGAAACCCTTCAGTGAACTCTGCAATTGCAATCAGCAGAGCAGAGGAAGCAGACAGATATGGCAAGAAGGCAAGAGGAGGCTGTTTCTTCCCCCCTCCCTTTTTTTTCCTTCTTATGCTGCCTGTGAAACCAGACCCTTGGAACTGTCCTGTTCTCTGGCCTTGCTCCACTCAAATAACGGCCAAACCTGGTCCTCAGTGCTGCCAGTCTTGAATGGCAGCAACCCAAGGTGCCTGGGGTAACTAAGATGACCAGCTTTTGATGGGAACCCAAGGAGAGAATGGCAAGCCCAAACATGGAGATCCTCATGGGGGACTAAAGGCACACTGGGCTCATTAAATATCCACAAACATCAGATAATGCAAATTCTTCCCAGGATGTGACTGTCCTTCACCTTGGAGATGTGCTGGTCATTTGCCCCTCTTGTCCTGCTGGAAATCAGTTCCCTCATCTCTCTCCTGAGAGAGTTGACACTATCTCCTAATATCTAGCCCAGGTAATGTGTGGCATGTCTGTATGGAGTCAGGAATGAGTGCAATATGGCTGTTTGTGGATGTCTTAGTCTTGGTCACTTGGAGGTTGATGGGGATTATCTACCATCTTGAATGTCACTTGGAACTACACAGAAAAAAATCCAAACTCGGCTGACCTCGTGGAGCAGTGAGGCTAGCTTCAGAAGGGAAAGGTTACCCAAGGGAAAGCCCCCACGAGGAAAAGCACTTAGGCCCCTTCGCAATCCAAGGGAGAACTATACTCAAAGATCTCTCAAAGCAGGGAAGATCTGGAGCAAAGCACATTGTACAGAGCAAGCAGTCCTGACTGACGACTACTTCTCCTTCTGTGTTACTCTACAGGTTTATCCCATTGATTTCCATTCCAGATCCTTTCATATGTCACTTGTGATATTATTACCGGTATTGCTTTTGAAGCCTACGCTAACTAGCTGCCCGTGAACCCTTCATATTTCATGACTGCATACACTTCCTGAGAGGCAGCCTTTGTAGAAACCTGTTTTAGTGTTGTCTTTGCTTTGGGAGATGTGGTCTATAACTCCCAATGAGCTCACCAAAGTGGAATTTCAGTGCCTAAGACTAGAGGTATACATACAGTCTGCAGTATATTAGGAATAATACGCATGGACGTGCTGTGCTAGGAACCTTGCCACAAGTTTATTCATGTGATGCCAGGAGAGTCATTTGCTATCAGCCTTCTACTCCCAGGATTCTGCATCATCACTCCTTTTGGGTTTGTGTTTTTGCTTTAAAGTGTGTGTCAAGCCCCAGGGATGTGACTGTTTTGTAAAGATGAAACTCTATCTCCTCTCCCGGGACGGAGTCAGAAGTGTGAATTCTAAAGGACTTGATGAAGTTGGAAGTGGTTTAAACAGATAAAATACCAGCACTGGCTCCTTCAGCATGCTATATTAACAGCAAAAGGGAGCTTCAGAAACAGAAAGGCCTCCTAAATACTTATGATAATACCTAACAAGAATAGTAGATGTCGTACAAAACAACAACCACCATCTTAAGGAAAAGCCTTGATATTTTTTTCCCCCTTAGCTTGTTGGATATTTATCAAAGCATAACCTGTAGGTTAGCCTACAAAGCACCAGAAAACAAAGGCTCTGTGTTCTAATCTTTCAAGGGAGAAGGTTAAACAAAGCATATTGAAATATGCTATGTCAGAAGAGCTTTGTTTCTAGAGATCAGTGGAACAGAGGATTTGGAGTAGCCCCTCTACTTCCTTCTTTTTGTCCTTGCCTGTAAGCGTTAAAAAAAATAAACAAAATAAAACCTACACAGATTAAGAAGTGGAAACAATTGATGTCTACTGAAGTAGTCTTTTCAGTAGCTGTATGTGCATCACCTGAAACATGAGCTATTCATACTCCTAAAAGTAAACTGTGAACCATCCCACATTGATTTCAGAGTATTCTGCTGCTGTAGATACAGTATTTTCAATATAAACTAATTTGATTGGGGAATAATGCAAGTTGGGAAATGTAAATGAGCACAAATTACTACCAAATTCCACAAGTAGGAAAGATCTTTATATATAAAGAGATTCATGCGGATTTTGTATAGACCTGAGCAAAGCACTTGCACCTCCAGTAGTCAGTGGGGTTACACTACTAAGCGTGGCACATTATGGTGTTGCTGAAATCAGGAGCTCACTCTTTGGGTGTCAAAAAGTAAATCTAGTGCAAATAACCTGATCGAGGTAAAAGGGTTATCAGATTTTTTTAAGAAGTGTTTATTTAATGAGTGGACCGTCATCCACAGCTGAGTCCTACATATTTCTCTTTTCTGGGTCTTTCCCTACGAAATCTAGTGGCCAAGATCTTAACTTAGCAGGTTGAGCACACAACCTTTTCCAAATTCCTTCTGTGACTCTTGTCCGCTTTCTTCCAGTTGATGCCAATGCTGAGAGCTCTGTGGGATAACTTGTTGGCATGCACTCAGCTCTCACTACGGTCAAAATACTTCACCAGATCTCAAAAGATGAGAAGAAGTGCTTTGAAAGCAGGAAAATCATGGTGAAAGCATGGAGAACGAAGAGGCTCACTCTAAACATAAGTGAAAAAAAAACAATTTTAAATAAACTTAGGTTGTTTCTGGATAAAGAGATCTGCCCATACAGGGGAACTTGTGCAATAAGCATCCTGGTAAAGCACAGCTGGTACACACTGAATTAGTCTCATAAGCAGTGGTGGGTTACCAAGTACAGACAGCTTTTCTCCGAAGCACCTGATCAGAGCTGCTACGGGAGACCATGCGCTGGACTAAATACTGCATCAGGCTCAGTACTTGCTGTGTTCCTGTTTAAAACCACACATTCAACCCCCATTGCTTTTCAGATCCAGAATATACTGTTCCCTGATGTCATGAAAATCTACCTATTGATGCTATGTGTTTAAAAATGGGAGAAGTTTAAAATTAGCTTTTTTCAAATGTGGAAAGGCAGCTTTCAGTGTTGCCTGCAGGCTTCACATTTTAAGGAACAAGTTTCTGTCTCTAATGGCTAATTCTGATGAGGTGATCACGCAATCTGGTGACGATAGCTATTGAAATGCCTGTAATGTAAGATTAAATGGGTCATTCTGTGTACTTCGGTGATAGACATAAAATATCATAAAAGTTGGGCAACTGCAGTTTGAAATTACTTTTTTTTACCTTCTGCCACCGAAGGATATATAATCAATGTGCAACAGAGAATAAAAGGGTTTAGCACGGACATTCAGATCCTGGGGACAGCTCTGTTGCATGAAGTTAAGGCACTTAACTTTTAATGGTGATTGCCTGAAAAAGCCTCTCTAGAGGAGATTTCCATTTCCTAGAACTGTGGCCAGGATAAATGCACTATAAATAAAGGAGGGGACACTTAGCAGAACTCGAAGTGATCAGAAGAGCTGTGGAAGATGGCTCTGGGTTTCGTGTACTGCATTTCAACTCCAAACAGCTGGAGTCACTTGAAAGCTCCCATGGGCTTCCCGTGACCACAGAGAAGTTACCTGGGGCTGTGCTTCCCATTTACAAACTGAAGGAACCAAGCAGTTTAGCTCACTGCTACAAGCCCCCGTTTATTACGGTCTTAGCAGCAAGAGCCCATTTTTGGGTCTTGCTATGAAAGCAAAGCTGCTCTAAGAGTGACCTGGATACAGCAGCTATATTTTATCCGCCTTTGCTCAATGCGTGTTGTATTTAACATGCATTTTTTTAAACATTTTACTTGTTTCTTTTACAAATGTAACTTTGGCTCTTTGAGGCCTTTTTCATCTGGACTGGTGCCTAGTAGTCTCCATGGGAAACCAGCAGCCTCTAGGGGGTGTGAGACATGTGTGTCTCCATGTGTGGAGAGACACCATGGCTCCAAAGCGACTGGCTACCATCACGCACGGTCATGGGGGTGGGCCAGGGATGAACCTCACATATATGTTAATATAAAGCATATTCATACAAGGTTCAGCATGTGGAAAAGCTTTGCTCTGAAGTATGCAATTCCCGGGCTGGAAGAAGGGCTTTACTCTTAAAAAGCACCCACTGCTTTTTGACAAGCAGAATCAAATTCTGACAGGCTCCTAAGGCAGTTTCACTGCCCCTTAGGGGCAATGGTACTTTGGTGGCTTAGGGCAGGCAGCCCTGAGGTGATGTTGCCTAGAGTCAGGAAGCATGATCTTCTGGGGACATCTGAACTCAAACTATAAATAAGTTGGAATAGTGGTCTCCCCGTAGGGAAGTCAACCTGGGTGTGTGGGTATGCATAAGAGAAACGTCTACAGCCCGGAAGCTGGCTGGAGAGCGGGGCAGAGACAGCCCTTTGGCTCTGAATGAGGGCTATGCTTACTTTGCAACTGCTTGTGTCAGTGCTGCTTTCTTTACCTTCTATCATCTGTGACTTTAGCAGCTCTTATAGGCAGCACAAACTCTTGCTATGAGCCAAGCAGTGCACTGACCTAAGGGCAGATTTTTGAAGCAAGGCGTTTGGTGCTGTTGGCCTTGCATCCTCACTGTCTTTTGGAGTTTTACCCCACGCTAGCTCCTAACTGTTCATTAATAATTAGACTTTATTAGATGTACTCCCAAAGAGCATCTTCCACTTTCCTTTAATCCAGAAGGAATCTCCTAAATTGTTGCTATAGATGTCAGCCCTAAACACCTTGATGAAGGATGTAGTGATCCTTAAATCTAGAGTATTGGATAGTTCCCTTAAGGTGGCATTCAGTTGCTTAGATATAGGCACCAGCTATTCTTTGAGACACCTTGTAAGTGTTCAAGACACATTGCTGTAATACAGGATTTTTGGGAGACCTGCAGCCTTCTGTGGTAGGAGCTGGAGATGAGACTTCAGCACCTGAAGTGACATTAAGTGCCTGTATTTAAGCAAGTGAATCCCATCCTCTGCAACCAATGTCTCAGCACATCTCCTGGCCACCTAGAGGGGAACAGGCTCATTTTTACTTCTTCTGCCATCAGGCAGCTTGTGGAGAGAGCCTCAGAGATTTGGAAGGGTTTGTAACAGTACCCAATGGTGATGTCCAATTCAAACGGGACATTTCTTCATCTATCCAAGAAAGTGATGTGCAAAAAGTTTATTACTCTGAAAACCCTGTTAAAATGAATATTTAACCAAGTCCCTTGGGAGGCTGTTACATAAAGAAGCTGGACTGCAGTCTCCTTTCTTCTATCATTTAGACCATACAGTCTTTGGAGCATGTGTCAGCTCTTCCCACGCATATGGGCAGGATTTGGCAATCTGTGGCCCAGGTCTCTGCTGAGCCCCTTGGTGTGGCTGTGATTAAAGCAATCTGGAGCACAGGGTAGCTTGTAGTGTTAAGTCAGAAACCACAAATAATGCGAACAAGACACTAAGTGAGGTCTGGTTTGGATTCTCGGATAGTGCTTCCTAGTGGCTAGTTGAGTAGGACTGAAACTTAGCAACTCTGTGGCCAGTCCTGTCACTGTGATCTGGCAACAAATCTGTCCTGGCCTAGGCAGAAGAAAAGTTACAGCTTGGTGTCCTCTTTCGCAAACCAGATCCTAGAGTACTTATTTAGAAAACCATCCCATTGGAGTATGAATGCACATCTGCAAGAGTGTAATCCAGAAATGTGACCCAAGAAGTGCTGCATCTTCAGCCGTCAATCTGTTTCGCATCATGTTGTTCTCTCAACTGTTAATCCAGATGTTATTTACATCAGTACAGTAACATTAAATGCTTGTACAAGCAGTATTAATAGCATCAGTAACAATACTAAACATAAATAGCAGCAACACTGATAGTAATACTTTCAAGGCAGCTTGTAATTGTAACAACTTGTCATTCCTTTGCTAACTCATGTTGACTCAAGATTAAATTGCTCTATGTGTGGAAAGCAACATGCAAAAGAGCCCATCTGTGCCAAGACTGTTTTCCTCCCTTTGTATTTTTGTTTGTTTGCCTGCGCGAACTAGCTGAGAAAATGTCACTATGCTTCACCCTCTTTATTGTTACTATGTTTCTGACTGGCATAATTCATGCTAATCCCTGGAAATGGAGTATAGAAAAGGAGGAGCAGTGAGTCTTCCTTCCTGAGCAGTGTCCAAATGCTGGTGAAACTGTGCCGACTTTGATGGATTTACTCCTAATTCTTGGTGATGCAGTCTGACCTTATTGGTCAATTATTTAAAAAAGTACCAAAGGGACCAAAATGTCCTCTGGATACTTTTCTTATTGTTTTGCTTTGGGGTTGTTCCTGGCAACCTCAGAATATCCAAAGTGGCCAGTTTCCCTGAAATAGTCCTAATCTAGAACAAACACAACTTTTCCTGCTCCTGAATGTGAATGGAGTCTCATGAGAAAAGAATTTAGACTTCTGAAGTGCAACACATCAGAAGCAGCAGTGGGCTTTATGAATGCTTTAGATGGGTAAAAGGACTGTTTCCAAAGGGAAGATAGGCAGGCTTTCTGCTCGTAAAATGATCAGCTCCTTTTCTTCCTCAGTGCAGTACAACAGTGTTTTTCAATCTTAATAAAACGGATGTGTTTTCATGTGTTAAGAACATGCGGAGAGCAAGATTTTCCTGCGTTCTTTTTAGAATTTTCTGCATAGCCCCATCTGCTATAAAGCAAGCAAAGAATAATTCCGATGAGACAGGAACTTAATACACCTTCCACTCGCTGCATGGCTTATCACAGGCCGTGCAATACGTCTGGATGCCTTCGTTGTACTCTGATTCAAGCCTTTGGTCATTAAGTTGTTGAACAATTCTCACTCAGATATACAACTACGATGGCAGAAATGACAACGCACATTGAAGCAGAGCTGACAAACTTTCTGCGCTCACCTTAATACAGGTACAACCAGTGTGTTTTGTGGGTTTCCTTTTTGATCATTGTTGTGTGAATTATTGACCTGGACCCTTCCCTGAGTGAACAGCTTTGTTAGACTATCTTCCTTGCCCTGTGTAGCTCATTATATATTCTCCTGTGGGTTTCAGAGGGAGCCAAGTGCATTAAGACCCATATCCACAACAGTCAGTGGAGATTAGGTCTTTCATACTTGCAGGCATGAGATGCCTGCAAATGGAGCAAGGGAGTGGTGGCAGGAAGAGCTGTGCAGAGCGGTCTTCTGATCTTCTGCTTTACATAAAATGGAAACGTCAAAACTGAGGTATAGCAAATGGACCTTGTGAGATGCAGATCACTGACAGCTGACCTCTGACAAACTCCGCAGCAGCAACTGTCACCATGCTTGGGTGTCTCTCCTGCCTGGTGAAAGTGGCTCTGTGTTAAAATGTTGGACTGTGGACCAAAGCGCCTCAGGGCAAGACATGCTGCATGGTGGGAGTGATCCTTCTAGTGGAGCAGCAGGATGGATACTCGAGGCAGCAGTATTTTGAGTTACAGTAGCAAGATTCGATAGGGAATATCATAGAATCATAGAATCAGTAAGGTTGGAAGGGACCTCTGGAGATCATCTAGTCCAACCTCCCCGCTCAGCACGGTCACCTAGAGCATATTAGACAGGGTTGCATCCAGGTGGGCCTTGAGTATCTTCAGAGAAGGAGACTCCACAACCTCTCCCATTGTCCTGGTGCCTTAAAGAAACCTGCAAGCATGCAAGATTTGGGAATCTTTAAAGATTTCTCACAAAGTTTGCTTACATTAATAACTTTTAAAATTCAAAGTAAAGGCTTATTAAAGTTTGGAAAAAAAAAAAGAAAGAAATGGAAAGTCAGAAACCTAAAAGTAACTTTGGAATGAGTGGTTTTACCCTGTCACAATTCTAGCTGTACCCTAAATGTACCTCCTGGAAATCTTCTCAAGTAGTGAACAAACTAGGCATGGTAGGACTTTTCAGTACAGGAAATAGGCATCAAAAGGCAGATGGAGACCCTCTTTTGTATTGTGAACTCTGTTTTAACTGTGCTTGGCAAATGCAATTCATATATGTAGCCAAAAATTCAGATGTTTATCTGACCTGCAGAAATCTAAGTATGCCAAATTAGGCTGCAATTTTGTGATAACAAGATTCTTCAGGAAAATTACAATATTTCTGATGGATCCTAAAATAACGGTGGCATAATCTGTTGCAATGTATTCAGCCTACTCTCTTCTGATCATGGGGGCTGCGGAAGAAAAATGTGGAAATAGAAAACGTTGATTTTTTTTTTCTTAAAGAACATCTCCAGTTGTGGAAAATATTATATTTTTTTCTTTTCAGTTCCAGAGTTGTGGAAACTTTCCCCAGGTAGAACTGCTGTCGGACTCTTCCACCCAAAACTGAGCCAATCCAAATTGTGTTGCATTTGCTGTGGGATGAGGGCACATGTGCATGCTCATGTAGCACATATCACCATGATGTGGTTGTCTTTTTCTCTACGTGATCCTTATATTCTGCTTTATGCTTTGATTTAGTCACGCAGGAGCTTAATTCAATGACAGTCTGGCTTATACTGAAAGGAACTGGAGTTTTAGGGATACTTAGCAATCTCAACATGCAATTCAGTGCGCTTTGAATTTTTTGTGCCTAATTGCCATTGAAATCTGTGCCCAGGTACCAAAGACCATCCACTAAAATGGGAAGTAGGTTGCGGTATCCTCCAAGACTTGCACCCAAAAGCCACATCTGTGGAACTGCACCATAGAAGTCTCTGTCAAAGCAGCCCCCTTCCCCACTGAGCACTTCTTAAGCATTAATTACGGAATCCCCACCTGGAAACGTAAAATTTTTCTGATCTAATCACAGGAATAGAAATAGGTAAGATCTTGTTTATGACCATCTCGGCTGAAAATGGGTCTGGGTTTGAGTTTTCATTGGCCAAGGGGTAGAAGTCTGGGGTAGGAGTGAGGTAAGCTTGCCTGCTCTATGTAGGTCTAGGTGGGGTTTTGCATGGCTGTGGAACGTAATTAACTGATTTTTTTTTGCAGACTCCTTTTTGGGTCTCAAATGAGAAGCCGCTCGAGTACAACAAGCCATGTGAGTGCATACATAGCTCTGCTTGGAGGCACTGTTGGAATTTGAAATGCTCTGATTAGATTTAAAAAACAAACTCATATTAGTCACTCTGCCATTAGTATCTTCTAAAAAATGCCCTTGTCTGCACACAACATCTCTGCAGCAGCAGAGCACTCTCCGAGTGCTCCAGTGGCTGGTGTTCTTTTCATCTCTTCTGTAAACACTACAAATCCAACGAGCTGGAATTTGTATGTTCACGTTGCACAGAATTAAAAGAATTTTCTTCATTACTGCTCGGTAACAAAATGTCACTTTGTCCTACCCCCACTGGAAGTGGATTTTGCTGTATGTCCTCCTGGGAAATTCCTCTTGGCTGGCAGTCAGGAGAATGGCAGTGTTTTGAGAACCACTGTGAGATGTTGCAATTACTGTACTTGTGTTTTTTTTTGCATTTGAAGCTGCTGAGTGTCAGCCTGGGCACATTAAACATGACAGAGCTCTGTAGATTCCCCCGTGATACCAGTATATCTCTGACAAAAGCAGATTCCAGGAACATGGCTAGAAAGTTTTCTTTATTATTACTATTATTTTTTTGTTTCTCCTGCCTCTCTCCCTTTTACTGGAAGGGCTGATGGTGATTCAGGCATGAATCTGGACTCAGTTAAAA
This sequence comes from Rhea pennata, assembly GCF_028389875.1. NCBI lineage: Eukaryota > Metazoa > Chordata > Aves > Rheiformes > Rheidae > Rhea > Rhea pennata. Next base: position 7,310,858 of record NC_084664.1, on the reverse strand, counting down.
AATATGCCAAAAACCTGAGTGTATGCAAAACATTAAACAAAAAATAGGACGTTTCACGGGAAGGAATTGTATGCGCTGCAGTTTTTGATTAGATTAAAGAACTAGAACGAAGCAGTGTGATTCTAAGTGGTCACACAACAACAATAATAATAATAAATAAAAGCTGTTCTGAAATCCTTTAATTGGAAATAAAAATCAGCTTTTGCTAAGCAACCTGGAGAGAGGGTATAAAGAGAGGGGAGGGAGCGTGGATTTGGAGCCCCTTTGAATGATCTATTATGCTGAAACTGCTTTTATCTTTTGTTTGGTGCAGTTGTTGAATGCAAAGTCGGCTTCATCTGTGTGACATGTGTGGCAGACGCCTCTTTGGTCTGTGCATCCTACAGGGTGCAAAGTACCAGCTGGCTCAGCAAATTCCTCCCCGCGTTATTTGCTGCTTATCTTAATACTGTGCGCAGGGATACGCTCACATCCTTGGGAAAGGCGAACTTGCAGGCGGTGAGGGAAGCTGGAGCGGGTGAGGAAGCCGAGGCGCAGGAAGGCAGCTGCCTCCTGGTGCCAAAGGGAACCTCTTGACGTTTGCACCTCTTGGTGAAGGCCCTGGAGGTGCCTGACCTGCCTGTCCCCTGCCCAGTGTCCCAGGCACGTCCCTTTGGATGGATGGCCACGTTGCATCCTTTCCCAGCGGCAAATCCAAAGCCACCTGCGTGCAGCTGTGAGGAGCTTTGCTGGGACAAGGTCTCCAAAAATGGGTCCCGTGGTCTCTCCCCAGACCGCTTAGCAAAAGCAGAGCGTTTTCTCCTGTTACAGGATTTCATACAAGCTCTGTCCTATTTATTATAATCATTGCTTGGCCACATTGAACCTACTGCTTCACTCCAGCCTAACAGAAGTGCAACATAAGCAGAAAGTAGTGGGGGAGTTATTTACCTGTAACAGGGGGAAGAAAAAGCTTTTCTTCAACCTCATGTAAAACATACAACCTAGCGGTTTGGGTCGGCTCAGGATATGGGTGATGTGCATTTTTTCCCCCCTCCGATCTGACTCGAGTCTCAGGAGTAGCGGTGTCCTTTGGGCTGACCTGTGCATGAAGTAGGGTTGGACCTTTATTCCCTCAGCTGCTGAGAGGCATCATTGGAGTGCTCAGTGAAGAGTAAATCACGGGTACTCTGCATCTGAGGATGATGCTGTACCACAGAGCGACATAAAATAGAGTTTGTCCATCTGTGAAGAAGGTATAGGGGAAGGTCATTCTAATCAAGCTGATAAAAAATACTTACTCGAATTGAAACCCTCTGGAAGACTCTGGAAGTGGTTCTGCTCCAGGAGAGGTCTGGCTTGGGACATTCACAGACGGCCCAGGGTGTATTTTTCATTTCCGATTTGTGCCTGTAATAACTTTTGTGGTTGAAAGAAAAGTAGATGACTTACAATAAAGGTGCTACAGCCAGAAAAAAAAATTATTCTAATTTATGGTGATTTAAACATACTGTACCTGCACTGCCATTTGAAAACCATGATTGTAAAAGAACTATAACATGAAAAACGTGGGGAGGAATTTATTAAAGGCCAGGCCACTTTAGCAAAGCCAAGATCTGAGCTGCCTGAAATGTAATGTGGTGCTTATAAACTAAAGGCATAAGTTATTAACTTAACCTAAATGATTTCAGATTTGTGTTCAATGGACTTGGTAATTATACCAAGGAATTTAAGCTGACCTCATCAAGCCTGCTTTCTCTTTTAAAATGTATTTCTGTGTCAATTAAAATGCCTGAGTATAAAAAGCAAAGTTTTTATAGGCCCAGCCATACAAATTCATTATCGCGCTATTATATACTTGGCAGTCTACAAATATGCCAGTGATTAACTTAGTGTGCATTAGCTGCCAGTGTTGCAGCATTTCAGATAAGTGTGGCTATTGTCTACACTCAGCTGACTGAAATTGCCATGGATATAGGCCTTGGATATATATCCTGGAGAAAGTAAATTCTTTCCAATTGATAGTGGACGGCTGCTAGATGAAGCCTATATTAGATCTGGAAGCATTGCAGTCAACAGACAGAAAACTGTTCTTGAAAAATGACTGCTAGAGAGGCAGGTTTTTCTACAGGATGCAAGACAGAGATGGGAAAGTCCCAGGCTAGGATCAATTTTTGCCTTTGCCTGTGCATGGCTGGATGGCCTCAGCTGGGCAACTTCCCTTCTCCGTGCGTTTCCGTCATCGCATTATTCCTATTATATCCTTCCCATCAGATGTCTGGTTTGTGCTGTAAGTTTTACTGGGCAGGAACAGTTTCATGAGTGAGTGCTATTGAATTCTTGTACAAATATTATCAACCAGGAAACCTGATCTAAAATATCTCTAACGCTTGCTCTTGCTCCTCTGTCTCATACAGATACATGTGGTGGTGAGGAGATGATGCAGATCACAAGATGCCAAGACACAGGGGGAAATAACTCCTCCCTTTCCATCTTCTCTTTAAAGTGGTGAAGCAGACCAAGAGATGCTAAATAACATGCCACAGGGACACCCAGAAGGGCAGCAGCAGGGCAGAGTGCGTATCAGCCCTCCTGAGTTGCTGTTTGGTGTCGGGGTTGTAAACGTATCTTTGCCCTGTGTACCGTCAACATTGCTTAGTTAAAAGATGCAATAATATCTAACCCAATGGTAAATATATCAAAATATCTAATATAAAACTCAATAAAGTGATAATGTCAATGGGGGAGGAAACTCTTTTCTCGGGGTAATGGGCTCTTTCTGTCACATAAATGCTGAAGCAAAACCTTGAGCTGTAATAGTAATAGACATCAAGGCAGGCCCAAGGGAGAGCTGTTTGATGCTGTGACTGTCTTTTTTCACTTCTGCTTTGTTGTGCCAGCATCTGGGAGCTTGTTTTCTGGAGGCACTGATCAGACGCATTCCCTTCAGGAGGTGGAGGTCCTCGGCCCTTCCAAAACCCAGGCCTCTAAGGATGAATCCTGCTGACCTTGGCTGTATCTGAAGGTGAGTCACCTGCTCAGTGAGGCCTGCCTGTGTTTTGGAGCAAATCTCTTGGTTGGGGGAGGGGGAGGGAATGTTCTGAAGGAGACAGTGCAGAGCTTTTTCTTCTGCTATTTTTTTGCCCTTGGGAAGAGCTTTGTGTTTCTGGATTCCAGATGGAACAAGTCCCAGGAGGTGCTGTTGGAGAGGCTGACCCATGGGAGAGTCTCTTCAGCCTCAGCATCTCAGGAGGCCAAAATGTTCTGGCATAATTTCTGCCAGTGGTAAATGCAGATATAGTAATCTGGGGAGGCATGAAGTTGGGGGTTTTCCAACTTTGTGTCTTGATTTCCTCCACTGGTGGCAGTTTTGGCTCCACACATTTCCATGAGATGTTCTGCACGTACCACAGTTTGGGAAGCCTGCCCTAGAGAAGTCACCTTGGTATTCTGAGTTTGCACAGTCTAGTTCTATTGGCCTTTGAAGAGGATTTCTCAATTCAAAAATGCTGAAAAGAAGACAGCCCCTAGCTTCCATCTTTCTGCTGGGAGAAGAAAATAAACAGCCAAATCTCTGCTACAAAGACCCTCCAAGATCATAAGCAAGGTGGAAAGGAAGCAACAACCTTGTTTACTTGTCACTGCTGTGGTTTCTGTTTTGTAGTTTGCCTGTGCTCAGAGCCATTCCTCAACGTGATGTAACTTTTCACCAGTATCCGGAGAGGCGTCACCAGCATGTGCAAAGCAATTCCTGTACCACCTTATTCGATCTCCTTGAAGTCAGCACTGCCCTTGATGCTTTCCCACACACCAAGGGACTCCCTGATCCATGATTCTTAGTTTCATAGTCCTTCAGGTAATAATTACAGTAGGAAAAACCTATATGATGCTTTGGTTTCTATGTTGGAAGAGGTTACAAGCAACGACAGTCATTCCAGAAATGAGAATTAGCTAGATTTTCACTTCAGTATGTTCAGCATCTCATATAGTCGAGAAAAATCTCACTCTGGCTTTAGCTATTGCTTAGCACCTTGTCTAAAAAGCTGACCAGGCTCCTCTGTAACCAAAAGAGAGGAGAACTATAAAGACAATTTATCTGACTTCAGTACTGGTTTTAGGTTCTCCTTCCTTTGGAGATTCCTAGGCAGACAGCAGAGAAGCCTAGACTGCTTGCTGACATTAGACACTTACCTTTTAGCTGTCTGAAGGTGCTGAGGTGAATTCCACCCTGACCAGGTTGGCTGAGCAGCAGTATGCATCAACTCCCAAAGGCCATGGGAAGTCGAACATCCTAAATCTAGTACTATGATGGTCCCCAGCTGTCTAAGCTGAAACTGAGACCCAATCTGAGTAACTGGTCACCCTCAAGGTAGAGAAGAATAGTCTAGGATTAAGAAGCATCAATGAAATCGTGTTTATGTATACAAAATGATCAGCTCTGAGTATAAACAAAATCATGCACAATAAAATGAGCTATATTGTAGATTTTTTGTTATTGTTAAAAAAAAAAAAATCCTGATGAACTTACCTGCATATGAAGTCTGGCTGTGATTAGACCAATTTGGAAAGAGTCCAGAGATTTCTTTACCAAGTTGTGCATTTATTTAGTAGTTCTTACTTTATAGTTCAGGTAACGGTGGAGCTAGAAGACACTGCTTTTATTACTTAGGGTCACTGCAGTGTACACTAACATGAAGCTTGCACCTAGAGGCCACAACTAGTATTATGACCTCCTGGTTTTAGCAACCTAAAAACGGTCTCTTTCTGGAAACACTTATTGCTTAATGTAATCTGAGTAAAAGAGAGAGCTGGGAGAGAGATATATACATTATTTCTGCTTTACAGCTAGAGAAATAAGAGAGTGAGAGAGAGAGCTGTTTGTGGCAAAGGCAAAAATTAAATGCAAATTTCCTGAATTGCTTCAAGCACTAGAAAATTCTTCTTTTCTACTCCTACTGCTACCCTCACATGACAACGAACATTTCTGGGAAGGAGATCAGTCCCACTAGGCATAAAGTGCTTTGAGATCACCAACATCCTGGTGGGTTCCTGCAGACAACGTATCATATCTCAGGTGAGACAAACTCCATGGCATGAACAGAGGGGGATGTGTTGGAGGTTTAGTCACATATTTTACTCCTGCATAGATAAAAACCTAACTATTGAAGCTTTTGGAATAAAGGAGGACAATTACGTACGCAGAAGAATACTTAACACAATGCCACAAAATGAGACTCCAATTGATGTATTATTATTTAATTAGTATTGCTCTGTTTAAGCCAAACCATTTGTACTTGTACTTATCGCAAGCCCTTAACATAATCCATTCAGACACAATAGCAGGACAAAAACAAACAATTCAAAAGATGTTCCTTGTTGTAAGTTGTATAGTAAAAGGTCTACTCTGGATCCTTATCTCCAGTAGGGAATCTAGCAGTCTCTGCCAAACAAATCACATAGGAATTGCCCTGTGGATTTGGAGAATTCAGGCACTATGGGGACTCTGAACCTGGTACCTCTACTGTGACTCTCTATGCCAGGGGGCTAGTTCCTGGAGGCAGACAATAGCAGATTCACAAATCATGTATTCTCCTGTATCTCGGGGGTGTGTGTGTGTGTTTGTGAAACCTCCCTTGCACATAGCTTTGGATTTGCATCTAAGATAGGTCTGACCGTGTCCCTACTAGAGCACTGTCAGACTGGTGTAAAATTGTCTCTTCAAGACACTCAAGGCACCAGGTCTGCTTTCTATGCCCAGGTATTTCTGCTAGAGGGAAAAGATGAGTAGGTGACCTACAAGTCATCCTCTCTGAAGACCTGAAAAGACTCCCAGGAACTGGGAGAAGTTCCTGGGTGAAGGGATTTCAGCTGCATTACAAGCAGAAAGAAGCCAACCTGTTCATGTGCTTTATCCCTGCATAGGTGCGTTTAGATGAATCTGAATTTCTCTTTGGGGATCCTCTGAAATACTAGAATCCAATCTTACACCTGAAATAAACAGCAAAAATGTCTTGTCCTCATTACTATTGAACTTAGACAGATGTGAATTGTACAGTAATGTCTGATGAAACTGAAGACAGCCTACTGAGAGCTCCAGGGAAACAGAGGACATGAGTCACTCCTCAACTCTGTGGTAGTGCTGCGACCCCATGATGTTCACATTGATCTTGATATTAAGAACTGTGTCACTTCTGACCAAAATGTCTACGAAAAGATGGGTACAGCTGGATTGGCCAAAGTCTCTTCCAGGCTTATTTTCTGTGATTTTTAGAACTGTTATGAAGATGTGCACACTGTTTTGGTAGTCAACAGGAACAAGGAGAACATCACCATTCACTTTTCCTTTAGGAAATCACTGACTTTTTTTCTTTTTTCTTTTGTCACTACCACTGTTCTTTATCCCTACTTAACCTTCCTTTTCTCTGACTGTTGTGGGAGTTAGCAAAGAGCTTGACAAGATGGCAGAAGTCCTCATGCCATTTATCACTTGGGACTTGAGGACTTTTTTTTTTTTTTTTTTTTAACCCCAAACTAGAAACATGCTGTGAAAGTTGATGCCTACTAACTCTCTGCATGCTGAGCCAACTCAGCAAGCACAAGGGAGCATCTACTAATCTAATGGCCTTCTGGCGTAGACCCAATCCCAGTTCCAGCCGTGTGAGACAGGATTCCTCCCTGCTGTTGCTTCATTTTTTTGAAAGGGCTGGGTAAAAGGGGAGTGTTCCCTTCAGTGCTTTTTCTCCCCTGGCAGAAAAGACGCATAGAGGTAATAAGTTGCTATACTATAGCACTGATTGTGCAGTACCCTAGAAAGTGAGAGAAGTACAGTAACTTGACTACTGATCATAAAATCACTCAGAATATCTCCCTGTGCCTAAATTAGCGGCACTTATAGAGGCTAGGATGAAAGTATTACGGTGCAAACACAGGGGAGCAGTTGTTTTCCAAGACCCAGCCTAGGCCACTCGGCTATGCTGTGAATGATCTAGGGCAGAGACCTGGCCTGACAGCCTTGTTTGTCATTAGAGAAGGTTGTGACAACATCCATTAATCTTTTTTAAATTCTTCTCTTACCCACCTTTTTCTAAGCGGGGACTTGTAGAATGAGCAATTTTGTTTCTATTTCCAATGATTAGTCTCTGTGAAGTCAAGCCCTTATTTATTTATATAGGGTTAGTATCTAGGAGGCTCATCAACAAGGTGGCTGATAGTTTTCTGTCCAGTCCTGCCATCTATCTGAGATGGGTATTTTGGAAGAGGTTAGCTGCTGAAGTCGACGGCATTTTCTTTTTCTGTGTTAATTTCAGTGGTTCATCAATAAAATTGCAATTTCTCATTGAGCAAAATAAAATCATTTGCTTGCATATGAGAAAAGTGCCTATATTACACCCTGGCACCAAGCAGTAGTTTTTACTTCTTCTTTCCACTCGAGAGAGATGCACATCGAATAGTTAAACAGGAATCACTGCCTCCCTTCTCCATCTGGGTCTGCACCAAGTGAGGAGCATGCTTCACAACCACGACTGCCATGGTGTAACAGGGGCTTGTTTGTTAAATACCAGCGAGCGATAGTGCAAGCCATGTTTGTCAGCAGAATAATGTTGTGGTTACCGAGCTTGCTGGGGATTCCTGTCTGTCTGATCTAGAGTCTATGATGGTACCCATGGAAATCGTAGAGCTGGTCGCGATCAGAGCACTCGCAATCAAAGCAAAGTTTGCTGTTTAGATAAAATATCCCTGCAAGTGTGCTTTGGATGGTTACAAGCTGAAAGGATGATATATGCTGCGTAGCTCTGAGATGCAGGGATTATAATACCAAAAATGTTAAATATAGCACGATGGCCACTGGTAGTGCCAGTTGAAACTCTGAATGCAATCAGCATGCTGTTTGACCCAGTAGGGTCTTTGCTAAAACACTGTTCATTAGCACCAGATTTCATATTACTGAAAAATTAAATGTATTTGGCTCTAAACAAGAGGTTTCACAGGTACTGTAGTAGTGAGGGAAAGCTATTGTTAGCTGGTTAACTCTATTCGTTTTATCAAAGAATAAGCACAGAGTTTATTTGTATGAGTTCTGTCTGTGAAGCCACTGATCTAGAGTCACAATCTGTGCTGATTTGAACCAGCTGAGAGAGCTGCTAGATGTCACTTCATTAAATATTTGCAAAGGGTTTTAAAGATGATTGCTAACCCTGGCTTTTTGAAATTCTCTCCCAAACTATTTTCATCAGCTAGATATTGTCCCTTTTTGCATTTCAATGTGATAAACCCCTGTCTGTGTCAGGCTGTGAACCTCACACTTTTGTTATACCACTTTGCACCCTACGCTCTCTTTGTGACTTGAACACCCAGATGGTGCTCAAAGAAGCCAAATCTTGTCAAAGCCATCCTGGATGCAGTACGTTTACACTAAGCAAGTGGAATACTTTCTAGAAAGCTAGAAGAGAGGCACTGAGAGCTCTCCCTTTGCTAAACGTTAGTTTTACTGTTGGTGAAGACCATTGGCTTTGAATTGGTTTTGCATGGAAACATGTCAGAGGAGTAACTAGAAGTCCATGGGGAGGGGGGGGTACATAGAGATCTGCAATATCTGCTTGATCTTTTGACAAGAGGAGGGAGATATCATTGAGGGGGTCAGCTTTTTTGAGGTGAGGGCAGCCACTTCCCAGCCAGATGCCTGACAGACATGCTAAAAAAGTGTGGCAGGCTGCAGGTCCAGGCCAGGTCCTCCTGTAAATGTTGAGGTTGCATGGAGAGGAAATGCTCTCCGAGGCTGTTTGTTTTTCGTAATTTGTTGCTTTCTGTGCTTCGTTAGGAGTAAAAGTGCTTGGGGTTAGGAAATTCCTGTGGCTTGCCAGAGTGTTTCTGCTTTATTGACAACTAACCCTGAGGGTTAGTTGGGAAACCTGAGGTCCAGGCACCTCTGGAAATAACTATTGGAGCAACTGATGGCTTGATAGAGCTGAGGCACTTCTTCCAGGATATAAGAGACGGGCAGTAGAGCCCTATATTGTCCAAACAAGATATCTGGCACAAGCTTTGCCTCAGAGACCCTTTACAATGTTCCAGTGTTCACCCAAATAGGAAGAAAAGACCACTGTTGGACTCCAATTACTCGTTATATTTCTCATCAGGGTGCTAGCTGACCACGTTTGTCCTACAGAACAGATTGCTAAAAGTTGTGCCTCTGAGGTTCACAGACTGCATCAAAGCCAATGGGACTTTATATAACTAACACACCCCCAGGAGAAATCACCTGAGATTGTCGATTAGCAGAAAACAAGTGCATGATGCAATGAGTGAGGCAGTGTGGTTGGAGTGCATCCTGCTGATTTTCATCCAAAACATGTGGACGACGGTATTACCAGTTCAAGAAGAGGAGGGGAAAAAAAAAAGAAAAAAAGAAAGTGTGTTTTGGTTACTGCTTGCTTCAGCAAAGCCTATCAGTTACTGGGTTCCCTTGGCATTTCCTCCAGGCCTTGGCTAAAGAGGCTTCAATGTGACATGCTGCACCTTGTATAGAAAGCTCTGGTGTTTCATCTGCATCATGACATGCAACGATGCCACCATTATTACCCACTTCTGTCTATCCATCAGTTGCTTCATTTCCATCTCCTCAGAGAGCCAGCATTTTCACAGAAGATAGGTTTTTCCCTGGAGCCAACATCTCATTTCTGCTAAGAGATTTAGATACCCAAGAGGACTTTTCCCTCTGCAGAGTTTTGGCTTTCAGGATGGGAGCAAGAGGGATGTCTTTCTCTTTCCTAAAGAGAACAACTTAGAAAGAATAATTTATTTCTCCATTAACTGATCAAACTGCCGTAACAGTATCACGAATTTGGGGGCAAATAGGCGAAATATAAATATGGAAAGGCTGAGGGATCAAAAATGAACAAGAATACTTAAAGAGGTACAAAATATAACTGGGTATCTTGAAGATGTGGTGGATCAGACCCCATGTGATGCTAAGCTCCCTGAAACCCTACTGAAATTAGGGAGTTTGAAGGATGTTGGAGCTCCAGGAGACTAATTTCATGTTGTGGCTCTTCCGCAAACTTTCTGGTAATTATTGTGAGCAACTTGTTGGGCATATATATGCTGCTTTTAATGGTTCTCCCCTTCCAGTCATGTGTTCTCTGCACAAAAAGTCTTTCCAGGTGTGTCTGGTGTGCTGCAGAGGATTGAAGCAGCTCCACAGAAGAACGTCTGGCATTGCTGAAGCAAGCCTTTTAAATTTGCTGCTTGCATGGACAAGGACAACAGTGAAGACAGGCTCTCTTGCCCCACAAAGATCACGCAGACCTAACTTCTGTGCCTCTTTCCTCTTTTTCAAGAATGGAGGCCATAATGATTTTCTTCTTTCTATTTAGATTGTTGGCTTTCAGAGGCAAGAGATGTCTTTCAATCTATATTTTTACAATATAGATTTGTATGATCTTTATTTGTACAATACATGAACACTGGTCTGATGTGTCTTGTTATGTGTGTATGTATGATTCACTACAAAAGGCCTCAGTTTCTTCCAAAATACAGGCAGCACACATGCTTTTCATTATTGTCTTTGCTATACTGAAGCTGGCATTTTATTACATTAACTGAAAATTAAGAAGAAAGAAGAACTTGCCTCTCGCTTGCATTGAGTCCTTCTTTGCCCTGAGTTGGGGCACCTGTGACCTCTGAGCTTAGATCTCTATAGGCTGTGGCTCCTACTAAGTTATCACAGACTCACAGAATAGTTGGAGTTGGAAGGGACTCTGAAGATCATCTGATCCACCCTACCCCTGCACTAGCAGAGTTGCCCAAGACCATGTCCAGTTGGATTTTCATATCTTCAAGGATGGAGAAGCCATAGCCTCTCTGGGCAGCCTGTTCCAGTGGTGAACCACCTTCACAATAAAAATCATTTCTTTTTTTATGTTCGGATAGAATATCCTGTATTTCAATTTACGCCCGTTGCCTCTTATCCTGTCACAGGAAGCCACTGAGATAACCCTGGCCCTGTCTTCTTTATAGCCTCCCATCAGATATTTATAAACATTGATAAGATCCCCCTGATCTCTCCTAACATGAGAGTCTCTTCTATCCCTCAATCATTTTTGTGGCCCAATTATTGCTCCAAAGGCAGTTTCCACTTTTCTGAAATTTTGGAGCAAAGTGGCTGTCCTCCTTTCTAAGCTGCTTGTGGGATTCTGTGATTACAGAGATGAGATTTCAAAAACAAGTCAGCAAGTAGTATGACACCCATAGAGCTATTGCTAGGGTTGGCAGTACTGAGTTTTCATGACACTTAGACTCCACCAGCTATCTACTCTAGGTTTGAAAGTTCCTCGGAGGCCACCAGACCTCCCAATGCTCCCTTTTCATCAGTAGCCAAAACGGCAGGTTTGATTATTACTCATTCCTTTCTTTTTATTACCTTTGACATGTTAAAATATTTTTTAGTGATTTACTCCCCTTTGTATTTAAATGTAGTGATTAGAATATCTTTTTATATTAGACTGCTGTTTTACTTGGAAGATGAAAGGTGCCATGTATGATAGTGCAATAATTCATATTCCTGTTATTTACAGTCTGCATAACCTGTACTTGAGATGCAGCAGGTTGGACACTCTTCACATGGGTACCAGGATGCCTCTGTTGTTCCTGCTGTTGAATTTCTGCACGGAGTTAAGAGCACAAAGACTAGCTGATCTACATGTGTCCTAGAAGCTGATACCGACTGAGTCTCTGTTTTGTCTCTTGAAGAAAGGAGAAACTCAGCGTCCCAACAAAACCTTATCTACTCATTTTTAGGAGAAGGTCACAGACTAGGCAGATTGAAAAGGCCATTCAGCAAAAATAAACAGAGGGAAATATGACCATCTGTGCTCATCTCAGATGAGCAAATGGTAGTTGGCATAGTCATAGTCACAGCTGAGTATCATTACCTTCTGTCCCCTCAGGAGATGGAGTGTGAACGTCACCATTTAAGCACCAGGAGGTTTTGCAGTTCAACTGGCACCATGAACTACGAAACCTTCCTGTGTGAACTACAGTATTAATTGCATGAAGGTCCCTGTGTCTCTGTGACTTTTCTAACCCTTGCGTATATGTAAAACAGATAATATGAAGTTATCTCTGGTGCTACACTGTCATCTGATGTGGCTAACAGTCACCCAGACTTCATCCCTGATGGCCAGCCATGTGGCTCTCAGTCATCCCAGAATGTGGTCAGAACTTTGCATTACAGACTGACTTACTCAGATGCTTATGGTGGATTTGTTGGTCTAACTTTGAATAGCCATCCTACAGCTCTTTCCCCCAAGATATGTTTCCTCCCCTACATTACTGTTGTGTGATGCTGTAAGACCTGACTCTGGTTAGGCCCAAATTACCTTGCAATCTTGGCTTGCCAGACAAGAGGTACTATCCATTTAGGTGATGGTGAATTCAAGAATCAACTCAGGCATGAGGCAAGAGCATTTTTAATAGCCCCTAGGACCAGAGCACACCAGGTGGTAGGGTTGGTTCAGCTCTCATGTGATCCCTGAGCACAAAGTTTGTCTGTGGTGTTGAAGAGCTAGTCCAAGGCTGATACACTAAGTTCGCTCCAGCCACTGTGCAACTTACACTTTTCTTAAATTCCCAGCTCCTGGAATCACCAGATGAAATCCGATTCTCAGCTTTCATTAAAAATAAACAAAAGAGAATGATTACAGGGAAGAACTGCCAGGATGAGCCCTGCTCTTTGACAACCATGAGAAAACAAAATCTGAAACAAGATGAACTGTCTGATTTGGGGGAGGTCTCATCTCTATTTAAGTGAGGTGGGCAGTGGGATTTAAGGATGCAGATAAGAATATTTGTTCCCTGCTCACCTGTGACTTTATCAGCCTCTCTCCCCACTCTCTGTGGGGTTACAACTGATGTGGCCATCCCTAGTCACCTCCTTGTATGGCTACACTCTACACCAGATTTGTGAAATGAAGCTTCTTAAAAAAAAAGCAATAATTTTCTGAAAAATACCATGATGCCAGCCACTCTGAGGATGGTGTATGTATAGTTAATTCAGTTGCTGATATGCACTTCCAACTGCAGCTTTTATGGCTCTTCCAGTGATCTTGGCCTGTTCATTATGGACATGATTCAGTTTCCCAAATGCAATGTTTAGACAACTTTTAATGCTGCCTGAGGTGCCCCTGGGTAATTAAGACATTCTCATGGGTCTAGTAGATAGGACGACAGGAACCCCCATGTCCCTCTACACTGACAGCTAGGTCCAGATAGAATAGGCTAAAACATGGCTAAGACATCTTAGATTGCTTTGGACACTTATAGACACCTAAATTGTACCTTATTTTTTCTCACCATTTTAACACTATTTTCACTGTACTGGCGTACATGGTGTAGCTTTTTGCAGTACACAGGCTGTTATGTTGATATGAAGTGGTTGGATGTGACTTGGGCACACAATTGCATTTTTATCAAATTAGCCAGAACATGCAATCTGCTGTTCACACTGCCCATCTGCTGACCACAAGAGGACAGCAATCTCAACCTGTATAGAAGAGCACAGATAAACAATCTACTTCTGGCATAAAGTCTTCCAGGACTAGGTGAAATGAGTTCCTGGGATACATTTGAATCTGGTATTGTCTCTGGGGTGTTTTTGAGGGTTGTTTTTGTATCAGGGTTGTATTTACGCTCTCTGGCTGCAGTGCTTTTGATTCAGGTTTAGCCACCCTAGAACTGGATTTACTGCATGGTAGGACCATGACCCAAGCTTCAATGGCATAAAGGACACGGCATTTTTATAACTGTGTAACTCCAGCTGCACTAAGGGATATGCCAGTAAAATATAACTGCTCCTAAATGAAAGGATCACACTGACGTGCCTAATAGGTGTAGAGATATAGTACACAGGAATATGAAAAGTAGTGATGTGCTTAACTAGTCCCAGTTCCCGCCTGCCAGCAGAGATGCAGCAGCCATCTCTGTGCATATTCTTTGCCTACTTCAGCTGTGAGAGATGCAATTTAGCTTACTCCTTTTTCACTGAGACATAAACTATTGTGCTTAACTCGCAACAAAAAGCAATTAGTTACCTTGCCAGTTTGAGACGCTGTAACTCAATTGACTGATTGTGTCCTGGTGTTTTAGACCGAGTCTATCATGGCTGCAAATGTTAACTTAATTTAGGCACTCACCAAATGCTTGTATCTGGCTGGGGTCCAGCTTTCAACAAATGTTTCAATCCTGAAAAAATGTATTCACAGCGATTGCTAATTTGCAGCCCTACTGGTTAAGACTCTCTCTAGCATGTGCTTCTGCTGCAGAAAAGTTTGTCTGCTCTCTAGAGGGGACTAGGGGAGGATTACTGGAGCAACACTAGCACTCAGCTTACCCATCCTCTCTCTGGCCTGCAAGATCCAGGACTCTAAACAGCATTGCTGGCTGTATAAGCTCATCCAGGCTTTGGATACCTCTTAAAGGTAAAATCTTTGGATGTTTGCATGGATTTGCAGAGATGTGGAGTACGTGTAGATAAGACTCAACATTGCACCATGCCCTGGCTCTCAAGTAGTCCTCTGATGAATGAAGAAAGTAAGAATATTTCTATATTTAGGGCCTTTCAGCTGGAAACTCCTGCTTGCAGCTCATGATCTTACTAGAAATCACTGAGAATGACAGTGAACCAACTTCTTTTGCTTCTTTTGCCTTGCACAGGGGCTTGAAGTGGCAAGTGCCTGAATGAACACCCTCATTAAAGGTGCAAGGTTTAATTTGAATATGCTAAATTACACCTGGAACAAGAAGCCAAGAGTGTCTATACCAATGAATCGCAATGAATGTTTTTATGTAGTTACTGCCATCCCTTCAGATATTGGAGCTTCTACATAGACTTCAAATGTGGATATATTTAGGATCAAATTCTAGCATTCTGAGTGGGGCTTTCCAAGTAAGTGAAGCCTTGGCAGTCACTGAGGTAGTGTTTGTGTAAAGGGTCTCACAACATGAGGGTGTAGAACATTTACCAAGCTCTCTAGGGCTCTAATCCAGGGCCTAGAGTGGCATGGACAGATGAACAAGGCTGCAATTGGAAGGAAACACTTTCCAAACACACAGGTGAAAACTTGGGCTTCAGGCATAGCTCGGGAACCAAAATGAATCAGGCACTGTCCAAAAATGAGGCCACCGATCCCAAACAAATCAATGAAAGTCCACAAGTGAGGTAGGAACAGAGCTCCCACCCTGCAGGCAAGCACCAGACCCTCTCAGGTATGTAGTTCTCCACGAGTAAACCACTCCTCTTCAGTATTAGGCTGTTTCCATCTATAGCCCTCGGCAGAGTTGCTTGAAAAGGAGGACAAGATTTGCCTGTCCTGAGCAATGAGACTTCCACTACTGCCTTTGGGAGAGTCTGTGCCAGAAAATATTTAAGGGGAGTATTCAAAGCAGCAGCACTTCTCCCAGTGTTTAATTTCTCTAGTGAGAAAAGCACAGGGTGGGCTGCAGATGATCTAAGCATGTCAGTTGTCAGATGAAAGCATTTCCAAATGGCTTTCTGGTTATATTTATGTCTTCTGGCTGAAAATGCATTTGATATTTTTTTCAGATGAGGACTTTTTTTTCCTTGTCTGTCTTAGAAAGGGAATTTACTGATTAAAACTCACTGCATTGACAGCACTGGAAATTGAAGTTCCTTTTTTATCTACAGAACAGGTACAGCATGTACAGAGGCAGCATAAACCTAGGCTGCTGATGTGTCTGAGCTCTGTTCTGGGCTTAAAAACTTGAAAGGAAGAGGGAATAAGACATTCCTCATGGCCCCTCTGGGTTGTCTTGCTGTTTGGATGGAGAAAGCTGGCTTTAAGTGTGGGGCAGTAGATTTTGTTAATGACTTCGTGCAGCTGGAGCATGGCTGAAAACCTCCTATTCAATTTGCAAAGAAGGTAACTAAATATTCTCCGGGTACTGACATGTGTCAATCTTCTGAGTTAGGTTTGAACTGCTCAGTGATTAGTGAAAGTCTTCTCCCCACTTCTAAGAAAGTCCCTTTAAGAGGAAAATGGTCTCTGTTTGACTGCAAGGGAGATCCCATTACATATTCACAATGAGGATATCACTTTACATACAGGACTCACGCTTCTGAGGGTCCTCTGAAAGAAGTCTTTGTCTTGTGATTTCGTAAAGTCCGCTTTTTTTTTTCTTTTCTTTTTTTTTTTTTTTAAGAAAAATCTATGCCAGGAGCTAAATGTGTATAAACTGATTTGGGAAAAATAATTCCACAGTAAGGTAATTGGCTGTCCCATGAAAACCAAGGGTTGCCTTACCATTTGGCCTACAGCTACTGTCTCTGTTTGCAAACTTAGACTGCCAAGATTGCAAAAATAGACCTTTAGTAAGCAGGCTACATTGTTCTGCTTCTAGTGATGCCAAAAATACCTTGAGGACAGCTCTTCCTGTGGCAGATCATCAGGACGCAGAATGTCAACATGGAGTAGGACACTTGTTTCTGTATATAGAAATAAAAATATAAACAGTAAATAAATTGTTTTTGACTTTTTAAATTGAGTGAATGTGTGTGTGTGTGTGTGTAAGAAAAGACAGGGGATATATTTCTAGCCTATTTTTGTTGAGAAATTTGACTTCTATGCGCTCTGTATCTGTGTGTATATTCCCTTGCTGCCTTCTAAGCCTACTGGAGTATTTCAATCAAATTTGGCAGAAGTCTCAAAGATATCTCATTCCTACAAGCTTCATTAAAATAGGTAGTAAAGAAAACACATCCTAATAATGCCTTCCCAAGAGGGAAGCTGCAGTGTGAGCTTGGCTCTCATTAGACTACAGAGAATCTCTCCAGAGAAGTCACTTTAAGAGTCAAATTTGCAGGAAAACTGGTTTCACTAGTTCTGTTATTTGTGGAGTTCCTTGGTGATCATAGGGAAAGGTTAGCAACCGGAGTGTATATTCAGTGCTTCTGTCCCTGGGAAGGGATAACTCTGGAGCTAAAGCACAAAGAGGAGATTGAGGTAACGCTGATGATGCTCTGCCAACAAAATCTCACTGTGCGACATTGTGAGAGCTGCTTTGCTTTTCTTTGCCTTGATTTGCGCTTGAATCTTGGTGGCCATGATTTCTCGTAGGACTACCAGGATCTCATGAGGATATATGTGAGTATAACTGAAGTTCCTTCAAATCCTTGGGTGGACGTTTTGTACTAAGGAAACTTTGTACTTCAACAGGCAGCACAAAGTAATAGAAGAAACAATGTTTAGAATTGGAAAATGTCAATGTTCAAAAAAAGAAAAAAATACTGAGAGGAAAAATACCCAAGGTCTGAGTTGCTAGAGAACAGATGTGAGTTTTTGAAGCCTTTTCACTCAAACATTGAAAAGCTTTCTTGCAAAATGTTTCTCTCAGAGCTTTCCTTTCTTTTCCTTCATTTTCTCTTTTCTTTCAATCAGCTCTAGTGCAAAAAATGCGAAGTAAGTTCTTCAGATCAGTAAATTCATCATTAAACATGGATCGTGTTCCTTATGGAAGTCATTTGTCTCTTGAGCTGGCAAATTAAGTCCATAAAATAGGGAGCAGTGTTGCTGTTTTCATTCCACACATTAAACACGTTACAAAAAGTGATGGTTAATTATCTAAGGTGATATTGTGTGTACCTTGCTGTTGAACTGGAGGGTGAATTCTCCATTGACTGTAACAGAACCCCCCTCGAGAAAGCTGTAGCTACAGCTCAAATAGAGACCATAACGGGGCCTTTGGCAGCCCTATGCCACTTGAGTCGAAGTATTAATTCTCTCAGATGGTAGCAATTACAAGGATCTATCTAGGGTGGGTCCAAAATGTAGGTTCAGCAACATTGCATTGCCTTTCTGAAGCATCTTCCATGCAGAGGACAAGCAGTGTTTGCCCTATACCATGAACGGAAAGGAAAAATTTGGAAAGGTAGTGGATCTGTCATGCTGTGTGTGACTAGAGGCAATGCAGCACTGTCTGGGGGCTGTTTTCACACAAAAGCAAAAGAAGTTCTCTAATGATTAATAATCGAGAGGTGTGGGGAAAGGGGAGAGAACGAGACCAGCTAAATAGTTTCAGCTACGCCGAATTCATGTGGTCAGTAAATCAGTTAATAAACCTGTCTGTTGGAAATGTCCCAGCTTACGCTGATCAAAACGTTCCAGCAGGCAGTGCCTCCAAGACCTTACAGCTCAGCAGAGGATTGCAAACTGTTAATCTGAAAAATATTAAGAAGCAAAGCACAAAATAAAACAACCCTCTCTCCCCCCAGCCCTGAAGTCAAGTGTCTGTGGTTCTAAATGCACTTTGTCTATGTCACCTCGGCTGCTAAATGCTTTCTATTGATTTCTCTCTTGCGCTCTTTTTTTTCCTATTTCTCTTTTTTTCCCTCTCCCTTTACATTCAGCCCACTTGTTCTATAGCTACAACATGTAGCTTTAAGCAAAGGCCACAGAGTGACTGGAAATTAATAAGCACTCCATAAAACTGGGCTCCTCTGAAATATTCTGAAATATTTCTGAAAACCAACAGAAATATTCAACCAATCAGTGCTTTTGAAGCTTTCATGCAGTGGCAATGTAGTTTGAATGATTCTGTGGTCTTTTCACCCACCTGCTTCCCCATGGAAGAAGCTTGCAGAGATTTTCCCGCTGTGCGGAAATGCCACGAGAAAGCTGGACAAGTGACATGCAAAGCATATTGCTACACTGTGGGTTGGAGACTTCAGAGGGGACTTCTCAAAGGAGGAACTCCAGCCCTGGATGCTTTGCCATTGCAGCTGTTGTTGCTTTCTCCTTTGTTTTCTGCAGCTCAGTACGTTGTTATAATACAGCAGGGCAGCATGGGAGCCAATTTGAGAAAAGAAAAAAAATCCCCCCTCCCTTTCAGGAGCCAAGAGGGAATACAATTCCACTAACACAGAGGAAAAGAGTCATATGCAGAGGTACGAAACACCTGGCTTGAGGTATACAGGAAGGCTGCTTTCTTCCCCCTCCCCACTTTCTCACCATCCATCAGAGCTGAGCTCAATTCAAGTGTCTTGGCCGCAAAATTGGTTAGCGAGCAGGGGAACTATGCCTTTGTTCTGATGCTGGCAAACCTCAACAAGCTTGATTATCTGAAATAAAACCATCTGTAGCCACTTTAATCAATGGCACATGCACAGAGGCAAAAACACTAGCCCATGGCTTGTGTAAAATGTTCATTACATCAGACTGTTGTGCTGTAGGAAAGAATTTATGGGTGAAAGCAAGTGACTGAGAATTATTCAAACGCATTAGCATGTGTCCTGCTGTTTAGTGTGTGAGAGCTGTCCGCTTTGGTGGCTGGTCCAGTGAAGATGAGGCTACTGCAGATATTGGCAAGAGGAGTTGTTTAAGTGCCAGGGACTCATTCCTATAGCACTGCAGGTCCTGGACTCAGGCCTCACTACATGGTGATGCTTTCAGGCAGGCCTAGAAAATGGTAAGGAGTCATCAAGTTTGCTCATATTACTTGTGGGGAGAATGAGAACATGCTCAAGATTACACCAGATTTACAGGAAATGTATTAATCTATTTTTTCTAGTCATTCAAATACCTTGCAGCTGTGAGGCACACCTGCTGATACCAGAAACCTTGGGGATCCAGCTGAAGACCACATTCTGGGTCACAGAATCTAACTTTTTAGGCTCTCATACATTGTTTTCTTACTCTTTCTTCCAAGACTAGTATTCTTTTCTAAAAGACTAGTGCCATTCCTCTGCTCAGTAGAAGCAAATATCCAGGGCTTTGCAAGTGGGCTTGCCCATGTAGCAATGAGCGATGTAGCAAAAAGCAACTATACATGGCTTTTCTGTTAACATATGTGCCAGCCTGGACCAGAGGTGGTTGTAGACAGCACAGAGGGCAACCTTTTCTTTTAGGAAGATCAGTGCAGCCACAGTGCCTAGTTCTGGGAAATTTTACTTAAAAAAAAAGCTGGCAGATCAAGGCCAGGAATAAGTTCCCGTGCTACTCCTACAATTCTCTGTTTCTATGAACTTGTGTGATAAAGCTAATGATGCATCTGACAAGATCAAGTATTTCCTCAGGCACTAAAAAAAAAACATATCACATCATCACTGGAGATTACCTGTCCTGGTGTTATAGAAATTGTTCACAACCATATGTTCCCATTTGCACTTTTCATGTCGAAACTATTGTACCAAAACTGACAGACATAGCAAAGCTGGGACACTGAATCCATTACCTTGGCTGATGATAATCACAGCCTCTATTTCTCTTAAAAGTATAAAATTCTGGTCCTCTGTGGTCTCTTTGGAGCAACATGTAGCCTCATACTCGTTTAAAAATTTCTTTGACTTATCTTTTTCTTAGCGTTTGAACAAACGCTGAGCCTAGGAGATCCTCTCTGTGTTTATGATCTTCCCTTCTAGTCCGTCTGTAAAACCCACCTTTGTTCGGCGGTAAGTGAAGTGGTGGTAGACACAGTTGCTTTGTATTCTGAGACAGCACTTAAAACTAGCCTTTTCCCTTCAAAAATCTGATATGCAGGTCAAAGGGGTGACTGGTCACGTGGGTCCCTCCACACTCGCCTGACAGCTACAATCCCCTTCTGCATATTCATTGCTGCCTCTTTCACTGCAAAATGATGTACTTAAAAGTCTACTCTGTGTCTGACCACTTTGGGGACTGTTTTATGATCTCAGCATTTGTTCAAATTGTATTAATCTTTACATATTGGATATGGCCCTGGGCTACACCATACTGTTTTTGGGCTTGCATGCTGCTTTTTTGAAGGGTTATTATGTTACTTTATAGCAGAGATTGATTTAATCAGACAAAACCTCCCAATCTAGAACAAAAGTCCTAATTTAGCAAACCAAATCCACTCAGCAAAGCATGTAAGCACATGGTTTGCAGCAAGTGAGCGCTTAAATTGTGTGAGGGTCAACAGGTTTGAAGGATTTGCTTACAGCACTCTGCTGAACTGAGGGCCAAAAGAGAAAATCTCTGTTATGTCCCTCAAAAAATTTAGGTCAGTTACATACACGGAAAGCAGTGGAGGAAGCTATGGTGCTCAAAAGCAGACTGGCTTCCTGTCTGTGCTCATGGAGGCCAGTGTACTGTGCTTCAAGAGAGCTTGATAAGGCCTTTTCTAGTGATAAACCATTCTACTGACTTTAACATACGCAGTAGATCCAAGCAGGCTGTAAGTATTGCCCAAATGGAAGATGCTTTGCGGGGTTAAGATCTTCCTCTTCTCCAGTAAATAGGGTGGCGGGGGGGGGGAGGGGGGAGGAATAAAAACTTCCAGCTTCAGATAGAGGAACAAGTTACCATGCATTTGCCAGTTTGCATCCATATGAGAACTCATAGCTCACAGCAAGTACAAGGTAATCTGCTAGTTTAACCTCCACTGGAGAGGTTCAATTAATTCACATTGCCTCAGACTAAGATCGTTCATGGAGACAGTTACCATGGATCAGCCGTTAGGCTGAAATTTGTTACCCTCCCGTAGCTTTGTTCATGTTTCTGAGCCCTGAGATTTGCTACCAGCACATATGCAGCTTTGATATTTACTTTTCTCCAGCTCTGTTTGACCGTTCACCGAAAGGAAATTCTGAATTTGACAACAGCACTCAGCAAGGGTGTGAATTTCCAAGTTTTGCACTCATATGTGCAGTTCAAAATTCATACTGCTGTTGGTTACTTACATAAGATTTTTCCAGTCAAGGAACGTTACCTTGACGTTCCTATACCAAACCCACACACTGAGAGCTGCAGACTGACTGCTCTCAATGTGCTGCTCAAATGATCTGCAGACTGATTACGATTCACTGAAGAAACCTGCAAATAATTTTAGATGAAGAGTCCAATCAAGAATCTATTTGCAGACAATTCACAAACACAAAAAGAAGTGAGATTCATTGGATAAATTATGCATTATGAATTATTCATTCAGCTCTAGTTAATGAAGTAAATGGTACTATCAATGTTTAAAGTTAAGATCATTTGTATATATTGGGCAGATCAAGACCAAAGTAAGAAATCAAGTTTGAGGGAGAAACCATTGCATTCCACAGCAGAACTTCTACTCATTGTGTGAGGAACCAAGATTTCATCATTCAGCTTAAATGTAATGGCTTGTCTGTGTAACCAGAGGAGCAAATTAAGGCATTCTTGAGGCAGTCTGGTCACCATATTAGATATCATTCAGCAGGGCTCATTTGCAAACCAAGAAATGAAAGAATGACAAGGAAGGAAATTTGGTGTGGCTCATTTAAAGTTTGTAAATAAAACAGATGAGAGGGAGTGTATTTAATGTGGGGATTGGTCTGAGCTGCATGTCTTAGGTCTTGATGGAAATTTTGCAAGAGTTAAGTAATATGAGGGCATCCATCTGTGTTACAATAGGGAAAAATCCTGTTGAAGTGGGAATCATGAACATTTGAGAATGTTCTAAAGCCTTCCTGTTTAAATGAGCTTACTTTGACCAGCATTTAAGACTTCCATACTTAAACCTTGGCTTTAGACCAGCAAAGCACTTAAGCACATGCTTGACTTTAATCACATGAGTAACTCCATTGAAATCAAGGGGAATACTTCTAAGTGCAAATGTATATACAAGCATAAGTCCATTCAGAAAATCCAGAGTAAAAGGTTTGGTTTTAGTCACTCAAAGATTTAATCAGAAATAAATGAGAGGTTGAGTGGATATTAATTTCTTCCAAAACATTTCTCTTAAAGAGTCTCAAGGTGGATTTAATACCTTCATTTAATCACCAAAATTTGAAAGTTTTCACTTTTAATCTTCTGCAACTTTCAGCATAGGAATTCATAGAATTCTTTAGGGTAATGATTATTACTCCACTAGAAAAGCCTTCAATTCAGAACACAGCTTTTTTAAATTTTCAGGTGATGAATTTTTAAAAACTGATTTCTATTTGTTCTAGGATGCAGAGTTTTTTATATAAAATGGAATTGTCAAGAAACAGATTTTTTGACATCGCTACACCAAATCTTTAGCAGGTAATGCCTGAAATTACAGGCCACAAATCTCAGTAAGTGCTATTTACTAACATGATAATTGTGGAACATTCGATGATGTGTTAAGTACCATGGAGTGGCAGTATAATTACAGTACATGGCACGTTACAATATAAATATAAAGTAAATACATGATTATTTCTGGCTTAGGTCACATGGTAAATACTAAGTGCAATTACAGCACCAAGTAATCTGCAGGAACGTGTAATTACTCTTGGGCTCAATTCATTTACAAATCCTTGTCCAGCTTTTCACACCACATGGGCTGTGGAAACTGTGGAAAACAGATTATTCATGGTTGCAATGGCCTCCTTATTACCACAGCCAAACCCTATGTATCAGTGATGGCTCCTCTGCCCTCTCCCGCCTCCCAAAGGTCCTCTGCAGAATAATTGGATGGAGGTAAAGTTGGTGTTTTCAAGGCAGCAGTGTGGAGTCAGCTGTCCACTAAAAGCTGGGCCCGTAGCTCTCTCCAGCTCGTAGACAACCTCAGCTGACGTTATCTGATAGTTTTCATCTCACCAGTATCACCTTAGTGAGATCAGCTTGTCCCACTTTTGAATTCTCCGTTAGTAGCATAGGCTCCGCCTTGCTCTGAATTTTGGAAGTTGAAGACTACGGCTGGTTGCTGCTCTTCACACCCCAGTCTCAGGCCACCAAACATGCTGTTCTGCCAGCCTGTAATCCCTGTTCAAATGCCTCCTGTGCACTGGCAGGTAGTGGGTATGATGGGTGGAGTAGGATGTCTTGGTTGATATGACCAACACCTCTATGGATTTGATAGTAAGAGATGGCAGCAGACGCACCAAGGGCATGCCGAAATCCTGTGTTCCCAGTGGAGATGAGGTGTTCAGTTTGGATGATCCTGTCTCCAAGGATAAGACCAGCATCTAACACTCCTGCCTCCCTAAATACTCTGTGAAACAGTCTGTCTACGGACATCCACAATGTAAGATACTTGAGGAAAAGTCTACTGGAGAAAAGAAGGAAAAGTAGAAAAAAATGTTTAATAGCCACTAGGACATTGCTCTGTTTATCAAGCCAACAGGACTGTGCAGTGTCTCATACATCATCGGCTGCCTGTTCTCCTAAGCACCTGAGGCCTCAGAGAAGGCGAGCCCTGCATTATTTTGCTAGGAAAGATTATTAGTATTAATCTTACAGTCTGTCAACAGGATCTGAACCTGGGACCTTCCCTGTTAAAGCCCAGATCCCCTGAGATAACATTAATGACTACAGCTGTTTGCCATTAGCAAGTCAGGCTCTCCAGGGACTGCTTCTGGAGTAGCTGGGATTTTGGCTTGACTCTTTTAGGGTCAGTTGTGACGTGTTTGAAGTAGAGACAGGAGATGGGAATTGGAGCTGAACTGCAGTGGGAAGCGGAGGGAGCACTGGCAAGTCTGCGGCGCTGAGAAACACACAGCGGGTGCCAGCTCCCGTGTCGCGGTGGCTGATGTTTGACGAGGGCTGACGAAAAGAAAACTTCCTGAGCCCAGGGCGGGCATCTCCTGAACCTTTGAAAGCCTTTAGACACTTGGGTACGGGAATATCCTGTGCACGGCAACCACAGGAGCCAGTGCAGGTCAGCTAAAGGGCAGGAGGGCTCCTGAGGAACAGGGGAGGGTTTGGAGAAGACACCGCTGTGTTTTGACTCCCTTCAAAAGCAAAAGTGATACTGAAGAGAATGGGAAATAACAAACAGCTTGAAAAAGTATTTCCAGTTGTGTTGCACAAATTGCAATGCACAGGGCCTGTTTAGCATGAAGCTACAGGCTATAAAACAGGGGAGAAATAGGAGAAACATCTTTAACCTCAAAATGCATCAGTGTCTTCCCAGTAAAAACACGAAGCATTCTCTATGATTTCTGAAGCTTTGGATAATGTCTGCTAAGAGGTGTCAGATTATTATTTCTACTTCATGTTAAGCTAGGATATTTAATTGTATATTATATGATTGTGGTGTCAACAGAAACTCCGGAGCAAAAGCCTTCTTATTTGTTGAACACAATTTCCTTATCATGAAATACGAAATACACTTACGCTGTGCTACAGCCTTGAGAAATTGTTATAAAAATCTGTCTTCACAAGCAAGGAGCTTTGCTTGCTTGTACCACAGCAAAGGTAATAACGAAGGCATGAATTACATGTTACCTAACGGAAGGGAAAAGTTCTTTGCCCTAGCTGAACAGAGTAGTGTAATTTTTCAAGACGCTGTATCTAATGCTAAGTGTCTGAACACTCTCAGGTTGTTTAGAATCAATTGGCTTAAATCTTGTGTAATGAAAGTGTATTTGCCAAATAGGTTCAAGCTTATTGCCGTGCAAATTAACATTTGCAGGGACAAATTTCTAAGTACTTTCCCTCTTTGTTGCTTCCGAGATGTTACAGATACAGTTTTGCACTTGCAGTTGTGTGTGGGTGCAGTTCGTGTCATTTAAACTTCTAATTACGGCATCTGATTGCACCCACGTATCTTATCAGCTAGTTAGACACGTCAATGACACGCACCATAACTGCAAATAACTGGGGGTACAAAATTGCACCTGCAATTATTTGCACCCACTGAAGGAGAGGATGGATATAAAGCAGGCCATTAAAGTGTTTAAAATACTTTTCTTATGGTAGCATAAACCACTGCTACAGGGATATTACCTGCAGGAAAATAGAGCAAACATTAGGCTGAATTTTTAGCAGCAGCTGGGTTGGCTTTGCAGCATGTATCTAACCAAGGTTCCCTTTATGGGTGCAAAGTGTGTCAGCCAGGTTTAAGTTTACTTACCTGCCACCGCCTCTCAAACACAGTTCTACCAGCACTGAAGCGCTTCCTTCAGTCCAGCTGAAGCCAACAACTGTGTCTGTACCGCACCCTTCAGAAAACATACGCTGGCTGTGACTGAGCCGACACCTGCAAATTCACCGCGAGCGCAGTCTGTTTTTCTGGGCAGCCTCAGGGCTTCCCTTAGCAGCCAGAGCAGATATATCGATGGGACTTCGGCTCGTAGTGAAATTTCAGCTTGCAAGCGTCCTGCTGAATAGAGATATAAGTGGAGTGAGGGCAGTCTCAATGGAAAGATTAAATTCAGGGTAGTAGAAAACAGCTTCATGACCTTCCTACTAGTACTCCAAATAACAATCAGCAGCAGCACGGAGAGATGGTCCCTGACCTCAGGATCTTACAGGCTGGTTCGAGTCCCCGTATCTGCTCCATGCAAAGGCTTGGGGCAGGCATGGGACGTATAAACAGCATTAGCTCTCATGCATTCACACGTTGCTGAAGGTAGTAGAGATAATAATAGTAGGTGAAATACTGATGGTGCCATTGTGGGCACTGCATTGTGAGAACAGAACTGGTTTAATTTCTTTCTTTTTTTCTTTCTTTTTTTTTTTTTTTTTTTTTTTTTTTGAATAGATACCCTTAAGTGGTACATGGCATGCATTTTCCAGTGGATGTTTTGCTGCCTGAATTGAAATATCCGACAACAACTTAGGTGTATGTGGCTTCATATTTTTTGTTCTCCCATTGCCAGTATTTGCAATTATCCAGGATTAAGCTTGAGCTATGCCAAGAAGTCGGTAATGTTATGGGAGCTGAGCAGGACGGTGGTTGCTTTTAGAGAGGAGCCCTCCCAGAAAGTGGAATACAGTAGGGAACGTAAATATTTACATCCACACAGATACTGGCAATGATGAATATGTCGTATCTTGGAGCTGTACTGATATTAACTTCTTGGAGTCTGGCCCTAATTCTTCTTTAGAAAGAAATAGAAAGGACCAAAAAAGAAAATCTGGAAGGATTGTAGTCTCTTCTCATTTACCCTGGGGTAAATCCAGAATAAATTCAATGCTCCAAATGGAATTAGTCCAGATTTCCACTGGTCTAACTGAAAACACTGCTTTGTATAAAAGTGGGAAATTCCACCCTCCTTAATACTGTACTTTTACAATTTGCTGTCACTGTGCGACACTGGATTTTTTTTTTTTTGCTTATATTTTACCCATGAAAAAATTAATTGCTTCACTTTCCTAGAAATCATTGCATGATTCAAGTTATTCTTTCTTCATGATTTGTTCTAAAGTTGGGCTTACTTTTCAGCAGAGCCACTCCCTACCCTAAAACATTATTTATATCCCATATACTACTGCGTGTGGGGAACATCCAGTGGAGAATTAAAATAAACATAATATTGCCTTTTAGCTGGAGTTACACTCTGCTTCCCAGAAGGGATAACATTTATAAATCAAACATAGGTTTAATTAACCTTCCATCTTTGCACAGGATTAGGAAGGAGGGCACAGCCACACTGATTTGAAGATGCAGGTGCTCACACTACTACCTTGCAAAATTTCAGGAATACAGAGCATTAAAATAAAAACATGGTTTAATAAACACAGGGCTAAGTTCTTGTCTCTGCCAGCACTGGCCTGAATCTGTAAGAGCCCTGATGAAGTCAGTTTAAAGCAGCGTGAGATCAGAATATGGTGCCAAAAATGAGTATTTCTGTCTTTCACACAGCAAAAAAAGATTTTTTTTTTTCCAAATGAAAAGACAGTAATATACACTCTGGCATTTGAAAGAGGTTTGCATATACTTTACCATCTTGCAGTCTGCAATCATACACACTTATTCTTAACCTGTCATTTCAGTGAGTGACACTACTGTAGTCAGAACCTCATTTCTCCCTATTGAGAGACAGAGGAGAAATTCATCTTTGCTTTGATAAAATGCTGTATCCTAGTTAAAAGGCATCCTTCCTGGGAAGCCCTTCTTTCTGAAAGCAGACAGCCCAGTATGGTTCATAGCCTAAAACTAACATGGTTAGGATAAAAATCAGTTAGAGAGAATAGTAATTACTTTTACAACGAAGTTAATTAACCACATTAATCAAGATTCGGATGCCTTTGGAGATGACGAGTTCAGCTCAGTCACAAGCTGTGAGTGGTTGAGGTAGGGATCACGATGTGAACTCCCTCATCTGATGCAGCAGGTTTAGTGGGATGATCCGACTAGTTCCTGTGGCAATGGATCCCTGAGTCTGTGAGCTCTGTCTATGCTGGGAACATCTTCCAAAACATTTGTTGCTGTGGATAGCATCGCTGAAGTGACCGATATGTTAATCTCAGTTTTCTGACTGACCACAACTGTTGGTTGGTGAGGCCATCTCTGAAGAAGCTGGGCTGATACTTCCCCCAGAAGCCCTAGCCCATGTGGAGGATTTGTTCCTCCACCACCATCCACTGGTGACAGCTCTGGTATCAGGAGCCATCAGCTTGGGCAAGTGTTCGGCCCAGCTTGGGAGCCCCATTAAGGTGTGTGACTGCTCTGCAAAGAAATACAGGGCATGAGGTGAAAAGTCTGGTTGCTAGGAGAAAAGCCCGGGTTGCAGGGCTAGGAAGACCCAGTACTGAACAGAGGAAGAGGGCTGTTGGCTTGTCTCCTAGCCATTTGGGAGGATGGCTGTCAGGGAGGAGGTCAATCTGACCATGATGTCCATCTGGAGGGATGGGGGAAAACTTCCAAGTCCTCATTATGCCACGTTATTTTGATCCTTCTGTTGGCATTTTAATTGAAGTCCAGTCGGACTTTTCATTGTGGCTCTCCTTGCCCTGGCCTGTCAGGACACAAGACCTGTCTTGTCTGGCTGACATTTGCTGCCGAGGGCACAGAGTTGCTGGTCAAGCAGCCTGATGTTATTCCTGGCTTTGCTGATGGCTTTTTAACATAGGTTTTCCCTTTCAGTGGGCCCTTCCTCTTACCCATTCCTATGCTGTGAGTTCGAGGAATGTCTTATGACTCCTGTTGGAGGATCCAACTGTTCGCTGAAGCTCCCAGGACTCCATAGTAAATAAAGATTTATAAAAGGATGCGCTTCACGGCACAGAGATAAGACACTGGTAAACTAACCAGGAGCAGATTTATTTAGTAGTTTCCCCACCAGCACAATGTGCAGTGCACGTCTGTGTAAAGGACATGTTAATTCTAGCTCCATTTTGTGCTTCTCCGCTGTGAGTAGTGCTGACATCCAATCTGTGTTCTCTACTTCTTATTTCCAAGGAGTTATCAAGCTTAAGTTGTCTTTTTCTCTTTTATAAGAAGAGAATCTTTGAGCCTGTTGATTAAACACATCCCTTGCTTTTTTTCTGTTCAGACACAAATTTCCAGACTCAAACTCTGAATGTAATTTCAATTCCTCCCATGCCATGTGCATGCTGCAGAATTTTACCATCATGTTCCAAATCTTGCAGTGAAAACTTTTGTAAGTTGTTGCCAGCTATGATGGTTACTTCAGTGTTGATTGCTCTAGTCTCCTAGATTGGGTTGTTTTTTAATTTTTTTGGGGGGGAGGGGGGGGAGGGAAAGGGGGAGGTTCTTTTTAATGAGAATTTCTAACCCTTGGAGGGTTAGAAAACCCTTGGAGGTCTGGCAGGATTGCATGGATCAGTTACACTTCTTCGCACTGTGCTATCAATCAAGGTAAAACACAACTTCCTAGATGACCTTGCAGAAGTTTATATACCAAAACGGATAAGCATGTCACTCAGGTGAAAAATGGCAACTGGAGAGGTACTGAAACTATCTGATCTTATTACAAACTGTGCATTGTGCTACCCATAATGCCTTGCTATTATACATGTATATGCAGAAATGATACAGTGGAGTGCATAAATTATTTTTAATTCAAAGAAATGTTAATTGGGAAGCCATTAAGTGCTGGACAAAATTTGCAATTGTGCATGCCTACAAGCAGAAAAGTGATTCACTGATTTGAAGAAGACCTTTCAGAGGCTTAAAATAATCGTCAGGCTGTGAACCTTATTCTCCAACAGATCCACCACTATTCACACATGGAGCCTCCCTGACTTCCCTGGAGTTACTCATGGGAATACTCACGAGTGGGAGTAGGTGGTGTACGGTCTCCTTGTACATACTTGTTTCCCTGGGTTTCTTGCAGCCAAGCAACACTGATAATTTTAGTCACCCACAGGTTTGAGACATGTGAAATGAGACATTCAAGGAATAACTGGAATCCTAGGGTTCCACTTGCTGCTATTCTGAACCTCAGGATGATGTCTTGTCTCCAATGTTTAGTTTGGACTCTGGATTTTCTTTTAAAAGCCATAAGCCTGGGACATTACTGATGCTCAAGTCCTGGGTCAGGAGAGTGGGAAACAAAGATTTGCCCTCAGCAGTTAGCCCATCATATAGCTGCATTCCTTGCTGTGTGACCCAAAACACGAAGCATGTCACCACTGTACCAGCACACTCCTTCATGTGTTTGTGTCCAACCACAGGGCAGTGACTCTAGGATTTCTTTATGAAGAATGATAGGAGCCTCCACTGCTTGTTTTAGGTCTTCAGTGAACTGAACCCTGTCTGGAATCTAGTGTCTTGTGGTTCAGGCTATGCACAGATGTTTCATGTGTCTTACAGGTCCTGATGTGCCCTCCTGAGGTCCACAGGTACCCCTCTGCCAGTATTTGTTAATGATAATGGAAAAAAGCATGAATGGTCCAGTTTTCATCTGCATTTTGGATATGTGAAATAACTGAACACTGTGGATCTGCTAAAATGAAGTTCTGAGTTCAGGATGGCAGGTAGGTGGGAACTATAAACCATTATCCTCGTAAGGTAATGAAAAGGTAGAACTACACCAGCAGTGCTTGTAGAGCCACTGCCTAGAGTGGTTCAAACCTGAGCACTGTCAGAAGAGGGCTTCTGCCAAGTGTCTCTTTGATGGCAAAAGCCCTGATCTTTCTGTGGGTCTCAGTATGGCAGATAGTATGATGGATGCAGTTCTGGGGCAGCTCTGAAGAAGTGACATGGCTCAGACTCCCTTGAAGGCCTCAGAGATCAGGAACTCAAAATCTGCCCTCTGAGAAGGACCTTTTCTTCACTATTTCAGATGGTGTAGATGGGGAGCCTCTGCATCTACCGTGCTCTACAGAGGTGGGGCTGGAGCTAGGACCAGGATGGAAGTAGTTAGGGGATCACATTCCCCCTCAGTTTCTCAAGAATTAAGGAAGACTAATGTGAAGAGAAGATCATCCTAGAGCTACCATCTTCAAATGAGGCCACATTGCTGACCTGGTCAGTGCTGGTTTTCCTCACTTGGTTTTGCTTTTCCAGGTCCTACTGTCTTTTTGAATCCCTGTAACATTCCAGTTCCTTTAATTCTTTACACTTAGTACTTGGGAATAACAAAACATTGCTCATCAGGGAGACTCTAGGAGAGGAGTTTCTCCTCCCGAACTGCACTGGGGTTCCTGACATGTTAACAGAAATATCCTTCTGCTGAATATATTCAACCTTCCTGCATCTTGGGGCAGAAGCCACTGAGCACTTTGGCCTCATCCTTTCCAGGATGGTAGTTGCTCAGCTGAGCTACTTTGGGGAGGACTAGCTGGGGAGCAGATGGAAACTGTGTGCAAATGCTCAGCTGCGCTCCCGTCTGAGCTTTGGGCCAGAATCAAATAAGGCAGCAGCCTTCTGGCTGTGGAGGTGGCATAGACAAGAAGCCGTGCAACTCGGCTCTCAAAGCCATAAGGCAATAGCAGAAGAGCTTTCATCACTTCCCCTTAGAAGCCTCCGTGTCTCTCTTTATTCCCCTTTCCCTTTACTCTGCTGCTAGCCTCCTTTCCCGTGTGGCAAAGGGGTGAAACGGCCTTAATATCTTTCTTTCACTTAAACTGCTGATCTGATGAAAGGGAGATTCACCACAGTCTAGATTCACCCATCAAACTTCAGGCATTCAACCAAGGCTCCTAAATTAGAAGCCTCATTGTACTGACTTGCTGCTGTTTGTGCCAGTAGCATCTTGAGAAATGGAGAAACACTGGCATCTTGAGAGCGTGATTCACCCTGTTCAGATGTGAATCCCCCTCCCGAGGTGTCTCTCTCTTTTCAGTGACTATAGCTGGAGCCCAGATAATGACATTCAGCTTCGCTGCCTACTATTAGGTGGGATGCATCTGAGACAACATGCCAGATAAGCAAAACAGCC
This sequence comes from Rhea pennata, assembly GCF_028389875.1. Classification (NCBI taxonomy): domain Eukaryota; kingdom Metazoa; phylum Chordata; class Aves; order Rheiformes; family Rheidae; genus Rhea; species Rhea pennata. The sequence continues at coordinate 7,278,838 of NC_084664.1, read as the reverse complement.
CATCAGAATTACAACGGGGAATACGAACAACATGACTGATTCAGTCTTTCATTTGAGAGGACTGAAGTTACCAGAAATCTTGAAATCCACTTCTGGGATGGTGTTGGTTCTTTTTGCATATATACCCTTGATCATACTCTAAAGAGTGTTGTAAAACCTTGTGATAACCTTTTGGTAACCCATTTTGAGCAAGAGCAGTGGCAGTTATTTAGTGCCCACCTGTCAGGAGAGCCAGGGAAAAATGTTCCCACTATCCCCCACTCACTGCTGATGGTTTGAGGTATCCACTGAGGAAATCAAAGCAAGACAAAAAAAAAAGGGGGGGGGGGAGAAGAAAAAAATAGCTACCAGTGGATAAAGTTTAAAATAAATGGTTGCTGCTTTCCAAGAAAAGGACTTAATAAGAAATATAAAATCTCTTGAATGACAAGCCTCTATCTACCTTGCTAGCAGGTACCACTTTCCCCAAATATTGATGCTTTTAGGCTTTAATCCATCTGTCAAAGGTGATAGGATACCTTTAAAAGGAAAACACTGCTCCAAGCTATTGGGGGAAAATGGAATGGAGTGTGTTAGCAAGATATGTTACCCGTGTTCTGACAGCTAATGTATCTTTCTTCACATCGCTGCACTTTTGTCCTCTTTTGTTTCCAGATAAAAACAGAATCATTATGGATGTCCCCAAAGACAGCTTGGCAAACATGTACGATAAATTAAGTTCTAGACTCTCCTGACAGGATCTTAGCGTAGAAAACTGAGTGCAGCATCTGTGTGGGATCCAGGTGCCTCTCTTCCACAGTTACTAGTATAGTCAGTGAGAACGGCAGGACCTTAGATTGATTAGGAGTTTTTCTTTCTTATTTGTAACATTCCTTTGCCATATTTATTTATTTATATATTTATTTATCTATTTATTTTTGCTGCACATGCAATGTGCTAAACACAAGGCAGCCAACACCACTTAAAAAAGAACTGGTGAGTCACTAATGTTACCCAAGGCATAAGGTACCATCTAGTCAAAATTGTGGTCAGAAGAAAACAGGACAGCAAACAGAAAGGAAGGTTAGGAAGAAGTTAGGGTGTAGTGCATGGGTTTGCATTTGAAGGATGAAGAAGAAGACATACTGTTAAGACAATTTAGGAGCTTTCTGCTGATAACCAAGAAAAGAGAAGTAGAATTTTAGAAAAAATGACCTGATTTTTACTCAGTGGGAGAGTCTTGCCACTATATCTTGACTCAGATGCTGAAGGTAGTTCCTTCTCAATCTACAAATCAGAGTCCACCTGGAAACTTTTGCCAGCTGTACTATCCTGCTCCCTCCTACTCTCTCATCAGTGAAGCTTCTGCTTGGCTCATATTTGCTTGCCTATCTTGCAGACTCTCTAATATTCCCTAGCTGCTATTGGAAAATGGTCATGAGAAATTCTTCCTCTAACGTGTTGATACTTTGAAATCTGTTTTTTCTCCTGGGTGCTGTGATTTTGCCTTCTGATTCTCCTCTTCCCACCAGCTTTCTGCAAATTAAGTCTGATTGTTGGCAAAAGCCCTGATCTTTCTGTGGGTCTCAGTATGGCAGATAGTATGATGGATGCAGTTCTGGGGCAGCTCTGAAGAAGTGACATGGCTCAGACTCCCTTGAAGGCCTCAGAGAGCAGGAACTCAAAATCTGCCCTCTGAGAAGGACCTTTTCTTCACTGGTCCGGATGGTGTAGGGTGGAGCCCCTGCATCTAAGACACAGAGTTTCGTCCTGGTTTGCTCTTGATTTTCTGTAGGAACCTGCACACCATCACTCCCCTCTTCAGTGTCTCACTTTTCCCATCTGTGAACTAGTATAGACACTAATATTAGTGTCTAGACTGATTTCCATGGAGAGCCATAAGTTCTTCAGGACAAGGTTGGTGTTCAGCATATAAAGACCTTGAAACATTGGGCACTGGTCAAACTCTGTGCTGTGGTGCTTGGTACTGTCTTGAACTGACTTGTGCTCATCTTCCTAATATCTTTGTCTGTCTTTCTACAGATCCTTTGGGATTTGACCACATAGAGTGCATGAATTTAATTAAAATTAACTTAAAAACAGAAGCCATTGAAAACACATGAACGATACTAGGGCACAGTTGGCAAATGTACAGTCTCAAGTTAAGCTCAATTAAAAAAAATAGGTTTAAATCCACTGAGAGTGTCTGCACAAGGGTTTGTACCAGTTTAAGTTAATTGATTTAAAAGAATGCTTTTAATTAATCTTGTGTGTTCCTATAGGTGCATGAGGCCTTCATTGGAGGCAACAGAAAGCTGTGAACATTTTCTGACGGGGATCATTGCAACAAAAAACATTTAGCTGTATCTGTTCTCCTCCAGCAGTAGGAGCAGATAGCCTAGCAGCTGAACCAAGGATGCTGATTCAGATCCATGAAGAACCATAAAACTCTTGTGTCACCTGGGGCGAGTTGCTTAACATTTTACTCATTTCTCTGCCCAGGAAATAAGGATAATTGCATCTAATTCCCTGAGGTGCCCAAGAATAAATATATTAAGCATCATGAGGGGCCAAGATACTGCAGTAATGGGACCATGTTAAAACCATCTTTTCCTTTCTACGAGCTGGTTCTAATGATGTATATTGCTTTGCAGGGTAGCTACTGGCCATCCATTACTTTCCAATGATGGCATTAGACATGTCACCAGAATGATTACTGCCAAACTTCTGATGTATTTTTTTATGAAATTTAAACATTTATAATACTTCACAAAAATAAAGCAAAAAAAAAAACAAAAAAACAAAAAAACAAAAAAACAAACAAAAAAACAAAACAAAACAAAACAAAACAAAACAAAACAAAACAAAAAACCCACAAACCCGTCACCCTTAGCATCTTTCAACAGATCTTGTGGAGTTGGATGGAAAATGAATTTAACAGGATATTACTGTTCTGTTGCAATATTTCTAGTGTACAACAATATTATAGTTGGTGTTAAGCTTTATTACTAGCCCTGTGATAAAATTAGTTCAATATTGCCTGCTTTTATAATATGATTTTACAATTGCAACATGGGATAATATGATAATTAAAAAAACAACAGCACCAACAAACAAACAAAATGATACTCCCCAAAGCATGGAGAAGAGGAAAGGAACAAAAAGTTACGTAGGGGAAGGTACAGGACAGGGGCTGCATTTTAATGTAGTTTGCTGTGAAGAATTCTTTCTGGAACTGCTTGAAGCCAGAAGCAGTCTTTTGATTATGTTACACACTGGCTGATGACTGTCACAGAGAAAAGTGTCAATTGGGGAGCAAGCAGGAAAGGTAGGAGAGAGGCAGGAAAGAAGGCAACACTTTCACAGCAGTGATTAAGCCTAGTTTGCCTGGAGGTGAATTTAGAGCAACGTCATCACGCTGTCACTGCCTTCCTAAGGAATGAAGCCTTCCAAAAGGGGACTTTTTGAGATTATTTGTATCCCTAAATTGACTGAGCTGAACTTTAGAAGGGTTTAGCACACCAGGGTGGAAATACAAGTCTAAGCAGTGCTGTATAGAATAATCACTGAGTGGCATTCAGACATCCAACCTTCAACATTATGCCACGTTCAATCAGACATCTTTTTGCAGATTGCCTTTCACTGTTTCATTTATGGTGCCTGTAGGCTCCTTGGAGCAAATATTGTCTCTCTTTCCATGTTTCTGCAGAGCTTGGTACAACAGGACCTGTTCACAGTGGTTATTTGTGGGTACTAGTCTAACATAAATAACAGTAGATCTAGGAGAGCCTGATTCTGAGCCAATGCAAAGCAGATGAGCTCTACTGAAATCATGACTAAGCAGGTAGAAAACTGGGACAGAAAAGCCGGTTTATGACAGTTGAAAATCTATGCCTGCAAATGATGACCGCAGAGCACTGTTTAGTATGGTGTGTGCTGCTGTTTTGAACAAATCTACTGAACTAATCTGGCAAAGAAAGAGCAGAATAATCAAGATGAAGCAGGACCATTCAAGCAAAGAAGGCTCCATCTTTGCTGCAACCTCAGATGCTGCTTAGATGCTCCTTGATAGTTGATTTTGGGAACAATGCTCAGTTCCTGAGTGAGAAAGATCTCTTGAATTGGACCTCAGGTAGCTGACCATGATGGACAGTCCATTGATCCACTTGAGTATTTATTTTCTTGAACTGAAGCTCTGTTCCTTGCTTCTCTTTCTCTTTAACTCACATCTGCACCTTTGCATATTTCTGTGTCTTGATGATAGCTCAGATCACAAGACAGAAATTTCCTTTAGGCCTGAAGATCTCATCCGGAAGTAGAGATTCCTCAGTTCTCACAGAGAAATGAGTAGTGCTGGGACTGTCTTCTGCAATGTGTTTAGTAGGGACTACACTGTCAGGACCCTGAGGGTTTAATGACCCTGACATGTCTCACCTGGGGCCTCCACCCAATCCCATGGGCTCAAAAGCCCCATTTCAGCTCAGTCCAGGGCTTCAGTCGCTGTCCCATGACACCACAGCAGTGCTGGTCTCCAGCCCTATCTCTGCCCTATCTCCTTTTGCTCCTGACTGGGCTCTCCACATGGCCCTGGACCTTGTTCTTGGCTTGCTATATGTGGGGCTGTTGATGAACACTGTTACCTGCATTGGGCTCTGCTGGTTGTGCTCAGCACTGTGGGATGGTCCCCTTTGGGAAGGCATAACCTGCACTGGTGTCACCTCAGGTCTCCATCCTCGAGGGAGCAGCTGGCCCTCACTGTGCCCTGACATACAGAAGAAGATGAAATCAGAATCATATTCTGTTAATAATACTATTATATCATAATTTGCATTTTTGGCGAAACTAGGGATTTCATATCTTGAGGATTATGGTGTCTATTGAATGCTACATTCGTCAATAGTAAGACTGAAGTTATGTAAACCAAACGGTGTAGAACTCTCTGCTGATATCAAAAGAGATTTCTACTACAGACTTGATTAAGCCGATCTGGCTCCAGTGTTTCCTCTACCTCACCTTACTCTGGTCTCGTGTTGGACCACATCTGCAGTAAAAAGGAGCAGAAGATGGAACGAATTTGGAAAATGTGTTGCACACCTGAGTAGTGTATGCAGCCAGGAGAAGCAGATACTCCTCCTAGAGGGAACTGGGAATAACTGGAAACATTCGCTGGAGAGTATAAAACCCTTTGGGCTTTGTGTTGTAAAGATGTAGTGTTACAGATATGCTGTACTTCCCAGAAGAAAAATACAGCTAATGAAAAGGCATAGCAAAATATGAAGTCTTGAAGATGAAGTTTGGACAGTCCCAAATTAGCTTCTAAGCTGATAGTTGTCTGTGGAAACATGGGCTGTGCTGGTCCTTGTCTAATCCACCTTGCATTAAAATCAGTGAGTGCCTTTGATCTGGTCACCAGAGCTAGGTCCCACCAGTACCTTGTACAGTACCCAGTACCTCAAATAGAAAATGAAGCGAAATAGATGTAAGAACCTGCTCAGCAAGAAGATGGCACGAACAGAGTCTGGGTGTAAGTAAAGTGCTACAGTTCCTGGTGGTACTAACATGGTTTAAACTCACTGAAATTACTGAATTTTGCTATTCCTAGGTATGCATGTACTTTGGGATTTTTACAGAACTTGCATCTCTTCACATTTTCAGATCTCTCAGGGACTCTTCTCTAGGACTTTCTACCCTCTTTCTGGGATTATTTCTTTCCTTCAACCTAGTTATGTAGTAGATTTGGGTTTGCACATAACTTTTTGAAGTAGGTTTGTGTAAACTGCTGCATTTTTCACAGTGTTTGGTCCATTGGACGTGGCTATGCTGTGTCATGCTGAGTTATGTCCTATCAGGTGTGCTTTAGCAAGCAAGGCAATGGATCAGAGGGCAACATAATTCATTACAGCAGCGTGAGTAACATTTAAAGGAGAATGTAGCATTGCTCAGGCTTATTTACTTAAGACTAAGAATCTGTCTGAAGGATACATGTACATGGAGGTGAGAAGGATTTAAAATAGTGGATAATTAAAGCCTACTGAGAACTAAAACTAAAGTCTGTTTATCTATCATTGTAATGGCCTTGGTAGTTAGCAATACCCGTTTACACTGGTGGCTAGAATTGGTAGAATGCTTAAGACACATCGCAGCAGAGAAAAACTTCGAAGAGAATGATCCTTCCCCCTAACTGTATACCTTATTTACTTGTCCTCCAAATCCTCCTCGATGGCCAGTTGTAGAAGGCACAGCACAAATGCAGCTCAGGGGAACTGGCTTGACTTCTTGGTGCCTGCCTGTAATGGGGATCTGAGCAAACCACGGCCTGAGGCTGGGGCTGCCCTTCCCTGTCTTCTCTCTGCTCCTGAATGTGCATCAAGAAACCATCTGCCTCCATCTCCCAGCTTATGTCCTCCAGCAGAGCATCTCCATCTCTCACTCTGGTGACTAGCGTCTATTCTCTGTCCTCTCCACTGTCCTCCAGGCTCTCCTGGCACAAGCCCCCAGACACAACCACCCCTGCGTGATGGGAAGTCTTGTCGGAAATGAGACCTTTTTAGGGGTGATTAGGAATACAAAGGGCCGTGCATAACAATTGGCAACTGACTGGGGGCCTGTGACATGCATGACTGGAATTTGGAGCAGGCTCCAGCAATGGGCACACAGGAAACAAGCAGACGAGCAAAATCACCCATGGCCATGGCCTCAGCTTTAAGTTTCAGCAGCAAGTTTTAAAGCCTGGGGACATTTCTTTTAAATGTATTTTTTTGTAGCTTTCTCAGACAGTTGAAATGAAAATGAGGGCCCAAATCTGAACTCACAGCGAAGGCCAGAGGGTTTACAGCATTTAGACCAACTGGCAATTCCAACTGGCGTAAAAAACTGGGACCAAGAAACTGACTGTAATGAGAATATGGCCTTTCAGAGCCAGCCATCAGGGAGAGCAAATCAATCACTCCCTGCCCTCCGCTGGGACCAGCGAATGATTGATTCAGCTTCTGTCGTCTGCCCTTATGGACCAGGATGTGCATGAACATGAAAGGAGCAGAACAAAGGCCCCATTACCAGAGAGAAGGCTCCCCTGCTGCTTGATGCATCTCTCCCTCCTTAAGCTATTGCAGACTCCTTGTCTTTGTCCTCCTTCCTCCTCCAGTGCTTTGATCCTTCCTTCCTCTGCCTTCCAGCCACGCTGGCCTCTGTCTCTCTCTGCAGTCCCCTCACTAATGCTTTCCCCTCCTAACTGCAATGTTTTCTTGTCAAGAAAGTCCCCATAACCTCACATAGTGATTCATTTTCTCAATTACTCCTTCTGGTCAGTCCTGTGTTCCCGTCCTATTTTTCTCTCCCCAGCCCCATTCATCCACACCCTTCTGAAGAGATAAAAACTCTCACAAGCTCAGGTGAGCATTTGCTTTTGTGATCCATTATTGTTGATACACTGATCTCCCGGTTCTTGCTTGTAGTTCCCAATGTCTCTCTTCTTTTCGAAAGCTCACATTTTTCTTCATTTATTTGTCTTGGGTAGGACCATGGAGATGAGTCATAGAAGTGGAACTGAACATGGTTATTTTGGTTTGAAAGAAGTTTCTGTCCCTTCCCACTGTAAAAAGAAGTGTGAAGGGATGAAAATTTGTCTGTGTTTTTGCCTTCCTGAGCATCTTCATTTCACTCAGTATTTGTAGCCCTGGCTACCCCCTCAAGGCTTTTCTGGGCTTCTGTTGCTGAGGCCCCTCAGACAAATTCAGGATTGAAATCAGTGGTACCCAGATATGAACTAAATGCTGTTAAGGGTACAGTGGTTACCTGTCACCCAGCCAGCAAGTTGACCTGTTCCTCTACTGAGCTCCAGCTCACATGCACTGTTTGAGACATGGACCTTGTTCAACTTATCCATCAGTGACCTGGATGAAGGGACGAAGTGGCTCCTCAGCAAGTTTGCTGATGATACCAAGCTGGGAGGAGTGGCTGATACACCTGAGGACTGTGCTGCCATTCAGAGAGACCTGGACAGGCTGAAGAATTAGATGGAGAAGAACCTCAAGAAGTTCAACAAAGGCAAGTGCAGATCCTGTACCCAGGGAAAAATAACCCTAGGCACCAGTACAGGCTGGGGGCTGACCTGCTGGAAAGCAGCTCTGCGGAGAAGGACCTGGGAGTTTTAGTGGACAACAAATTGACCATGAGCCAACAATGTGCCACTGTGGCTAGGAAGACCAGTGGTATCCTGGGGTGCATTAGGAATAGTGTTACCAGCAGGTCAAGGAAGGTGATCCTGCCCCTCTGGTAGCCCTGGTGAGGCCACATCTGGAGCACTGTGTGAGTACTGCTTGAGCAAGGGGGTTGGATAGATGATCTCCAGGGGTCCTTTCCAACCTCATCCATTCTGTGATTCTGTGACCTCTGGGGCTTTCATCCCAGCTCCAGCAGTCTCCAGGCATAGCCACGCAATTTAGCCTCAGATTTCTAAGCACAGTTAATGATATTAAATACGTCCACCTTGTACTCACAGGCTGTGATGCCTTGGGTATCATTTTCTCTGGGACCCTAGTCTTCCAAAGGAGGATGTAGATGCTCAGAGCTCCAGATACTCTAACGTTCCACTTCCTGGGTTGGTCTTTGGTTAGTGAGGACAGGTTCCTATGTCTGTTTTTGACTGACAGCTGTTTTTTGACCCAGCAACAAGCATCCAGGCTGCAATCATAACTTCATAATGCCAGGGGAAGATTTGACACTCCAGGATTTCGAGCATTCAATAGCCCTCTGCTGCCTCCAAATCACTGTAGAGTAGCTCAAGGTGAGCAAGAACACCAGAATCCGGCCCTTTCTCTGCTGACTCATAGGGCAGTGCTCCCTTTAATGTGGCCTTTCTTATTTGTCCCTATTTAATCATCTCTCCATTACTCACAATCAGTCTAAAAGTGTTCCTAGTTGTGGCGAGTGTAGAATTTTTATTTCCCCAATCCATATGCCCATGCAACCTCAGCAAAATTCATGAGTACAGAGCAGTGTGGTTTGTATTTTGCAAACACATGGCTGGGCTTTGAAGGGCTTTTTTTTCCCCCTTCTTCTTTATGTGGACACATACACACACAAGGAGAGGGCAAAGGCTAAAACCTCAGAGGGACTGCTTACAGTTTCATCAATATTTCATGATTAAGAAGGTGACAGAATTCTGCTTTATTTAATAAGAATATTCCCTAGATAGGTCCTGTTTTCCAAGCCTGCTCCTGTAATTACAAACTGTTTGTGCATTAGCTGAGCGGCTTCACCTAATTGTCTCCCCCTCAACTGTTTTAAATTAAAGGGTTGACTTTTGCCTTGGCCAGATCCCTGTTTTTCCTGGAAACCAGTGACATTATTCATAGTTGATTTAAATGAATAAAGAAAAGAAGAAAAGAAAGCATGAGAGAGAGAGAGAAACTGGGTGTGATTAGAGGAGCTGAATTTCATCCTCTCCGAGCGCAGTGTGCTCACAGGAGTACACGAGCATCATGCTGTAGTAGTCAAAATATCAAAAGAAGCTCTCCAAATGAAGAATTCTAATCTATGAGCAGCAGTGCCCACCAGCTAGGGAGCTGCAGAGAGGTGGGGATGCAGTCGTATAAGTGGTGGGGCAGAGCATGCTTTAGGGGCAAATACAGGAGGCCAGGGTGGAGGCTTCAAACAATGAGGAATTCCTCCTGACTTGTATAATACCCTCTCTCGACTCTGCAACCAAGTGACAGACTTCTGGGTCCTGACAATCCCGCAGCCCTTGGGACTGCCTGTCTCAGCAGAGTGCATTTCATTAGCATCTCCAAGGAATACTGTTAGCTTGTCTTGAGGTGTTGCTGCAGGAAGGCTCTGTCCTTTCAGGGGTTGCTACCATGCTGTCTGCTTTGCAGCACACGCAGAGCAGCTATAGGTTAAGTGAAGCAGTGTTTGCAGTACGGACATGGCAAGCAAATGACAATGACAACTGCAAAGGGATGAGGGAGGACACATGCAGAAAGAGTGGGACACTTTTGCTGCTGTTCTGCCTCCTTGCATTCATTGGACTTCTTTGTCCCAGACTTAGAAAGGCAAATTCCACAGGAGATCAGTGATGCAGCAGGCGGCAGGATCAAAGCAGCTTCACTTAGAGCCTTCATATCTGTTGTTTAGATTCTCTGGCACTGGGACAAATTCAGGATTTCTCATCAGCCGGGGCACTGAAAGATGCATGTGTGTGGGGTGTGTGCACGCGTGTGTGTGTGTATCTGCATGCATGCATGTGTGTATATGTGTGTGCAAGTATATGTGTGTTAATATTGTCTGGAGGGTCTCCATCCTTCCACTTGAGACTCTCTCTTCTACCTGGATATTTTATGAATCTCAGAGGAACTGCTTTGAGAACACTTCATCTCTGTTGTATTTGGTGGAAGGTGAGCATTGGGTTCAAAAGTTATCTGTGAAAAAAACCACACAGGCTGAGATTACATAAATGGTATTTTCACCAAAAAAACAAGCTAAAAGTAATCCTTTAAATCACATTTCAATGTCACAACTCCCAGCTTCCATCTCAACAGGAGTTTGAGTGCACTTTACAAAATTGTGATTTTTTTTCCTCCTGCTAACTCAATATCTGAATACATTTAGCTTGAAATGCTCAGTGTGATGAACATCTACTTTGAGTAAAGGAAACCAGTCTGATGTGAACATCACTGCTCACTAGTCTTTTCTCTCCAAATGCTGTCCATCACTGTGAGCCCTCATTCTGCTGGATATTTTTCCCTCAGCCAATACCACATGGAGTCAGTGTGGTGCAGTAATAGGATCTGAAACAAACAGAAAAATCCTAATTCATGCCTATACATTCTGGAAAACTGGAATAGTTAAGATATCCTGAAAATGTCTTCTGGGGCATGGGTACATCCTGTATACCTTGAATATACGGTCACTTTGTCGGGTAGCAGTATGAGCAGAGAGCAGTATGGGGTAGACATGTTCAGATAAAAGGAAGGCCTGCAGTTGCCTGTATTTAGTTGGGATTCTGGCAATGTGGGTTGGTGTTTTCACCTTCTCTGAGTTGCAGTTTCCTTTTGGTAAAGTGGTGTACTGCTACTGACCTGCTATAAGGTGCTTTGGGTTCTGCAGCTGGGAAATACTCCATGAACATTACATATTATTGGGAAGACTAAAAGAAGCAGTAAATTCAGAAAGTGATTAACAGAGCAGCTGGTAGTTCAATCATCATCTGTAGGCAGTGATGCTCTGAAAAGCTAATGTCATTAGACAGAAGCTGTGACAGCTCTGAAAGCTCCTATTAAGCAGAGGGGAGAAAGGAGAGACCCTGAAAGGCTGTGGAGGCCTCCATTGCCTGTGGCACATGAGGAGTTAAAAATGAGCTGTGACCACACAAAGTGACTGCTCAAGATGCAGAAAACAAATACCATGTCCTAGAGGTAAGAAATGCCAGGTGAGGGAAATACTCAGTCCTTTCTTCTGAGACCAAGAAAATATTAATGGAGTTGTTTTGAGAAAACAAGTCACCATGATGACCTTGACTTCAGCTCTTGTCTTGCCCCTGGTTATGGGCTTGCTCTTAATGAATGTTTTGGAACTAAAACAACAACAACAACAATGACAAGGACAACTAGTTGGCTGCCGTTTATACACTAGCTGAGAGCTAATTTCCCTACGTTGTTCTCCTTAGGTGAATTTGCACCATTCCTCTGCGAGCCGTTCTGAGGCGGGGAGGCAGCTGGGGTTATTGTGAGCTGGGAAGGCTGTGGCATGTTCTAGCAGAGGAAGCTCTGCCTCACAGTCCCCTTTCATAAACTGTCTCCTCCTCCACACCTAAAAACTTTAGCAGCTGCAGGGATACCACTAGCAGCCCATATGTCAAAAGAAGAGTAGTGTCTGATGCATGATGACCCTGTGTATTCAAGGTAGCCAGTGAGTTCAGAGCTTGCCTAGTTGCCTGCTACTATTTTTAAGGTGATGGTCCATGTTCTCACTTGCAACAGAGCCTCAGTACAGATTTCTAGGCTGTCCCAGCTTATTTTATCTGTAAATGAGAGATCTGATAAAAAAGACCATGTTTAGAGTGACTAAGGTACTGGGTCATTCCCTAGCAAGTGTTGTTGTGAAAAGAAACTGTGTTTATTTACGGGTGTGCTCAACCTTTGGATAGGAATGAGGAGGAGAAAAAATCTGTATGTGTTTGGATGGCATTCACATACCTGAGTTAGGAGGCTATGTTCCCTTGGGGGCAGGGGAAAGAACAATTAAGTGTGAACATCGTTCTCCAAGGTTATATAAGACACCTCTTGTTTAGTTAGGCTGAATACCTGCTTAGCAGATGCATGAGTGGCTCAAGACTAAGCAGAAGAGCTAGACTTTATCTGCTCACATGAATGTGGGACAGTGTTTTAGAGCCATGGTGAAGCTTTCTTTCTTTCTTTCTTCCTTCCTTTCTTTCTTTCTTTCTTTTTTTTTTTTTTTTTTTTCCTGGAAGAAGCTTTCTTTTTGCTGCAAAGGCTTCCCGAGCTGTTTTGTGGCTTCTAGCCCCATGCAGAGTTGGACCACCACATGGTCCCAAGTAGTATGAGAAGAGAGATTTGCCTGGGCCAATGAATTTGCAGGATCAGAGTCTTGGATGTTACAGGAGAATGGAGGATTCTGTTTGCCTCCTGGCATCTGATTTGTGAGGTCTTTGTCCTGTGGCTTGGCCAAGTGGGATTCTCCTCTATGGTGGAACAAGTCTCTCAGCTCAGAAGGCTTCTTCTGAGCTCAAGTGGACGAGAGCTAGGACCTCTGGTCATCCTCTCTCACACCCTAGGGCATCATATTCACTGGCTGGCAGGACTGAAACCGATTCTAGAACAACCAGATCTTTGATCTCTTGGGAGCCCACCACCAATTCTTCCATCCTAGAGGCACTTAAGCATTTCCAGGGCCTTCAAGAGACTTTCCAGCTGCTCAGCCTCTCCCTGCCCTGGGCAGCTCAGGGTCTCATTACGCCTTAGATATACCTTGGTCGCGGATTGGGAATTATACTGGCCTTTGCATTTTTGTGCACATACAGAAGAGGGGCCCTGGTGCCATGCTATGAAGACCCAGATGGATGAGCAGCAGCAATCACGTGTATGCATGTGGCCAGGGCTGAGGAGCCCAGGCTGTTAGTGTGGATTACCAAGCTTGCCCTTGTGAGAGTATTTTTTTCACTGCTCTGAATAAACAGGCAGGAGGTTTTTTTCCTTATTTGAAAACTAGTGCTCACTGGACTGGAAGTGGAACAAGCTGGGAAAGTGGACTGTAAAATTGGATGTGGTCAGAGGGGATGAAGAGGAAGCGGATGGGGGAACTCCTCCAAAATATGGGTAAATATTTCCACTTCTTCCATTAGTGCTGGTCTGATGCTAGCTAACCCAGCAAAATGAAGCCATGATGAAAGACATACTAGACATTGCTGAAAGAGTTTAAAAAGACAGTCTAGCCAGGAAGGGAGAAGTCATAAGTTATTTTCCTTTATAAAGATGATACAGAACTGTTTGTTCTCATGTATTTTTTTGTCCAGTGCTGAAATCCTGTGCAGGCAGCTCAGTTTGCTGTAGTGATTCCCACCAGGAGAACTAAAAAAAAAAAAAAAAAAAGAAAAAAAAAAAAAAAAAAGGCTAAAAAAACCCCGCACCTCTCAGAATTGATTGCAAGAAGTGAACTCACCTCAAAATCAGTTGTTGGTTAATAAAACTTGATCTACTGAATCGTGTCTTTGTAGAGGCTGGTCTGAACTGCGGCGACCTGAGGAAGTCCTTTGGATCTGACTGTAGAGTGTAGAAAGCTTCCGCATCCCCTCGCTACCAGAATAGGCTCTGCTGGCGTCAACAACGGGGCATGGTCACAGCTTAAAAACAAGTTTTGTTAAGAGTAATTGTTACTGCGAAAAATCCTACCTCACTTGCAGTATGTTTCCTATAGCTAAGGTCTGGGAGAAAGTTATATAGCAGACAGTAAATTCCTCCTACACTTTCTTTTTTCTTTTTACAGATAGATGTCAGTGCCTTTGAGTATATGCTACTTTTCAAAGTGGCTTTGTAAGCTGATAACACATTCTTCCGAGGCTACACAGTACTTAGCACTGCTATAACAATTTTTATCTTCAAAGTGCTTTCTCCTGTGCAAACGGAGAGTCAGTCTCTTTCCCCAAAGAATTTCAAAATCTAAAAAGACTATAAAGGGCTAGTGGAGAAGAGAGCTATGTGAGGCAAGTTCTCAGGCAGTAGTTCATTTGTCATAAACAAATCATTTTTGGTTAGACAAAAATTTGGCAAAATCATGTCACACATATCAAGCTGTTTTTGCCCACTGAATATGAAAGGAAAATATTTTTGAAAAGATTGTGACTTTCATTCCGCTGTTTGCAAAACCAAAACTATACATCTCAAGCTACCATTTTGCTTGGAAATGTAGTTAATTTTTATGGAAAAACATAAAAATAAAGAACTCAGAAAATGAAATAGGTATTTCATTTTGGATAAAATGAAACAATCTTTTATATTTCCTGATTCAGCCACTAAATTAAAAAAAAAATCAATGGTAGCAGAGACTTTATAAGAGAAAAACATTATAACCCCTCCCATAAAATGGAGAAACTAAATGGCAGTGGATATGGTTGCACTGATTTTTATTGTTGACCTCCTGCTCACCCTTACCCTTCCTAGACTTATGTCATGTGTCAAAGCTGCCTGTGCTGCACACATGATTTCTTAAGCGGGGCACAGGGATGCAGCCTCCACTCCCTTTCCTCATGTAGAGCAGGATCCTTTTAGGAGTTGGCCTGCAGAGCATTCGCATTTGTGAGCTTCTTTTAGTGGAGCTAGCATAGAGCAGGAAGGATGCAGAAGCTGCAGGAGGAACAAAAACTGTGGGGTAGGTGCTGCATATAAGAGTTGTGGTATTCTGTGGTTCTCCGCTGGTACAGGAGAGCATTAAACACCACAGAGGCTGCACTGGACGGGGCTGGGAGGTGAAGCATCAGCCTTCGTCACAGCAAAGCTCAGCGAAGCAAAGTTTTTTCTAAGTGAGTGTATATCTATCATAGAATCAGTAAGGTTGGAAGAGACCTCTGCAGATCATCTAGTCCAACCTCCCCGCTCAGCAGGGTCACCTAGAGCATGTTCGACAGGGTTGCATCCAGGTGGGCCTTGAATATCTCCAGAGAAGGAGACTCCACAATGCCTGAAGGACGGTTCCTCCATGAGGAGGCTGAAGCCTCCTGTGTGGAAGGTGAAATGAGTTATTAGCTGTGCTGGCCTGGGTGGAACCATGACCAATTTGAGAGTGCATAGTCTTCTTGCTTGCTTCAAGATAGAACCAGGGTTTGGATAATGGATCTCCAGCTCCTTACATGTCTCTGAGGCTGCTCTATGGGGCCATGAGGTTATCTTCTTGTCTCCTAAAGCAAAGAGCCTAAACATGGTCCTCTCCTTGAGGGGGAGGAGTTATTTGGGATCCTCCGCTCCCACAAAGGATTCAGAACATGAAATCTATCCTCCCCTGGCATCCTTAGGCCCTCCTGAAGGCAGTGGCTGTACATGGAGGCTGAGAGTGAGAGACTGAGAAGCAGGGTGTTCCTTTGCCTTATAGCAGCCTTGCTCTGTACACGGTGATAAAGGCTCACACGGCAAATTCACAAAAGAAGCAATAAAAGATCACGAAGAATACTCCAAGAAGCCCTAGCATAAGGCCTCAGCCTTAAAATAATTAGTATTGATTTGCTCCAATAACTAGGACTGAATGTGATAGTTCCACAAGCTACATCTGCCCGGAGGCTTTCTGCTCAAAATAGCTTCCTTTTGCTCTCTCCTTCAACTCCCTCTTTCTCCGCTCCTCCAAATCACTGCAGAGTAGTGTTCTGCAGGGAGCTATGGGGAAAATCCCATTATAGACTGTGTGGGAGCTCATAAGATATTCTGAGAAGTGAGCAAGGTTAAGTTAGGTTTGAGTATTAGAAGGCAAATTACTGAAAACCAGGCCATGTTTTCAAGGCGTCTCACAGCAAGCAACCAAAATCAGCACAGATAAAATCAGCTCCTTTAAAACTTTACTTGTGAGAAATAAGTGCCGTGTGTTCTGTAGACTCTACAAAGCTGGCTAAAAGTGTCAACGAATAATTTTTTTAAGAATCCAAGTTATCTATCAACATAGCAGTAATAGGAGAATAATACTGCTTTGTTTCATCTTTTTGGAATATAATCCCTGCCAAGCAAGGATGTCTATTTGAAATTGGCTGTTAGTGCCTAGCATGGTGGGTACAACAGAAAGTTCAATAATTATTGGGCTGAGGGAAAAGAGAGATCCACAAAGGAGGAGAAATTTCTTCTCCTTCTCTCCTGATTTCTCTGAAACCTCAGGCAAGTTTCTCATGCTTATCCCCAGACTGAAGGGGAAGGTTTTTTAAGAAAATTTGGGGGAAACTGGAAGAAAATTGGTTCAATGTGTTCTGTCAGTTGGTCTACTTCTGCAGCCATTACTCTGTACATTGGTTACCTGAAAGTTTCTCCAACGGCAATTACAGGTCTCCAGAGAGACTGAAATAACACATTGCACAATGTGATGCTGGGGCCGCCTCTGGGCTCCAAATCCTTCCTCCAATAGCTCCTCAGCCCCAACATATATTAATACACTCCAGGGTGTCCCAAAGCCAAGATTCAAGGGGTTTTCCCCTATTTTTCTATTTGCAAAACCAGAAGAAATGAAGTAAAGTAGTAAATTAAGGCTCAAGCTTCCAGTATAGGGATGTAAATCATAGGACTATTATGTAGTAAATTAGCCATGTCCTGAAAAACATGCATATGCCAGTCTTGTGGTCTCTTAGAAAACAGCCTCACAGCCCAAGAGGGAAGGATGTTTTCTCCCAGCAACTTCCAGAGATGAATGCCCCGAAAAGGGAGAGGAAATTCTCCCAGCGAGCTGAGGAGAAACAAAATTTAGGAGGATGATTTAAAATAATGATTTTTTTTTTTTGATAGGGATACTTACAATACAAACAAAACCCTAGATGTAAGGTGATAGGAAATACAGCTACACCAGGGCTTAGATCCCAACTGATAAAAGAAAGGAAAAAGAGATACAAATATTAGATCAACTGCTTGGAATATACCAGTTTGAGTCTTGCTCCAAAAGCACTTTTTTTCTGAGGGAAATAAATCCCTCAGACAAAGATGTTGGGAAAAGGAATAGTTAGCGCATCTTTGTCAGTGTTATTGTTTGACTGATGATCTACTGGACTTCTGAGTGTCACATACCGGACCATGTGTTGTTGTGTCCCATGCGCTGTGCATGTGCAGAGCCATTGTGCACACACTGAACTCCTGTGTTTGGGCCTTCTCAGGTTAGTGGCTCTGTCTTCAGACTCTATTTTACGTCTACTTTGTATGGAGGAATTGGGGTGTTGGAGACAATGGAGCAGATACAGTTAGCATGACCTGGTCAGAGGAACTCAACATGGCCTTTGATCACATTCGAACACTTGGCAGCACAATGGGTACCAAAGTAAGAGCTGCTTTCTTGAAAATCTGGTTCTAGTGACCTGTTCCACTGAAAATGAGGAGGCTTTGACACTTGGGGTGGGATTTAGATCTCACGTGAAGGCACATAAATTTAGATGACCAGCTGTCTAGACTTCCATTATAGTCAATGGAGGTCAAGGGTGTGATGCAGTTGTCTAAACATAGGCATCTAGTGTCATTTTAAACGCCCTCAGGTATCTGAGATACACCCTTGGGTCTGGCAGACACTACACAAAAGCTATGGGAAACCTGCACTCTTCTGGAGCAGCAGCTAGAAACCAAATAGGAGACCCCCCAAGGGCTCTAAAGTGGTACTATATGCTTCTTTTTAGGCAAATGAGTTGTTCTGATGATCAATATCATGTAGAACCAAAAAACCCTGGATTTTCACAGATCAGCTGAATGTTCCTTACAGACCCTGAACCGTACTGACCAGGTCTCCACTGACTACCAAAGAGATTAGGCAACTAGCTCATAAGATACATAAATTTAAGAGTCAATCTGATGCTTGATCTCAGAGCTAAGAGCTGATTCTTTCCTTTTGCTGTCTACCAATTCATAACCCAAGCAGAGCAGTCCTGGACTGGCCAGAAAGGAAAACACTACTGAAATTTGTCTTTCTTTTCCCTTTCTTTCTTGTCTCTCTAACTGCAGGCTGGATGGAGTCCCTCATCCCAAACATAAACACATTGCAGTCTGGTTCCTCCCGGAGCTCCTGGATGGTTCATGGTGAGACAGTGACTGGGACAATACTGCTGCCTCCTGAGCCCTGCTTGTCAGAGATTGCTCCAAGGGGTTGGGGGGGAGAAATAGGAGCGAGAATGAATTTTGTCTACCCAGCTGCTCCGTGGCCCTGGCAAAGAAAGCTCTGGAACAGCCTATGTCCAGTTCTCTGTAGCTATCTTTATCCTGGCTTTTCTCTTCTGTTAAGGTCTGTTTTCATGGTATTCATATTTTCCAGGTTGCAGGTGGTGGTCATAGTGCTTTCTTTCCCATGGAAGTTTTTTTGCTTACTTTTAAGGCTTATATAAATTAAACAGCTAAGAAAGTGTATATGAATATGACCTCATTTTTCCCTCCTACCTCCCCCCACACACTTCCCCAGTTGACATGTTTGTGCAAATGTTGGAGATGAATAACGTAAATAGACTTCTTTAACAGTGATAGCTTATTTAAAATAGCATGGGTGTGTGAATTTCTATCAGTAACCGGGAACCCTGCTGCTTACCAGTTGCAATGCCGTACATGCATTATTCAGCAGCTGAAAAGCCCATTGTTCCTGTGTTCTGGAATTAATCAGCTGAGTATGAAAATTACCTGTCACCAAAATATCATGTTTACTTGGTCCATCAAAACAGCCTGTACTGACAACAGTTGGATTTCCTCTGTAGAGTGTTACATGTTAAAATACTTGTTTATAAATGTGATAGAGACCTAGTGGTGTTAAGAAGAATGCAAGGAAGCAATCTTTTTCATCTGTCTTGCGAGCTGGGGTTTTAAAGCCTGTTGCGGAGGGAAGAAAGATGAAATGCATGGAAAAAGGAGCACCTGTGAGTTATAATTCAATCAATCTGAAATGCATAGTGTTATTGTGACAGATCTAAATCTAACTTTCAGGCTTAAGCATTTTCCAAATGTAGCAGAAGCATATGAGGTCTTTGACATCATTATTTTGCTTCCATGCAGTTTCTGAGCAGTGGCACTTTTCTCTTTTGAAAGCTGTGGCCTTTCTTCCATTTCTCTTCTTCTGGCCCTTGACCTCTTCAGTACACTTGCTCGTCTTATTGCCAGTATTTGAACACCTGGCCTTGCCTATTTTCACCACTCTGCTGTATTAGATTAAGGAAATCCAAGGTTGAACTACACTGTGGCACATCTCAAAAGACCACTGTGGACAGTCTGATTGAACTGAGACCTGACTGAAAATAACCAAAATAAAAGTCTGTAAGGAGTGGCCTATTTGGCTTTTTGATTTCTGAATCATTGGGATATCTGAAATAGATAGGAATGTTATTTACCCAAAATTTCACCCTCCTTTTTTTTTTTTTTTTTTCACTTATACATAAACACATCTTTTCCCAACAAATGGATGTTGGAAAATATCCATAAAATAGGATCCCAGATCTTCAGATATACAAGCACAGTCTCATCTAGAAATGAGTGGCTTTGTGATCAGTGATGAATGAGGAGAATGCAGTTGTGCTTGTTGTCTCTCCAGGTCCTTTTAGATCCTGCATGGTGCAGAAATAGATGTGCAGCAGCAAGGTATTGCCTGCCTTTTTGTCAGCAGAGGCACTAATTTCAATCTCTTTCCTTTAATTTTCTCAGATGCTGCTTTTAATTAAGCTCCTAAAGTTTCATAGTCTTTGAAACCTCTTTCATTCTGTCAAATTTTGTTGAAACTGGCAGGCAGTGTGATCACAAACCTTCCTCCTCTTAAATTCAGTTTGAAGTATGTGAGTAAACATGACTGCTTCCAACTAGGGTTAGTGCATTCACCTGGGGCATGAGATATCAGCAATGTTGCATGTTTCCCATATGACCTTGATGCCAAGAGTGACTGACTTACCATATGCTCACCAAAGGTGGTCACTATTTTTCCCCCTTGTTGACTTTGATGAGTGGCTGATCAGAGTCTTAATCTTTGTCTACCTGTAAATCCAATGAGTAAAAGGCCATATGCTTTGTTTTGTTGAAAATGTAAATTCCTCAAGACTGTCACTTATACAGATTCCAGGATGATGATGTGGGAGCTGGTGTCTGTTTCTAGATCATCCATCCCAAATAACAACAAAACCTTGCTGCTCTTCCATCACAGATGCTCTCCCATGGCTATGCTCCTAGTAGGGGCTTCTTGAGCATGTCACTGCCCACATCTTAACACTTCTACCACTTGTATGCAAGGCAAGGAGCCTAATGCAACGAACAGATTGGCTTTGTTGACTGAGGAATATATTCACTAGCATAAAAACAACTGTCTCAATTTTTGCTTTTAACCTGATGAAATCCATTTGCTTTGAAAGGATGTTTTAAGGATGTTCTGTCATCTTCAAATTTCCCAAGGAGAAAAATGGATAATTTTGCTGAAGAAAAGTTATGGAAGAATAAAGCCTTAAAAGTATTGAAAAAAACAGGGAATGATGCTGCTATCATACACTCCAATTAACACTTTCAGAAGAAAAGCTATTTTCCTCAGAAGTGCGTCTTTGATCTTTTGACTGTCTGAGACCTGTTTTGTTGATTTGAAAGCTGGTACCTCTGTTCTTACCATAAGAGCATGTCCTTAGCCTGGCCATTTGACTTCCCTAAGCAAGAAACAGCTTCATTCATTGCAAGTATGTTAGCTTTGCTCCAGGCTCTGTAATAATAACTCTTTCACTTCAGTTGATGAGCTCTAGATAGCAATCTTGCTGAGGTCACCAAAGGAAAAAAATGAGCTTGGTCACTTCTCCATTGACAATTCAACACAAACCATTTATCTTTGCCTAGGGGGCCTCACACTTCCCTCTTGTTTCATCCCCGATGCACAAAAAAAGCACAACAGAGATTTCACCGAGCTAAAAATATCCCCCCCCACGACACTATTCATTTTTGGTACCTACAATGTCATAGGGCCAAAATGGCAAAAAGCTTCTCACTTTATTGATGCCAACTCTCTATTATGAAGAAGCTGTGTGGCTGACCTGAGCTCTGCTCAAACCCAAAGCACAAAAACCCTCTACCCAGAGACATTATACAAAGCTAGTAACAGCCTTTCCTCTATGCTTGCCACTACTGAGTGGAGAATAGGGAGCAAATGAATTCAAGTCTGTTTATCCCCATCTGGTTAGATGATGTGTTATTGGCAGGTCTGGCTGAATTTGCTGTGTGTGGCATCTTATACAAGACACCTAAGGCATATGTCTTCCAGATAAAAGCCAAGTCCCCTGATTAAAGGGTCAAAGCAGAGTGCTGACAGTAGGAAGATGAAGCAAGCTGTTCCTGAGCTCTGCAGAGCGATGAGAGCGGAGATTTCAGAGCAAGACAGCGAAAAGATGAGAAAAAATGCATTTCATCCAGATACTGTTCAGGCAGAGCTACTAGCACTGAATGAGCTGCACAGGATGCAAAGCATTTGTTGTTTACCCGCTGTTTATTTTTTCTCTCCCCTCTTTCTCCACTTCAGGCAAGCAGTGGGCATGCAGTAATTGGGCTGACTGCAGAAAAAGCACCAACTTTATCATCTGGGAGCCCTTGCTCCATGGTTGGAGAGGAGTTAGAATTCCCACCATTTGTCCATTCTATATCATCTTCTCCTGTGGGGTTTCATTTCCAGTTGGGACAGAAAGGCAGCCCTGAACCCCATATCTCTCACTTGTGGACAGCATAGCCCTGTCCAAAGATGCATTTACCATTTTTGCTGGTGGCACCAGGGTCCAGAGTGCTCCGGCTTCGCTCCTGGGGACTGGCAGCCAGATTGCTTCCCGGCACTGCTTTTCCTTGCCCTGTGGAAGTGACTGCTGTATCGGCTCCCTGAAGCAAAGATTAATTAATGAGTGTTTGCACAGCACTTCAAAGGTGTGAAGAGCCATATAGATGCTGCTAAGTATCATTGTTAATTATGATTAGGTGTAATATTGTGATATATCAATATTGTACGGTAAATAGTGTGAAAAGCACAAGAGAGGATTTCTCTGTAACCACTGGCATTTCATCTTCCCTAGTGGAGCCAAATCCACTCAGTGGGCACAGAGCCATTTGGGAAGTCTGAAGGTCCCAAACCGCTGGGGGACAGAAGCCAAAATGTTATTTTGATGGTGAACTAGTTTGTGTGGATTTTTTGTAGGGAATGGCGAAAAAGCAGAACAAAGTGGGATTTGTAAAAAAAAAAAAAAAAAAAAAAAAAAAAATTACCACAACACTGGAAAACTTGCTGTTGAATGAACATAATTGCATTGATTTATTTTAAGGAAATCACTGCAGACCTTTAGACGCCACTGACATCAGTGCTTTGGCCAAGACATATGGTTTTTAACAGCAGGTTTTCATAGAATCATAGAATCAGTAAGGTTGGAAGGGACCTCTGGAGATCACCTAGTCCAACCCCCTTGCTCAAGCAGGGTCACCTAGAGCATGTTCGACAGGGTTGCATCCAGGCGGGCCTTGAAGATCTCCAGAGAAGGAGACCCCACAACCTCTCTGGGCAACCTGTGCCAGTGCTCCGTCACTCTCACAGGGAAGAAATTCCCCCTCACGGTCAGGCAGAACTTCCTGTGCTTCAGTTTCTGCCCATTGCCTCTTGTCCTGTCACACGGGACAACTGAAAAGAGTTTGTCCCCGTCCCCTTGACACCCTCCCTTCAGGTACTTGTACACATTGATAAGATCCCCCCTCAGTCTTCTCTTCCCCAGGCTGAACAGGCCAAGCTCTCGCAGACGTTCCTCATAGGGCAGGTGCTCCAGCCTTCTGATCATCCTCGTAGCCCTACGCTGGACTCTCTCCAGTAGCTCCAGTTTTATACTGTTGCAAGCTGAAAGAGATGGCTCCAGCCCAGGGGATTAACCAGCCACTTTCAGTTTTTACCTCCCTGTTACAGGAGCTCGGTGGTAGCAGGGAGGGTGTCTGTTTCCCTCCTCTGCATGTCCGTGCCAGACTTAAACCCCAGTTCCCCACTGAGGCAGGCACACTCGTAACATCAGGTCTCGGCTCTTTGTGCTTGCCTGTAGCCAGCCAGGGAGAGGGTCGGGGGAGACCACTTATCCTCAGCACCTCCAGGCTCTGCCTGAGCGAAGGAGCTGTAAATGTGAGCCAAGGCACCCGACAGACTTGGGGTATTAGGTGAAATCCTGGTGAAAGCAAACGCCTGAATATCCATTAGACTGGGGCCCTAATTCCTCACTTTTCCTCACCTGTAATGCTAATGGCAATAATTCCCTTTATGAAACAGTATGAGATTTATGTCCAAAAGGCCTGATGCCCAAAAGAATTAACTTCTCTTAAATAGATTCCCAAGGCCAAAAGGACCATTGCGATCAATAGGTCTTGTCCATGTAGCAAGTTCTGTTTCTTCTTTGTACCGATCCTTTAATTTCTATTTTAGTCCTGACATATTGTTGATTTTTTGCCTTCATCCACTCCAGAGACCTTGGTCTGCCTCCCCCAGTGCCACTCTGGAGAATGGATCTGATACCTGGTGCTTTTGCAACAGGGGTTGCTCTGAGGATGAATTTGCTAATATTTTTAAGGGGCTATAATATGACTGCTGAGGGGCAGGTATATTAAACAGTGGCACATGAATGCTGTTGTAGCCCCAAATTAGCTAGACAGGGAAGCAAATAAGTGAGTAGAGCAGAGAATTGGTACATGATAAATTACTTATTATACAGAGAGAGAAAAACTTGTAGGGAGCAAGCTGATCTGCTTCCTCTCTTCTTTCTGTCATTCATGCCTTATTAATAATGCTTGTGATGTTAATTTTCATTGCATACAACTGACAAATATAAAAGGCCTGATTTATATTGTTCTTGAAATACAAAGATTCATACACAGCCCGGGAGAGAAACTCTGATCACTGATTCCCCTTGGTAAACATAAATATTCAATAATTAATATTGAATTTTTGGAAGGCTGATCTGTTCTCCAGATCTCTACAGCAGCCTGTTGACCCTATCATATGTTATAGGTAGCACATTATTGGAACCATGGCCTGTAACTATATTTGCATTCTCTAAGTGAATCTATCCAACCCACTTAAATGGTGATACATTAACCAACACTGACCTGCTGTAGCTGCATTAGTGCCTTGCTGAGAAAGAAGCATCCTGACTACATCCTTCACACAATGTGATGCTGTGGGAATTGCTTGCACTGCCTTTGCTCCAGGAGGTCCCTAATCCTGGTCATCCTCTTTCTTGATCATTGCAAGGGTTCAAGTTCATTGGGATCAGTCCTTCTACGCCTGTGAAACGCTTGGGTGAAATACTTGTGAAATACCACCCAAGTATGCCTCTTGGGGAAGGAAACACTCTGAATGAGAGAGAGAGGAAGAAAGTGATTCAGTCCTGGGGTGAACTGCGGCCAAACTGCTGGTGGGCAAGGACTGGCCTGCCAGGGAGCACAGAAAGGAGAACAAGGAGGTACTGATTTGAGCTGGGAACAACCTCTTCCTCCAAGCATGAGGGTAGCAGTTAGCAAAAACCTGCCTACAAATTCTCTATGCTTCTCCCAGATCAGGGCAGCTCTTTCCTCCTGGCCCTTTGTAGCTTTTTAGACCCATGATTTGTGATGGCAAGACACTGGCAGTCCTTCAACCTGAGCCCCTGATGCCTCAGCCCGAAGACCACCTCCATTATCTCACAGAGAGCCACTGGCACAGAAACCTCATGCAACCTTGCCATGTTGGCTCTGAGAAGGCCCTTCAGCATTCACTGCCTTCCAGAGTATTGCTTACAAAACAGCTAGGGAAGGGGGACATGGAGAAAGCAAAGGAAGGAATAGTTTCCTAAGGGGGCTATTTCAGAGATGAACCTTAAAAAAACCCCAAACAAACAGAAAAAACAGCACAACAAATTTCCTCTCTGGACTCCCTAGAGTTTTCATCAGAATTTCTTCCTCTTTGCTTGACCTCTCATAACACTGCTGAACTATAAATAAACTTGTGATAGTTATGACATAAGCCAGGCTGCCAAAGCAGGTGTGGAAAGTGGATGGAGATGCTATGAATGATCTCTACTATTTGAAGTGTTACTTTACTGTGTTTCTATCCAACGACCAACATGAGAGAGAGACTAAAACAGATTAAAAACATCCTCCTGTTTTGCACTCTCAAACTCTTTCCCCCTTTAAAATTACTTTAAATTGTATAGAGGATTTTCTGCCTGTAAATAAATGGCTTTTGTGTGCAATAAGCATGTAAATTGGATTATTAAGCATTTCAGATACAAGGTATCATACATATCATCAGGTATGATAAATATGGTAGCAAAATTTCTATTTCATTGTCAAAAAATAGGAAGAATCATTTCCACAAAAATACCTTATAACCTGAAAACTGTTTGTTGTATGTTACCAGTGAATCCTTGAAGAGTCTGTGGGCAGATCTTTTCCTGCTATAAATTGGTGTCACTCCACTGAAGTCAATGGAGATTATATAAATTGAGGGTCTGACTCCATGTGTGTGTCTCCAACTCCCTTATGCATGGTGTGTTTTAATCAGCTGAAGTAGAGAGCTTGCTGTATAACCTATTTGGGGAAGGAGAAAAAAGCATTAGAGAAGTGATCTTCTTTATCTAGGGCACGGATTTTCTGTCTGAAGCTCTGGCTTGCAATGATGTCTGTGAAACAGCTTGCTGGTGAATGCTTGCAGGTCTATGCACAGCTGAGAAGAACACTATTCTCTTAAATATTCTAAATAAATTTTCATCACTCTCTTGTTTATAAAGTATACTTCTGCTGGTGGCATCTCTGATCACAGGAACATTACTTGTCCGAGGCTGCGCTCCTGAGTTCTATTTGCTGACCCATTACTGCATCAAAAATGAAGAGATTGAATTTAGTTCCAATAAAATTGCATTAAGTTTGCAATAGACATCTTTTATTTCCAATTGGATATGGCAGCTCCCTTCTACGAAAAAGAACAAAGTAGTGTGTTTCCAACAAAAACCTCTGGAGGTCTTATCTCTGACCTTCTTTCCAGAACTTTTAGTAAAGTCCTGTTGAAGTAGTTTCTATTATGTTACAAAACTTACCTTCCAACTAGTATTGACAAATAATACGGAGTTGATATAACACCTGAAATCTTACTCTTGCAATGTAGCTGGACTCATAGTTCTGCTAGGAATTCCACTGAACTGATCTTATTTTCATAGATTAGAGAGAGAATGTACTTCAGGGTATGTGCCATTTGTCTGTTTCCATAAGTACCTGTGGGAAAGGGGGACATTTTGAATACATTCTTTGTCTTTGTGCTTGAGGATCAGCATTGCAACTAAATGTAATCCAAATGTGTGCACAACTGTTTGATATTCAGTGTTCAGTAAGTTTTTCAGAAAACTGTTTTCAGGTGTTTAGATTCTAAACTGTTTGCTCTGCACATCCATTACTTCCATTGAGCGATCAGCTACCTTCTGATTAAAAGAACACACCAAACAGGAAAATAATATTATACTGAATTGCATGTTATTCAATAATGAAAGTCATGATTATTTTATGCTGGCACAAATTTGGAAACATTCTGGGCACTGTGTATATTTTTTGAATGCCCAAAGTCATAGCTCTGCTTGTTTGCAGAGAACTAGCAAAGCAATTCCAGAAATACCAGGAATCAAATTCAAGCTGTTTTGTTTATACTTATTTACCAAATCTGTTTCCATTTTGTGACTAGCTCTCATTGTAACTAGAGTTTATCAACATTTTTCAAATGCCAACATTTCAGTGAAACAGATTTGTTTGGGGGAGAGGAAAAGGAAATGTTCATTTCATTCCAAAAAAGAAGACAACTTATGAGTCAAATTGTTCCGTTTGATTTTAAGAAACCCTATCTTCAATTATCATTCTTGTAGGCTCCTGGGTTGAACTAGATAATTGTCAAGATATTTCCAGAATGTCTCTAAACTTGCTGAACTGCAAGACAAGTTGCAAAATTCCCTTATTTCTATTCAGTGAGAGTGAAGTTTCTTGAGACTTCTCTATGTAGGACAAATATTTCATTCTTCTTCACAACTCTAATGCTTCAAAGTTGAATTATTGTTTATTATGAAATTATCTAGAGCTATAAGTGTACACAGAGGTCCTGAGAACTTTACAGGAACAATACAGAAGGGATCAGAGTTAGAGAGGACAAAATCAATATGCTCTTGTCATTACGTGCAGGGTGATACATGTCATGTTATGTTATCGGCTTCACCTCTTATCCTGACCAGCTTCCCTACCTGTTTGCAATCACTGATGCACACAATACAAGTAGCCTATGGCATAACTCGTCTATAATTTCTCAGTCTTACTTGATCCTGTAAACTCAATAGATTGCACATTCTGGAGAGGAACTAGCTTGGGCCATCAAAATCTTCCTGTGCAACTGGAAGAAGCTCACAACCTCTTTCAAAGATTGGTGAAATTACAAGAAGTTTCTCCCCCTGCTCCCACCTGCACATGCTTTGGAGTAAGTCAGATTGTATGGTCCTGATTTCATCTGGGGACACACGACCACCAAGCTTCTGGTGAGTAATCGCTATACAACTAATCCTGCAGATTTCCGTGTGGTTATAGGTGCCGTCAGGCACTGCTCAGCATAAGCAAAAGAGGTGCAATCTGTCCCTTTTGTTTTTTTACCCAGCGTGACTCCATAGGCTTTGAAAGTGGTGCCTGCTTTACGGTTGTGATACAAGCAGTACTGAGCCCAACAATTACAGTTGGGACTGCTGATCTCTAGCATTACTGATTATTTAATATCAAACATTTTTTGTCTGCAATAAGTTTCCTGGTAGTTTGACTTAACAAGTACGGTCTGTACAGCCCACATACTTTTAAAATAATTATTTTCCTCCCACAGCTATTAGTGAAAACTGTGACATCTTCCCCTTGTTCACAGTGATATGTCATCTCTGCTTCAGCACCAGATGGTCCAAGAAAATGAGCAGGAGAAATAAGCGTGTCTATTCTCCCCTTTCCTAACATGGCAAGAAAATAAATGTGAAGTGAAGAATGTGTTACCTGTGCTAGGATAAAGCCTTTGAATGTGATGGCTCTCTCTGCCAATTTCCTCCTCTGCTCTTTCCTCCCCTGCCCCCTATATCAGCATAAGCATTGCTACCAACTGGACCGTAAGTACAGAAGGGTCCTTCACACAAGCCCTCCTTCTTGAGGCTGAGGTGAAAGGAAACACCTCAGCTTGTTATTTTACCAAAGACTGTTGCCTACCAAGTGTCCCATATGACAGATCCAACAATTAAAGTGTGCTGTTGAGATTAGGAGAACCAACTTTGGTTCTTGATTCCACTGTGGGGTTCCCCTATGACCTTAAACATCATTCATGCTTTGTGCTTCATGCAGTTGCCAAAAGGCGATGGTTATTCTTACTTTTTCTCTTGCTTATTTAGAGACAGACTGTTTATGACTCCAGATTTGGGCAATCAGATCAGAGCAAGACTAACTTCTATATCTAGAAAGATGTTTCCTGCACTCATACCTGTGAAGAGAAATTTGGAAATGTGAAACAGATGTAGTGGAGGAAATAGTGTCCATCTACATATGCAGACAGCCAACACAATAGTTTTGAGATCATGACTAGATCTGAGGATCATCACCCCACCATCTGACTCAAAGGTTGGGGTGCTCTGTCATCCATGCCCTCACTTTGTATGAAAACTGAAGATGGCAGTAAGTCCTAGCAAACATGTTCTAGTTACTGGATTAGTAACAGAGGACCCTTTATTGACCCTCTATGCCTTGATGTCAAAGAAGTCATTTTTTCCAAAGGGTGCTGGCAAGTGTTCTTCTTCAAGCTGGTGCCCCAGCTATCTAGGATGGCTTGGAGCTGCCACGTCTTCTGTCGAGATGTTCCCAGGCCCAGATTTATGTTTATCCAGTCTCAGTGTTCAGGGATGAGGGAGAGAAGAAGGGGGAATTGAGGTTAACCTTCACAGTCCCACAGCAGCAGGATTTCTTTGTACGCTGGAAGTGTTTCCTACACACCTATACTGAAACAAGTTCTTCACTCAGGTTGAACTAAGAGCAAAGGGGAGGTAATCAGGACATTAGTTCCAGACAGCAACTTCCCTTCAGCCTCAGCTTCTTTTCCAGCTTAAGCTGAGGCTGCTAAAACAACTTGAAATCCAAATTGTCCTTCCCCTTCTGCTTTCACCTGCTGCCTAAGGTTACCAACCCATGCTAGAGAGAGCCACTTTTTTTCAAGTATGTCCTTTCTGCCATAGAAGAGGATCTGATCAATCTGATCCATTTTCACTGGAGGTAACAGAATTCACGACGGTGTGAGCATGAAACTTAGCTATGAATTGGCTGGTCCCTTGTTTTGTTTTGCTGTCTGCTCATGAAAATGTCTGTTAATCCTCAAATTCCCTTCAACTTTTGCACCAGTGATTACATGTCTCAGAGTTTCCTAATACTTGTTTCTTGTTCTTTCCCTTGAAAGCCCCGTCATTTATCAGATAATAGAAACAGTATGACTGAGATGAACAGTAACCCAATATGGATATAAAATATTCTCAGTGAGCGTCTTGTGAAGAAAGAGGTCTTGAACTTCCTTCAGCAATATCTTGACAAAAACATAGCAAAAATGAGTATCTTTACAAAAGCATATATAGGATCATAAGTATTTTCTGGACCAAATTACAGCTGTTCTTCTGTTCTTATATCCATCCATCACGAATGGTTTGAACAGCCCCCTCATAGTTCTTATTCCTGGCAAAATGCCATGCTTCCATTTTCTTTTCATTACTGACCTACAATAAATTCAGCTGATATCCCAAAAGCAAAAGTCTCTCAAGTCCATTATCAGTCCCTAGAGCCATCCTTTTAAATGTAGTTAAACTGGGATCTCTCTTGTCTCCAAGGCCTTTCTCTTTTTCAGACAATTTTCCATTTGGATTTACTGAAGCTCTAAAAGGTTAAATGACTTGGCCAGGGTCATACAGTGAGTCTGTGGCTGAGCAAGAGAGAGCCCCTGTAAATGACGACACCTACAACCTTCTTCCTTACCCAAGACCCCAACCCTAAGCAGTATAAAAGGATTTTATAGGTAAAGCTTCAGCTCATGGCAAACTGCAGACTCTTAAATAGCACTGTTTATAATGGAAATACTAAGAGAAACCTGGCTGTAACAGTGGAAGAGTAGTAATGCATTACTTATTCCATTAATGGCTATGTTCTTAATAGAAACAGGTTCATTACATGGTAAGAAGCAAAGTTTGCATTAAATAGAAACATCATTTGGTGTTTTATTGATTAAAAGGAGATTAGATTTCCATGATGTTCTTTAGCAAATAGGATGCCTCGGAGGAAATGTATATATTTATATTATAAGGAGGAGGGTTTTATTACAGCATAATGGAAAGAAAATGTATCTCATAATGATAGTTTATATCACACAAGGGATCTAATAACTAAAAGTTTAACTCTTAACCTAGCAGTGAAGTCCAGAAGTCTGTATTAATGGAAAACTTAATGCTTTCCACTTGGATAAGCTATTGGAAACATGCTGCATGTGGCAGCAAGGTTAGATCCTCTCTTCTGGACTAGAAGATCTGATCAAACCTGTCCCTGTGGGATACAATAAAGCTGCCTTGCATGGAAGAGGAATGAAGAGGACAAATTATTTTGGTGAAATGTTAGCATCAGCACAAAAATAATCACTTCCAACCAGTGAATATGTGGTGCATCCTTGTCCTACTTCTCCCTAGATCCATATTGGTATAAAATATTAGAAATGTTGATCACCTGCTCAGTGTTTCACTGGTGTCTTTCAGACACTTCTGGTTTTAAAAAGCTTCAGGACTGAAGATAAAGAGTAGAATTGCAGCTGTCTGGGGCCTTTTTTCTATCTGTCCTACCATCACAGAAGGGTCAATCCCCACTACCACAAAATCACCATAGGAGCTTTCATGACCAGATCAGAAGCTCATCAGATCCAGCTGGTGAAAATCCACTGAAGCCCAGAGTGGGCCAGGGCACCCTGCAGGCTGCTCTACCTTATACCTAGGACTAGCCTCTCTATGCTGTGCTGCATAATCCTGAAGGACTGCTCTGGATTAAAACTGATGGCTTTTTAAAATTGAATCTTTTAAACATGGGCTGGTGTGGATCCATGTGCTGATGCGTAAGCACTTCCATGTCCCAGTGGGCAGATGTTGTCTTTCTTTATTTCCAGCTCAAGTAGAGAAGAGCTATTCCAAGTGAGCACTTCTTCAGGGTGGGATGAGATTTTATCAAATACCCCCAAATGGCTCGGTCATCTGAAGTAATCTTCCTCATTGGGTAGCCTCCCTGAGACCATGTCCATATGGCAGACACCTCCGATCACAGGTGTGTGGTTTCAACAGAAACCCATCATTTTTCTATCTGTTATAAGTCAAATCCGTCAGGTTAATCAAGAGTTAATGGAAAAACTCCCATTAACTTCAATGGGGCCAGACTTTGCTCCTAAATAATTCTGAGGAGTTCAATTAATGTTAATGGATGCCTAATGCCGGTAACTAACAATCTACCTTTAACAGCCTAATTATTTCTTGACAGATGTTGGACTAGTAAATAATCTAGCAGTCTTCGGTGATAGCTGTTTGACAGCTTTGGAAAAATGCTTCTCAAGGCAAAGTAAAAATGGTTTTCGACCAGCCGTCCTACAGATGGTCAGATTTTACAACTTGGCTAGGTTTTGATGCCCTTTTTTTCTTTTTTACTATGGCTGAAATATGCATGATAGGAAGGAAATACTGTAAATGTAGCTTGGTTGGCTCTACCATGCAGCCAAAGCACAAGATTATAGTTCCTAAGTGCATCCTGGCAAGTATGATCTGCTTGTTTGCAGTCTCTTGTTTCTCTCTAAATGTCTGTTAGAGCAGCTGAGGACTTCTGTGCCTTACTCTCAGTTTTACCCAAAGAGCAGGCAACAGCACTAACTACCGTTTTACAAGTACCCTTTTATGTGTGTAAGGCTGCGGTTGTTAGAGGATACCATAGTTCAGTGTTTCCAGATGGGTGCAAGGGGTGAGGTGGGAAGAAAGACTGTTTTAGAGGTCTCTTCTTTAGTGTCTCTTGCTGTGATGGCCATAAAAGAAAACTTGAAATTTTGACAGAAACATAACCAACTCAGAGATGTTTGCCTGAGCCTTCAGATAGCCCGAAAAAAGCAAGTGAGATCGGATGTGCCCTACTCATGAGTAGCTAACTTTTCAGCTTACTTTTGATGTCACCATCATTGGTCATTTCTGTTTTCACCAAGCCATCCATGTGGCTTGCAAAAGGGACAAGACCAACCTTATACTAAACAAAATTCTCTGTTTAAAATGTTTCCTGTTAAGAACAGTGCTTCTGAGACTACTCATTTTACTTTATTCTCTTCTGACAGAAAGTTGTGCTTTGCATAGGAATTTTAGTGGTATTCTGGTTTTGCTGTTTCCTGAAATTTCTAATATCTGTATTCCAAAATACATTGTCAGAAAAATAAAAATACTTTTATGTAGAAACAATGCTGGAGAGACTTGCGGAAGTTGTTTACTTCATCCGCTGCCCTTTACTGTCCAAGTCCCTATTGCACTGACCTTGTGTGCCACAGAAAGGGGTTCCTGAAAAGGTAGCTCAAATTTGTCACAGTGATAGAAACGTGGAATGAATCAAAGACAGCGCCCAAAGACACTGCAGCATTTCCAGATCAAAAACCCACTAATTTCTGCAGAAGTTATGGCATATTTGAATTTTTGCTGGAAAATCAAGGCTCTCCATAAATGGAGTGTGAGGAGGAGAGAGTCAAACCTGTTCTAGGCAAAATTAAAACTGACGACTACTATGACTTCCCTAGTTTTCACCAAAAGATCATAGAATTTACATCTGTCCTATATCCAGGCTTTCAGATCAGTACAGAGTTCAGACTCTCTTTGTCTTTGCCTGTTTTTGGCATGAAAAAAAATGTATGGAAACCTCCTTCACTCACAGAAACCTTTTTCACTAGTCTCAGAGGCCAGATGTGGAAACGACTGTTTCTGTAACCATGTCCACCACCTGCCTGGCTGACAGCCTCATGCCACCTGGCATGGCTTTTAGCTGCTGGGCAAACAACAAAGCTCTCAATACGCATTGTTTTTATAGGAACAGGGCATAATGATGATATTTATATAGCCCAGTATGGGTCTGATTCAGTCTGAAGCATGTGAGGATCTTTTTTAAAGAAATCATTTCCTTTTAAATGATATTGAAAGTCTGCTCAGTGTGTTTAATGGTGCTAGACCTGGACAGGAAAGAGGCTAATTTGATGTGTCTATGAATTTTGTGTATTCAAGAGTCTCCTGGGGAAATGCCAAATAACTTCTGACCCAGACCTACCTGAAGATAAATACTACGGTGCTTATTACAGAATGGGCTTAAAGACATCAGCCCCATATTTTGGTGAGTTTGTCTGGCAAAGGAAGTTAGTGAAATGATTAGAGAAGATGCAGAAGTTTACATTGCAAGGTGCATCTTTTGTGCTTCATCACTGGGACCCAGCAGCAGCCACCAATGTAGCCTTGACCACGGTCTTGTCTACTATGGCATTTTTTCACCAAAGGAGAATTGTTTTTGCTGATGGGGATCAGGCAGAGCAGGCAAATTCAGCTCACTCAACAACATAGGGGTCTCCAACTAAACTAGTCACCCATGGCTCCCTTCATAGTCAACAGGGAGAAATGAGTGTGATTTATCTGACCCTAAAGATGCCTGTTTTAGGATGAGCTGAACTGCACAGTAGAAGTGTCTGTACCTCTCCACTGAGTAGGCAGTCCATCTGTAAAGCTCTGAGGAAGACATTCACATTGCTGATGTTTGGTCAGATGAATCTCTCCCATCAGACTTTGGACTCAGATGTCAGATGGCCTTTGTGCAATGGTTGAGCCAACCAAGGTAAGCCCAGGCCGAAGATGATGATTAACACTTAATCACTCGCTTCTTGTCACTCTCTATCACTATCAATAGTGATATTGATCCAGGACACTCCTGAGAATTCATTCTTCCATTCTGTGATTTCTATTGCTTCAGTAATTTGGTAAAGAAATATTATTTTTGCTAAATGTAGATTGATGTAGCATCAAGTAGAGATAGTTTCTGTGTCAGGCATTGGTGAGTTCAATCCTGGCATATCATGTGCATAAAGTAGAATATTGGTTAGGATTGGATAAGATGCAAAGAAGTACAAGGCATATTGTGCCTGGAGACCTAATGCTTGTGCCTACACTCATAAATAAAACAGGCCAGGACCTATGCTCTGGTCTTAAGACCAAATGTCATCTCAAGGCTTACATCTGTGAAGCTAAACTCTCTTACACTCAGAGTCGGGCTGTGAAATGCAGATTAGATGGAATGGTCTAAAGGTCTTGTCTGGTAGATCACTTGCGGATGCTGAAGCTTTCCTTTGATTCTTAGAGATTTTTAGAGAGATAAATAAAACATGAAGCTGTGATCTAAGAACAGTTAGGAGTAGGTAATGGGAGACATAAAGACTATTTCTGGCTTGTCAAACCTGGCAGGACAGGCACCATCGCTAGCAGAGGAGGGACAAAAGTACCATGAGATATTAGGCTTGCTGTTATCCTACTGGTTTAGAGTTATTCCTCTTGGAGAATTTTGTATTTTCTATATTTTCTGGAACAGTCACATTCACTGGAGGCTTCTCCAGATGACAATTTTGTGATTATGCAAGACTGAAGGACTCCGTGTCTTGTGATTTAGCTGAACCAATGTGGCAATTAACATTTGTGAAGGTGATCTGGCCACTGGCAGATACTTTGAGGAACGTAATTTTATGGGCATGTTTATTATTAATTACTGTGAAAAATACTGATAGGAATAACATCATGTGAATAGCTAGCACCGAGCTGAATTACTGCAGATGAGGATTAGGCTGTTTGCAAAGCAAGAAAAAAAGAAAAAAACTAATGATGAGACGTAGACATCAGAGAAAAGGATGGAGGCACCTGGAACTTGTCAATGCTGAAAAAAGTAAGGAGGAAAGATTATTTGAAGAAGTGAGATTCAAAGACAGATTTGGATGTGTGAAGATAGAGGCCCAGATTCTCAACCATTCCCAGCTGCTCTCGAGATACAACACAGTAATAAAATTAGGATTGGAAGCTCTGGGTTGCACAGAGTTGGCAGATCCCTGGTTTTTCATTGCCATTCCAAATCACTTCAGGAAGAAAAGTTGGAAATCCTGGTTATTGGAACAGATCACAAATGTAAGTTAGAACAACCCTACATCTGATGAATTCAGGTTGGAGGGACTCAGAGTCATTTGTGCCTCCCTTCAGACCTCTACTAGAAACTTTTCAACAGGCCCCAAGAATCTGGGCCAGGAACCTGCTACCAGAGAAGGATAGATTGTGGAAGAAAACAAAGATGAGAGTGAGAAAATGTAGCAATAGAATTGAGAAGACCTAAATAGGAAAAAATGAAGAAAAAGGAAAAGATGAGGTCAGAGACATCAGAGAAGGAACAAACTGTATTTTCCCTGTCCCCTTACAGCATCCGCTAACATATTCTCTCTCCCTTTTCTCACTTTAATTTTCTGCACAACTCAGAGATGAAACTACTCATGACTTTATTTTTGGCTTTTCAATGTCTGTGTCCATATGAATTTTACTCATCTGTATATCTCAAATGAATATGAAATATAATTAGCCAAGTAAATTAAATTAGCAATTTGTCCTGTCCTTGTTCTTTGCCTCAAGTCCATCTCTCACATGTTTCCATGAATTATAGTTTCTGTAGGGAACAAGATTGAAGCCTAAAGAGAATACTGTGTTGAAATCAGCATGGTCCTGTGATGGGATCATTGATTTTGACTCATCTCGCATGCATGACATGAAAAAGTTAAGCTCTATCCCCCGACCCCTCATCTTTTCAGTAGTGACTATTTTCCAGGCTTATATTTGCTTATGAAAGGAAACAAATGAGGAAAGGTGAGTGTACGTAGTACATCTGCGCGCACTCCAGGAATGGTTGATCTTGTAGTTCAGCCGTATTGTAACCACCGGGTCAACATTCAGGTTCAGTGGGTTAAAGTAGATTAACGGGTGCAGGATTCAACACACCTCTTCAGCTCTGAAATGGGAAAAAAACTTTCTGTGAATTCTGTGATTTTTATGGATGAGAGTAGCCTGGGCCCCTGGAAAGCCTTTCCCTCGTGTTTTCCCCCAGTACTTGGAGTTGATGACATGATTGCATTGTAGCTAGCATTTCCATTTCTTTTTAATTTGCTCTCATTAAGAGAACATAGTGCCCTGAGACTACCGGAGTCCACTGTTCCCATGTCTGTATATCTCAGCAATACACACTTCTCATGCTGACGGATGATTTGTCTCAGCCTTGTGACACTACAGAAATAAGAAAACATGACTCTATAGGTCACTTCTGCTGGTTTCCAGTTTTTTTCTTAAAAGATGTACTTGGGCTCTGCATCCTGCTACTCTGAACCCACCCACATCCTTCTGGTTTATACTGGGAGTTTATAACGCTCTGGCCCAGACAGAATAATGACTGCAAAGATCAAGCTACCTGCAAAAGAGGCCTCATGGGCCAGGCTGGAGACTCCACCAGTCTAGAGTGGTAGACAGCAGCCAACACCAGATATTTCAGGACAGCTGACAAGCCTTGTGCAGGCAGGGCTCGTCCTCTTCCTCTATCCCGAGTTACTACTGCATTTTCTTTAGCTGGATAATGCTTGGTACCCTGAACAGTACAGGTTAATGTCTTTCACTCCCATACCACTCGCTTCTAAAATTTATGCTTTCATTAGCTTTAAATGACAGTTTCCTTTTCTACATGTTTCTGAGCTCTCAGCTTCAGTCAAGACATCATGGTTTCTTGCAGAGCGGAGCTGAATTACACAGAGTGCCAAGTACCGTTCTCCTTCAGCCTTTTGAATTTATCCTGTGATCTATGTGATATCTGTTAGAAATTGTACAGTCCTTGCCAACCTGTTACTAGTACGGAAATACTGTTGCCTTAACTTAGGGTGCTTAAAGGAACTGAGAGATGTTTCTGGTTCTCCACCTCCCCTCATTTCCAAAGCTTGTTCTTCCTTTTACAGCCCTACTTCCTGCACTTTGAGGATGTTTTTTCCTCCCTGATGCTCTGGGAGAGACCACACAAGCACCAGGGTGAATTGCCTGACCCTGCAGAGGAGGTGGAACAGATCCTGGGTCAGAGGCGGAGGTGTTTCTAGTCCTCCTGCCACTATGTGTTAGGGGTAATTGCTTCGACGGTCTGATTTGCCTCTTGGTTACAAGGTATGCTGCCCCTTTTGGCCCTGTCTGCTCTCCCTGCGCCTGCTGTCTCTGGGCCCTGAGGCAGAGGCAGGCTTTCAGGTGCGTGCAGCTGGAGGAGAGGAATGTTTGCTTGGCTCTAGCCACTTCTGGTAGCAGTAACCTGATGCGCTGCTGTTTGTGACAAGCTCGTTAACCACTTTACATATTGGCTCTTACCTCCTCCTGAAAACTTTCCGCTAGGGCTCTCACTGTGCATTAGCTTGAGTGCCGCTTGTACGGTGGGAATAAAGTGGCTCAGACTGCAATGTGAAGGGTCCTCTTGGGGAGCGCTTTAAATGAGACACAAAACCCAATTGTGGCCAAGATGTGGTTCCTCTTTTGTCTGACGCTGGAGGGGGAACACAAGGAACTGGTTACCAGCCACTGCAAACAGAGCCAGGGCAGCAGGGAGCAGTTTACCTGCACTCTGGGAGAAAGCCACCTTTGGTTGGAGCTGTCTGCAAGATATGGGAAATGCCTGAATAGAGGGAATAACCTCCCTAGGATGGTGAACACATGGCTATGGGGGAAGCACAAGCAAAAGCATCTATATCCTATGTGGTTTCAGGCCAGCTGCATCCTCTCCTCAGTCATCCTGCCAAGAGAAGTGAAGCCCAGAGAACCAAAGTATTCTTGGTTGCTTTGGGATCCCTCACTTTGTGCTCGCTGGACCTTGGCCCTATGGGACATGTCTAACATGGCAGTTAAATGATGGCAGAGAGTGTGGAGCTCTTTCCTTTGAGATGCCCAACCAGTAGAAGTCTTTCTTGGAGGGAAATAGGACCAAGGATTGCAATATTGGCTTCCTCAGTGCTCCTGTAGGAACTGGTCCAAGTTCTTCCTCCTGCACTGCTTTCACTGGACACAGCTGCAGTGAGAAGCCCTGGTCAGGGCTCCTGGTCCTGAGATTTGGCCCTGCCTTTCTAAGGGCAGCTGGAGTACACCACATCATTCGTTTCCCATTCCAGCTGCCTGTTACAGGCACCATGCAGTAATTTGTTAACTGTATTGTGTATGTTGTGTTCCCCCCATATCACAGGGACCTTCAGATGGGAGCTCAGGTTTGCTTTTCACCCCAGAGGAGCACAGCGAGCCGTTTGTCTGGCTCCATAGCATTTTCTTCACTGTGCTTAAGTCACGTGGCTTAAACCATAGAAGGAGCTTTTAGCTTTTTGCACATGAAGCAATGAGCAGAGCAGAACTGCATGGTCACAGAGTTGAAATTTCAACTGGGTCTTTGCATCCTTTCCGTGACTAATATCTGAACAAGGTCCAGTTATGCCATAACTGGGGAGGCCTGTACAATCACATGGCCACTTCCCACGCTTGAAACCTGTGCCTCACACCAACTAGTCCTGAGGGCTGGGTGGATGTTGCTATCTGGATCAATCCCAGTACAGACCTGAGCACAGTCTCCTTTCCTCACCATCACCAAACTGCAGTCACTGGATTGGAAATTCATGATATTGTAACAAGCTGAATGCAGGAGAGATAATACTTGCCATAGAGATCTTTAATGAAAGAACAAAATGTGCACAAACCTGGCTCAGGACCCTTGACTTCAAATTCTTAGGAGATTTGATAATACATGTAAGCCCTTTACTGGAAAAAGATGCTGATACGGTTACGCAGTATGCATTACAGGTCTCACGTCTGAATACATGTTAAGATTGGGGCCACACATGAGCTTTCATTAATTGCAGATGGCAACTCTGTTCTGAAAGCAGTACATTTTGTTTTCAGTTTTCTAGGGAAGACTTGCCGTGTACTTCTTCTTCACACTGTATCAGTTCATTCTGATGTCCTTCTGCCCCCATCCTGCCTTGTTAAAATTGTTGCACAATAATTGTAAATTTTACAGCACTCAAATTGGATTATTTCCCCTGAGACAGAAGCAAACTCACTGCTAGGAAATGACCATTGCAGATTACTGGAAGAGTCACACAACACTCTCGAATCCAGGCCAATTGCCACTCTTGTTCCACTTGTGTAATCCCAGGGATATCACTGAGGGCCACATACATGAAACAAGAGCGTGTGTCACACCACAACGTGCATAAATAGCAGTGGACCCCATCCTGTGTACTGCTGTCATCAAGTCCAGACTGCTCTGCTTATAAACCAAACACACTAAATTTAATTAAAGGAGGATCCCACAGTGCTAATGAGACAACTGAGCAGCTTCCAATTGCAGGATCGGGCCCAGCTCTGTGGAGGGATGAGCCCCACTGCCTGTCATTGACTTGCAGTTCTGGGTCTGAGGAGCCACGGGGTTGGCCTTTGGGTTATTTTACTGCTGAACTGAAACATATTTTTACGTGCCAAGAAATGCACTTGGAGATCTCCATCTCCTTCCCCCTAGTCGAGGGCTTGGCAGCAAGCAAAGCTCCCTTTGCGGTGTCAGATGCATGTGGGCTCTCTGGCCAAAGTGTAATGGAGGCACGCTGGATCAGAGGAAGGGGTGGAAGTGCTGCTGCTTTAACTGAGTGCCAGGTTACACTGAGGATGAATTTAACTCAGATCAGCACTGTATTTGCAGTACCACACAGCAGCTAAGGTCAGTTCAGCTCCTAGCAGCTGCCCAATCCTTCCAAAGCAACATAAACCTCACAGGTCTAATGTATGTGGCTTGATGCTATACAAGGAGGAGATCACCACTATGGCCATCCTATACCTTGAGGAATGATACACAGCTGGCTCTTGGCTCAGAAATAATGAAAATAAGTGAAAAGGGAACAGTTTTACCAGGGTCTGTTGGTGAGTGTTATCTCCATAAGAAAACATCAAAAGGTGCTCAGTGATATTCTGCGCTGGCCAACAGCAGAAGGGCATCATTTGCTTGCTCCAGGAAACCATAGGTTTGTCTGTACAGGCTAGTGGCATCTTCCTGGGAGCTGTAGGGGACATCTGCATGGCGAGTGCCTGTGCTGGACTGATTCTGTGCTGAGGACTGCAGCCGGGGTCCCTGTTGTATCTGCACCTGCTGCACCGATCCCCGCAGCTTCCGGCTGTGCTGTGCTGCTTTGGTGGGGGAAGAATGTTTTGTCTGTTTTGTTCAGTACCTTTTCCCCTTTGAGAGGAGAATGAGAAGCCCTGTGCCACGTCTCTGTGGCGAAAACACACGCGGGGAACCCTGTTTCCCATGCACTGTATGCTGAAACGCTGCCATTAGTTGCTGTGAGAAAGAATCCAAGCTAATGATAGCAGTTATTCCAACAATGTTAATGATTTGTAGAAAGATGAATTAAGCAAAGAGAAAGAGCTGCACAAGTCTATTATTACCCTGTGCCTAACTCTATTAAAAAGAGCTGAGCTGTTCATCCATTTATGAGCCATTGACAGGGAGGCATATATCTCCATGAAAAAGGTCAGATTGCTCCAAAATGGTCCTGGGCACATTTCAGTTGAAGGAGGAGCTTTCTGTGGCAGAAAGTCCGTGTTTGGAGGAGGGGTTTCCCAACCCAAGCAGTGCAGGTCTGCTTCACACACAGTGACTTACCAGGAGCTTTTAAGAGGAGACAAGGAAAACCCTAGCTCAGCCTTGAACACCTACCTCCACCTCAGAGACAAAAAAGGCAGAGAAAAGCTCTGCATTTTGGGACAAGGGTGGAAGAAGTGGCTGACTTAGGCCAAAATGGTGTGATGGAGACAGGGGAGCTTGAGAAAAGCTATGTGTTTTGGATAAGTGCTATTCTTCTGCCCCACTTCACTCTAAGCCATGGATTTGGCCCCGTCTATCCATCTGAGAGTATTTTAGGAAGCTGTCATTGCGATACTGAAGTGCCACTTGCTTCGTGCAATCAGAATGAGACAGACCTGCAGTTCCTTATCGATCTGCAGAAGAAAAACAACCTCTTCAGCAGCAAGGAGAGCATCCCTGGGCAGCAGTGCAGAGCTGTGAGGAAGGCTGAGGGCAGTGCAGACTGCCAGACCCCTCTGGAGGTGGAGTTAGGGCAATGGTTTGTCCCCCCAGTACGTTGTAAGCAGAGATGTCAAAAAGGAGCTCGGCAAAGGGCATGACATAACTGACTGACTCTGAACCTGTTTTAGAGCACTTGCTTAGTGCGTTAACAGCAAATTAGCCATGGCCACCTCAGTATGCAGGTACTCAAGGTCTCTGGTGCATTTGCAGGGTCTGCCCTACAGTTCTCTCTCAGGCATGCCTGCATGAACTGGAATTGTAGCTCGGATGGCAGTTAAGGCTACTTCCCTTTCATTCAGTGATGAAACAGCCAAATGAGAAGGATTCTTACCTATTAATGAGCTGCACAAGACAGGATTTGTAACAGTGACACAGCAGCAAAGCACTTCATACCCTCTTCTGTCTATCTACCTGACTCTTGACACTGCTCTGGTTCTCAGAGGAATTTAGTGAGATAGGCAAAACCCAGCTAAGCTGAAGGTTCAGTTGTTTTGGAGACTCTGTGAAAAATGTGCAATGTGTGATGCCTTTCACTGGGAGCACTCTTGCCTTTTCCTGCCAAGGGAACAGAGGTTCAGGAATGGTTCTGTGTGTGCGTTGAGTTTTTGTCATGCCTCAGCTTCAGCATGTTATGTCACTTCTGTTATGTTGGGCTATAGTGTGTCATCCCTGATGCCATTACAGTATTTGCTGGCACTCAAGGAAACAAGATGGAAACAGACTTTCAGCAGTCATTAATGTTTAGTATTTGTGCTGTGGTCATTTCTAGAGAGCTGAAGTAAGACAGGGATCTTCAGTGTTGTCAGGATATCAAAAAGGCAAGAAGTAGACTATTGCCTGCAGAGCTTAAAGTTACACCTGAAAGACATTGGAGGGAGGAAATATTATGTCTGTTTTCTGATGGAAGGCTGGGCCAGAGAGAAAATATGTCATGTATCAGGATCATAGAGGCAGTCAGCAGGGAAGCTTGGAAGGTGCCCTGCTCTGCCTGATCCCAGTTCCACGCTTCATTAAATCTGTCCATCCTTGTGTTGCAGTGAAAAGAGAGACTGTGCCAAAAAGTGACTCCAGAACCATGCTTAACCCTCTGAGCCTTTAAGGGTAGTCTGCAGGCTATCTAGACAAGACACCCAGTTCTGAGGTAATTTGCTCCTTCTATGATATTTGCTCTTATTGATAATGATGGACCATGCTGGGTAAGTAGCTGCTGAAGATCAAGTGCTTTTTGTGGCACACAGTGCAGTTTACCTGCCTGCTGCTGCCAACTTGATCCATGCACTTGTAGCTGCTTCACGCAACACAGGAGAGCTGCTCATGAGCTCCTTTCAAGGGACATTGCTTCCAAACCAAACCCAGCATGTAGGTTAAAGAAGGTCATCCTCTGAAACCAGTGATGGGTGAATAGGTTTCCATCAAATAGAAGATTGCCCAAAACTTTTTCTCAGGCTGCATCCTCTCAGGCTCCATCCGATCCAAGTAACAATCATCTCTTTACCAAACTAACTTTTTCTGCAGACTTGGAAAAATTTCTATTAATATCTAGTATGCTGCTATCTGATTTCTCATAGAGTTCTTCTTGATGGGTGGGAAGGGCATATCTCTTAATCATGTTAGCTCTATCATGTCCACTTAACAGGTTTAAAAAAGTCCTATTAAACTCCAGTAGTGTTGTGGGGAAGAGCCTAGATTATATCATCTAACTCTAGGCCTTATCCTGGCTTTTCATTCCTCATGAATCACCGCAATTCAAACAAATGTCAATTTTGCTAATTCATGCATGATGAAATCATGCAGGATCATATGATCCTAGAAGATACTAATCTGAAATCCTAGAAACCATATGTCATCTGTCCTTTACTCAGGCACATTGCGGCTGTAGTACCCCAAAATCAATGTGCCTAGGCCCCAGCCTTACTAAAGCAGGGGAAGGGCTCAAGTATGGTTCCACACATTTCTGGGCCTCCTTACTAAAATCACTGCAATAACTCTCT
The DNA here is from genome assembly GCF_028389875.1 of Rhea pennata. Classification (NCBI taxonomy): domain Eukaryota; kingdom Metazoa; phylum Chordata; class Aves; order Rheiformes; family Rheidae; genus Rhea; species Rhea pennata. The sequence goes on along the minus strand of NC_084664.1, from coordinate 7,235,436 downwards.
GCAGACAACAGAGAAGGCTGTAGTAATGAAGATATAAAGGGTTAAGCAGGGATACACAAAGCTTTACAGGGTCAGCCCTTTCCCCCCACTAAACATTACTTTCTGTCTTGTGAGCAGTTCATAAAGCAGTTAAGCAAATTAAACAAAGCAACAGGTTAAACAAAGCAACAAGTTCCCAGGCTGTGAGGAAAGAGCCTGCTCTGAACTGAGCAGCACTTTTACACAGCTGGAATTGGAAAGTTCTGTGAAAAAATGGGGACCCTTAATGAAGAAAATGAGGATTGCCAGCAGTACAGTGAATAGTTGGGCCACAATTTTCTTTCAGAGGAGATTATAGATAAGAACCAACAGACACCAAGTAAAATTGATTTCTGTAGCAATAAAACCCACTCACCTTTAAGGAATTTGTTACAACCTCAGAAACCAGGAGATAAATGCTTAGAAGAGCTGCAAAAGATATAACAGAGTATTATGCGCCACAGCCAACTAATTTTGTAGGCTCTTTTGAGTTTCATAGTAGGATGAGGAGCAAGATGATGTAGCGGAATATGTAGCAGAGCTGGAGGGGCTAACTGAATGTTGTTTGATTAGAAACCTCCTAGGGATCTGCTGTGAGACAGATGGAATTTCATCGTTAAGAGTGCCATAAACCACTGCTGATTGCTGGTGGAGGAGAACTTCACCTGGCCCAGAACAGCACTGTCAGCAGCAGCAAAGGGTGAAGCAGTGAACAGCTGAAAAGGCAGGTATTTAGAAAGCAGAGACAATAGAACTGATGCAAATCTCAGTAAGGGTTTTTTTTCTATTGTGAAGGAAGAGCTTATCTTGCAGCAAAATGTTCATATGAAATAGTCCAGGATCATATGTGCCTCAAGATGTGACATATAGCCAGAAAAAGCAATGACAGCTATCAAAAACAGCATCTCAAATCCAAGATTTCAAATTTCAGACATCCAGAGGAAAAAGAAGGAAAAAAAAAAAAGGCAGGAGGCTTTTGTTTTTGCTGAGGAGGAAGAAACAAGTACTTTATATGTTATACTATATAATTACAATGCAAATTTAGAGTTAAATTGCCAGTCAGCTTCAGCAGAACAGCATACAGTGTTCATCAATGAATATACATCCTGAAGGGCAAAAAAGGACCAAATCAACTGCAATGTACACATTGATATGTGGGCTTGCTTTGGAGAATCCACTGTGGCAACAGGCTCTAGGTTTGTTCCTCTAAAATACAAATGCAGAGATAAAAATGTATTGGTCTTAGACACCTGGGCCAAAAGCAAAATCTTTCCAGTAGAGCTTGTTTGCAAGAATTAGAAAGAAAATGTCAGACTAGACACGATAGATATACTGCTCCTCTGAAAGCCCTGAAAATATATGCAGGCATTTATAAAGGGTTAGGACATTTAGAAGGGAGGACAATCAGAATTTATGCCTAGAATGGGCTCAAGCCAAAATAGCTGCAAGTGGGGCCAGTTCCTCACGGCCTTGGAGGGAGGATTAAGAAGGGGTGGGGAAGGAGGGCCTCCTTCACAACTGCCATTGTCTGCCCAGGTCACACTTCTAGCCCCTGTTTTCAAACCAGACAAGACCAATTTCCTCTGCAGCAATTATAAAGCCACAGTGAATCAAGTTTCCAGATAAGACAGTCCCCAAGGAACCAATGAAACATTACTGGGAGGGATCCTGTATGTTACAGTGAGAACAGGTGATGCCCTTGAGTGATGCTCCACAGGAGAGAATATATTTCAATCACAAGGAGTAGCAGGACTTTATGGAAAACAAAATATCTGCTCTCCTGTAAAACCAGAGTGTTGCACCAGGGCTACCTAGTGGGCAGAGAAAGGATTTACCCTGTGACTGTTAGTTTGTGGCCATTAAATGGGCAGCTACTTGGGATGCAACTAATTCATGAAAATAGTGAAGTTGGTTAAGAGTTACTGTTGGAGTGGGTCACAAATGTTTAAATTCCTTTGGAGCCATCACAACAAGTCCTGAGACTACTTGGTACCAGTGGGAAAAGGCAAAAGAAGGATCCTGAGAAATTTAAAAAGCTGTATTGTCATGGGAAGTGCTTTTCATTTTGACCCTTGATCATCAATGCCTTATTCCATGGTGTTTTGTTATATAATGTGAAGGCTACTGGAGAGTGGACAGATGGCTTTGTCTTCAGGTCAGTGACTAGGGCAGAAATGACTAAATTAGCTGATGAAAGAAAGGCAAGTTGCTGTTCTGGGAATAAAATATCTCCATCTCTACCTATACAGGAAGTATTTTATTCCTCAGGCAGATCACAGCCCACTTAAAGAATTTTTCCATGGAGACAAAGGAGTGCTGACCATTGCATCTGGCCAGCCACAGTAGTTTTCTGTGGGAGAAATAGTTTGTAAGGTTAGAACTAATACAAATGTCCTCCCTCTGGCAATGGTTGGTATTACAGAGATCCTGGGAGAGGTGGAGTCACTCCCAAAACAGAGAACATTTTCCCCAGCAAAGGGAATGGATAGCTGAGATGCAGCTGCACATGCTATGTATACAATATACACAACTGTACACTGAGAGACACGAGAATTACAGAAAATGCACCAGGCATTTTTTGCCTGAAATGTTAGACACAGCAGCCAAATGTGGGTGAGGACCCAAAAAGCACATCAATAAGGTTGTGTGTGAGGGGCCACCTTCCCCTGCCCCTTGCCAGGATCACTTGGATGCTCAGCATGTAGAATTGGCCAATTCTGTTTTAAAAATTCAGACTGTGAGACTTCACTTTCAAAACAGTGGGAATGTCCATGGTGACCTCTTTGACCTCCACTGCTCTCCACAGAAAGCTTAGATGAGCCTTGGCTATGCAGAACCTACCCCTAGGGATTCATTTGAGGCTGAAAAGGAGGGAGCATGGAAATTTTGAAGACTTTCTAAGCATGAATGGACTTAAAAACATTCAAGCATGTTAATACAATCCAGCTTCAAATGGTGGGCTGGAGTGCTGTTAGAAAGGAGGTGTGAAAGAGATGATTAATGGGAGCCTGGAAAAACAGCAAGATGATTTCTTTTGAAGGATGCCTCAAATTACAATGGATGTGAGTCTGGCCTAGCTGTTGATGAACAGGAAGATAACACTCATTTAGCCTTAATCTATTCTATCCTGGCAGAAGAAATAAAGCAAGCCTTTAAAATACAAACACCTCACTTTCATGCAGAGGATGAACCATATGTATAGACTGCCCTTCCCATAAATATGCCAGCAGTGGAGTGTCTACATTATTTCTGGATATTTCCTCAAGCAATTGATCTCTTTCTATTTAAAGCAGTGGCTGAGTCTTAAGATCGTATCTGGACAGCGTACCTGTGAGATGATGTTTAAATATCAGGGCTTGGGTCCCTCTGTGACTGCCTGGAGGAGCTGAGGCCAGGAGACATGTATGTGCGCTGTGTTGGCCCAAGGTGGAGGCACCTTCTCAGTTCCTGGGCTTAATGGGTGGGATAGCTCTGCCAGAGGGTGTGAGTGCTATGGAGAACAGGTACTAAATAGGTGAGGTGAAAGAGCCTTTGATTTTTTAAAGTAATGCATCTGAGCTCTAATTAACAATCTTGGCTGGTAATGGCAGGGGAAGGACAGAATAAAGAGGGCACAAGGATGTTGATATCTTATCCAGGGCATAATGGTATGCAACACCATCATTCAATGTTTTCTGCGGCTCTGCGTTACTGTTAAATAAAGTAGCAGGTTTCCACCTGCAGCGCTGTGAGTAGAGTAGTTGCTTTTCTTGAACCAAACAGTCTCTTCACTCAAGGAATTGTGTTTTTCTTTCTTTTTTTCCCCTGTGTTAGTCAAAGCTCTGAGGAGTTAAATCCCTCTCAGGTAAACTTGATCCTTGTAAGTATGAGGTTGATTTCCTTTTATTCCCTTTTACAGAGGGACGAAATGAGAAGTGCTAGCCCAAAAGTTGTGCTAATTTAAAAGACTTTTATCTGCTTGCTGGAAGTGCAGTTGCCTTTGGGAAATATTCGAAATTGGGTGGGTGCCAGAGGCACGTTGCAACCCAGGCATGATCAACCCTGGCTTTGAACCTGCAAGCACGGTGAGAGGAAGATGCAAGGACCTGTGTGGGGAAGCTGAGACAGTCTGCTGATGGAGATGGTGGATCAGATGGAGCCTTCTACTACCTCCACCCTGGGTGTCTGTACAGCTCCTGCCACCTGGCAGAGGAAATGGTGCACCAGAGAGAAGCCCATGCAATGGCAGAGCCCAAGGGAAAACCCACGCTGGGCTGGTTTGTGTTTTCAGCAGCAATGGAAGAACCTCTGACCCATCTTTGAGCTGCGAGTGTGCAGCGAGTCATGTGTGTGCAGGGGCCATGCAGGATCAGAGATGGCTTGCTCGTAGCTTTAGAAGAGTGAGCGAGAAAGAGCACAGTTTGTCTTAGCAGCTGCTTTTTGGAGTTGTCTCTGGCTGTCATTTTTGGGGAGGGATGGGGGCAGGGAAATTGGGTTGGGTGGCAGATGGTGTTAAACAGGAAGAGAGTCAGTGTTTGTTTGCAAACACGGTGAGGTGTCGTTCCATTATTGCCCGGCGCTCTGACAAAATCAGTGTGGGAGCTTTCTGTGAGTTATTGCAGCCCTGCAATGCTGTGCAACAGATGAATGAACGCCAACAAGGGAAAAGGTCTCTGCCCCAAAAGTCTTCCCTACGAGCAGGAGCAACGGGGCAGAGATTCGCTGCCAGACATGAGCGAGGAAGGTAATGCCCTGCATTTCAAGGCTAGACCAAGGTGAAGGCAGCGTGCCTTCAGCCAGCTTGTCTCTCTAGCTGCTTGTTTTTTCACTCTGCCTCTCCTTGGAGATGGAGCGATAGCTGCGAGGAGAGAAATGCCGCCCGCCAATGTGCTGGAACGTGGCGTGCTTGTGTCTCGCTGCGCCCACGCACCTCGTTTCGGGCATTTGGGACCAGCTCTTGGCTCCTGCGAGTCACCCAATCCCCAGCGCAGGGAGTGGGGTTGCAGTGACTCACCCCAGGGAAATAAATCACAGTCCTTCACTAGCAGCATAGCACGGGCAGATCTCAAGCTTGTGGAAGAGGCAGATCCTTGGGGGGATTGGGCCCCACTGGAGCTGGCTGAGGCTGGGGGATACCAGTAGTTACCCAGGATGTATGGGCTTCCTTCTGCACTCCCAGCACCCATCCTGGCACGTGGCTGCTTCCACAGCTGAAGCCATTGCTTCCTTTGCATGTAAAGTATTTCTGTTTGCAGCTCCTGCAGATTGAGGTTGGAGTTTCATGAGTTTCAGTGTGTTTTTAAAAAAATTGGTTTAACTGCAAGCACAGGTTTACTGATGGTGGATCTGGGAGGGACTTTGTGGGCTTAGCCTTGTCAATTAGCCCCTCGAGTTGTCCTCTCCTGTCATGGCCTGAGGGCTGTGGCCAGCCTGGCCTCCTCCTGCCCCACGGTGGGTGCCTAAGGGGGCTACAGGCTGCAGAAGTGGCAGCTAGATGAGAAAGCAGCTTTTCTAAGCATCCTTCTAAGTTGTCCTGGACCCCCCCCCCCCTTTCCCTTCTGAAAACAGCAGTGTTTCAGGCTATCACTGCTTATGCTTCTCCTTTCTTCTCCTGCTGGGAGAGCCAGGATTGATGACTCAGAAATTGCTAAAAACATCACGCTCAGCACTGCCACAATCAGGAGACTGGCTTAAAAATCATGAGATTTCTGCAAAACAGAAATCAATTCTTTTCCCTTGTCCTCTGATGGTTTTGACCCTGAGGTCGCTCTTTAGCCCTCAGCTCTGAGGGATGCATTGTTTTATTTTGTTTGGTTTTGATGAATAATGGGGTTCCTGGTTTGTCTCTTGGCTCCAGGAAGGAGGGCTTGAGTCAAGCACAAAGTCTTGTGCCTCTCCCAAGGAAAACGTGAGAGCTGGCAATGTCAAGCATAGAAAATACCAGGAAGGACAAATGCAAACACCCAACACTGCTCCATTAGCTCTTATATGAATATTAATGACCAAGGCATCACTATAGTGTGTCAAGATATGAAGAGCCAGGTTGTCTGTAGATCCTGTGACCACTTGCCAAAAGGAAAAATGAGTTAAATTTCACTGGCTGTTTTTCAGGGCTGGATATTGTACTTTAATGAACAATCAGAAGGCAACTAGCTGGAAAATAACTGGACCTTTAACAGCCTCAGTGCTTAATTTACCATGTACTTTTCCTTACATTCCTTCTCTCATCGCTGATATTATATCAGCACGGCTGTCTCTCTGACACCAGTTTTATTCAAATATTGCTGTTTCATCTTGCCTCCGTTCCTCACCCTGCTGCACTTGGCTGTTTTGCTGTGCCCGCCTCACCTGTCCGAGCGGCCTCTCGGTGCCTCCTCAATCACAGCTCATTAGGACAGGCTGGACGCCGGACAGTTCAATCTGCATGCTCACGACACATTTTCAGTTGGATCGGGGGTGGGTTGCCACGCCATGGAGTCCATCCTGCCTCCGTGTACGGAGGAGGGGGCTGCATGTGGCTTCTGTTGGGATGGAATCATTTAAATCTGTGATTGATGTGTTCTTCACACTTTAATTGCGTCGAGGAATCTCTCACTCCGGCAGTGTCTAATCTCTCGACATTTCACATGCTCTGCCTGCGCAGTGTCACAAGATGAATAGCCCATTCATACGGGAGTGCTTCACATCCAGATACGCTGACTTACAACGCTGATAGACGGGAGCAAGAGATGAAGGATAGCAGCAGGGACTAGGTAGCTTGTTGTACCTACCAAACCTCAGTGGTTCAGAAATAAAGTGCATTCTGTAAATAATGGCATTTTTACTCACATGGCTTTTTCACTTGCACCTTCCAGCATATCTCCTCCCTATTTGCTTGTCTCTAAACACACTGCAAATCCTATCTTTGCCTGTGGGGTTTGCAGGGTGGTGCTCCTGGAGTCAGTGTTAGCAGAACAGGCTGTTGGGAAAACCTGAAAACACGTTTTAGAATATGTATGTAAGTATTGTTGCTATCTGGCACTCAATCTGTCACCTAAAATGTACGAGATTTTCTTAATGGTGCATACATATTTTTTCAGCTCCTTTTCTCTCCTTAAAATATGTTTGTTCTTGAATATTATAAGGCTGAGGTCCTGGATTTGCTTTTTTGGCATTGTAACAAATAGGAAGAGACCAGAACATACCCATGAGGTGGAGTGGACGGAAAGAGGTGACTTTACCCTCATTTGAGGAACTAACAGATTAAATACCTTCCATAAGGTCATGCAGAAAGTCTGTATCAGCAGAACAGGGAACTGAAATCAGGACTTTTTTCAGAGTTTGGATCATAGGACTAGTCTTATCATCCATGAGTTGCTGCTTTTTCATACTGAAATGTATTGCTTAGAGCAGGTGAAGCTTCCTTACTGACAATATTTGTAATGATCCTCTCATTCAGTCTTTAGCTCCTCTGCAAATGACCCCTGATTTTATTTTGTAATTTGTGCATTTGCACTGAAGAGTTTGGAATAATTGCAGGAGTTCATCCATATCGAGAGGAGATACAAGGCCTGCAAGAACAGTCATATCAGATAAGCTTAAGTTATTAATTAGGTAAGTAGAGATACAAATCAGAACTTGGCTGATTTGAAATCCTGATATTTTTAAATGGCTAAATGTGAACATTCAATGACAGCTAGTAAATCTTACTTGCTTTCCTAATTAATGCTAAATTACTTGTACAAAAGAGAAACAGCTTGGTGGAGTTTGAGGCTTCGCCCAGAGCAGTCCCTAGTCTGGCAAGGACTGGTTAAAGCTGTCCCCTCCATTGACTATTCCTTTCTGAGTGAGTCTCTCCCACTCAGGTTTTCTTTCATGCTTATATTAAAATTTTGGGATTTTTTGAAGCTTTCCTGAGAGAGGAAGATCAATTCTGGACCACCTCTGATGCTGAAGTCTGAGGTCAGGAGTCAGTGCATGGTGGGATCAGCAAGCAAGGGGGCTACCTCCACTTTGGCCGCAGGCCTGCGAGGCACTTACAGCGTGATAGAGTGCGGTAATTAAGCACATGCTTGAGGGGTCATATAGGTGAAAGGCAGGGGCAGAGGTCTATCTGTCTTAACTTGGGGGTGGACTCAACCAACAGAACTGCAAAGGGCTCCTCACCCTAACCCACAGTCCTCAGTTACTTTTTCAATGTTTGTTTTCCAGGACAGAATTCCTTGGCAATGTCCCTCGGCCTCTAGGTGAACTGTCTTGGAAATGTTGTACAAATATAGCTTAAATGATTACCTTTTCCATCTTCTGAAAATGTATGAAAACATGAAAATCTGGATTTTATGTTTTTAACATGGAAATCACAGTTGGAAGTGTTGGTCTGTGTTTGAATAAACCAGCAAATAATTGCCTTTTAGGAAGGGGGTTGGAGCTTGGAAATGGATCCAACAGTAAGATTGCATGTTTATCATTGCAATGAGTAACTTGACGAGGTTCTGTCTAGTTTAATTTCCATTAATTTGGCAAGTGACTGGAGTAACTCTAGGTCCAGATTTTCAGAAGATTTTGAAGGCTTTTGAGCATCTCTGAAAATCTGTCTCTTATTTTAGGTGTCTGAAAGGGAATCAAACACTTGTAAAATAATCTAGCCCAGTTGTGGGTGCTGAGCACTTAGAAATCTGGCCTTAAACTCTTGAGAAAATCTGGCTGCTAACATGTTTTAAGACTGAGAAAAGCATGGCTGGAACATCATGCCAAAGGAAACAATTTGTCTTGTAATGACAGAGTTGAGAGGTAGATGATATTCTTTTAAATAAGTACAGTACCTAGGTCTGGATGATCTCTGCTTCCAACTAGATGAGGATATAAAGACACTGGTAATGAGATTCATTACAGCAGCTTTCTAATCTCTTTCACTACAAAATACATTACATTTGGAATTTAACTGTGTGTGCAGCACACCAGGTGGCCAAGCTGCTTTTACTGGGAGAAAATAAAGAAGCTGAAATGCACTGCTATATAGTGCTCTTAATGCCTAATAATGTCATAGCGGAAGAAGTATGTTCTTGCTCTCTGTTGCTGATGACTGCCGAAAGAAGCACATGTTATACAAAGTCACATATGCTGGAGAATAACATTGCTGCGGGAGCCCTTAGCTCACTGGTATGTGACACTGCAATGTGATTAGGAAAGAAATTACATACTGGCAAAGAGCTTTCCCCCATTTTGAGAGTGAGAGAGAAGAATTACCCCTTTGGAAATGTTATATCTGAGTGAATTTACTTTCCAATGGGCTGATATCCTTCTAAGGAAGAAGGATGAGCTGTTGCTCAGAAGAAGACTTTTTTTTTACCCTACGAGCCCGAGGTGCTCTTGGATTCTTGGGCCAAATTCCACCTTGAATGAAGCTGGTGGGTTTCAATGAAGTCAGGGGAAATTGAATCTCAGGTTATTGTTGCATTGATTTTTAATATGGAGACTTAAAAATAAGGCTCCTAGTTGACATACCAGGCTCTGGTATGTCTCTAGTTCCCGCTGACAGTGGAGATGTGTTGACATGGTGACTCCCTCAAATGATTCCTGGATGCTATAAGCTTCTCTTCTGGCCTACCATGATTTGGAACTCTTCTGAGTGAAAGACTAAGTGAAGGCTTTCTATCTATTGAGGGTGACACCTATTTATCACATAGACGCATGGTATAGGTGCAGTTACTTATGATTTTTTTTCGTAACCTCATAAAAGGACACGAAAATTTTGAATTTGAATTTAACAGGAACAGAGCTGGGCTGCTCATCTGTAGTACTTGGATATAACAAGATTATAGGAAATGATCTTCTTTAGTCTATAAAGAATATAGTGTATATTCTTATAAAGAATAAAGTATATAAAGTTTATAGCTTCTTTAGTATATGTTTGCTACACTGCAGAATTATTTTACCTTTTTTTTTCCCTCACCCCTTCTGTTTGGTGCTGAGCTGAAGTTCTTGTTGGCTTTGATAGGAAACTGTCACTGTGAAGTACAGTGCAAGTGTTGAATGCTCTTCACAGCTGCTTGTGATGGATCAGATTTCTTCTTTGACATGGACTGAGATCCAGCTGCAGGACACATGCTTTACAGTTTTGTTTATTGGACTCACTACACAGAGTTGTGCTCCCCATTGACAGGGAGCAGGTGGCTTGCAGAAAGAAGAAAAAACATGTTTTTGTGGGTTTTTTTTTTGACTGTTTACAAATTATTGTGACATACTGAATGCAGCTGGATGTGCAAAAAAGCAGGGCTGGAGGTAGCCACGTGGCCTGCCAGCCTGCATCACTTAGATCCAAACACTGATGCACCAGGACCCGTTCTGCTTCCAAAGCTTAGAGATGCTCACCCTGTGTCCTGTGGGCTGAGTTCAGCCAGCTCATAGCCTGCTTTCCCTTACCCTTCTCCTCCCTGTACTTCTCATCTTCTTAGAGCTGTGGACAATCTGGGTTGCTTTGGCAGCGTCTCCTCTGTTGCCCTTTCCCCCACAACCTTGGAGACATACTGCTATAATGTGATTAAGAGTGACCAAAATGCACCCATCTCTTGGCATGTAGTACGTACACCTCTAGGCGTAGGCCAAAAGGCATGTCTAGTCATATAGCAGGTCTGCTTCCATCTCTTGTCACTTTACAAGACACCTGCCTGTCACACAATGCAGAAAACTGTCATTTCCATGACAATACAGTTGGATGACTCCCTAGTGATACCATGGATGTTACTTAGAACAGAATAAGAAATAAAGATATTGAAATATGTAGGTAAATGGAGCATAGATTCACTTGGAAGAAACAGCAAGAAACAGAATAGGTTGCTGTGGAACCTGACTCTTAGTTTTGGCCCCAAATCGAACTGCTCAACGGTCACATTCCCTCATATCCTTCTCTTTCCTCTGTTGTGTGACCAGATGTGAGTCTACGCACAGGCGAAATTTAGGTGTGCATGCTGGATCTCTGATCATAACAGTCACATAATAGGACATGAAGTAGGTCCTCTCATGGGGTCAAGGGTCCCGTATATCTTGGTCCAGTGACATGTGGTCCATGTGAAACCCCCAAATCCTGGGGCTCCAAAGTAAACAGAAACAGCAGAAGAAAATAGGAAAAAAAAAAGAATTTAGTTTGGGTTAGTTTGGGTAGCAGTGTGTGTATTGTCTCTATCATACAATTTTAAGGCAAAATCCAGGGCGATTAGAGAGGGATGTCAAAACATAACTGTAAAAGAACGAGGAGTCATTTCTGTCAAGAGATTTCCATGTCTAGGTGATTCCATTATCTTATGCTAGTTGCATGGAACACATCAAAACTGACATTCAAATTGGTGATCTTTCACGGACTTTTCCAAGAAATCAGGTGACAGCCAGTTATACTGAAACGTCTTGGATAGCGGGACCAGTGTTCCGACCCTATCTCCAGTATGAGCTGGAAACAAGTGTTACCATTTAGTATGACTGCCATTCTGGGATGCTTAGTTATGCAATCATTTCTGCACATCAGAGTGTGAATAAGTGCACATTCATATGTGTTGTGCAAGAAGCATTGGTGAAGCCATGTGAAAATCTCCATGCTTTGTTCTAGACTTATGTAGCTGAAGGGCTGAGACATGTGGTCCTGGCAGCATGAGGAGCAGATGATGAGCCAGGCTCCTTTTATTCATAGCTGTGATGATCAGCGTGTGAGCAACCCTGATGTCAGCATAGGTTTGTATAAACCAGTTGAGATAATTAACTGTGAATAGGCACAGATTTGGGAAAGATCAGCCTGTATTAATGGCAAAATCACGAACAGGAAAAGGAGCTGACTTTGTGAAACTGCTCACAGCCAGCAGGTTGCCGAGCTCTGGACATGACTGAAGAGCTTCTGTGGAAATTTAGGATCTAAAAAGAGAAATTGTTTTACTTTAATATACAGGAAGGTTAACAGGCACTCACTGGAGTCCTTTTAATTGGCTAGTAGCCCTGTGGAGGATGGGACATGCCTGTTAAACAGTCATTCTGGTAATCCAAAGCACAGCTAGTCAGAAAGTATTCACATCTATCTTGTGAATTCCTTAAGTAATAAACATTGGATAAAGTTCAATAAACAGCCAGATCAAATTGAAAGAACTTACTTAGGAGGCACAAGGGAAACAGCTAGGCAGACGTGAGTGTGGGGCAGGGTTCTACAAACAGAGAAAAATCACATAAAGGTGCAGACTAGAAGTGATGTCTGGTCTGAAAGGATTTACTGGCAAAACAAGGTAAGCTATTTTGGACAGGGCAGGTACTCTTTATTCACGTTCTGAATCATGAGTCCAACAGCTTTTTCCAACAGCTGAATCAGCCTTTCAGATTCATTTGGTGGACCAGAAATGAACATCAATCAGTAATAATGCCAAAAACAACATGGCAATGATCTGCACGAAATGGAATTGTAGCTTTTAGAAGCACCACCAGTTCTCCACTTCCGTCTCAGAGGCACCTGGGATTTAGTGTTTTCCACAGTCTTCCCCATTACCTATAAATGCCCTTTACTGGTGAAAAGTTTAGTGTCCGTTTTTTATCACCGTTGATTCAAAGTGTGTACTCCTTGGTGCAACATTAGGGTTCCTTGCTAATGGAAGTAATTTTCTAAGATCCTGGCATGGATTTACCATACGATATTTTCAAAAAACTCAATAGCTGGGGTAATTGAGCCAGTCTGCTTGATCCCAGCTGAGTGGCTAGGATCTGGCCCTGTGGCAGCATAATCCCAGGCAGAAGCAGTTTAGGGGTACTCATGGGAAGCAACTATAACCCATCTCATTGTCCCTCATGCTTGGTGAATCCCAGTCCACCACCTAAATCAGCCCCTCTGCCAATAGTTTGTGGGGTGGCATGTAGAGTTGGAAGAAAGGAAGCTGTGGGGTCATGCAGGTGGGCAGTATGTTTGGGTGTGCTTTTTTAGGGGTGTGGACATTGTAGGCCATGGTGGGATCTGTGGAGTCATTCATATGAGAGCACTAGTGCCACGCATGGGGCCAAGGGAAGTGGACTGTGGGTTTTGAACAGGGTAGGGTTGTGTAGTTAAATAGAAAGGTCAGAGGCCCCTTAAATAAGTAAGTTGTACTGGTACTGCTGATGCATATTCCAAAAGTATTGCTGTGACAGTGCTGTCTTTGAAAAGAAACAGGTTTTGGTTTCTCTCTTTTTAGCCAAAATGGAGATCTCCCAGCCTTGTGCCAGTGGATCTAACACCCTCATCATGTTTAACTAGGTGTGCGTGAACTGCTGGCTCTCCTACAGCCTACCTGAGCTTTTGCCTAAGCAGTTATGCCATCATGCAACATCATCCAACACTTTGTTGTTTGCACCTCGCTGATGGGTTGTCAAGACAGTGCGCGGGAATGTCACAACACGGTTTGTCACCATGCCATCAGAGCGGAAGCAAGCGGTTTCGACTTGCAGATCTCCTCCCCTTGCCCGCCTCCTCACTGCCCTGCTACTCCTCCCAGTTCATGGCTGCAATGCCACAACTCCTTTCAGCTTCTCCTCACCCCTTTCAACTACTGCTTTCTCCTGGTACCTGGGTGGCAACAGAAGCAACAGTAAAACCCATCTTGGGCAGAGCTGGGTTCATCTCTTCAGAAGGAATCAACTGCCTCACTTTTGCTGTACGTGCTTTCATTGTACAGTATGATCCTGTCGTATCAAGAAGCTGGACAGGACTGGGTCCTCCTCAAAATCTCTCCTGTGTATATGAGGATGGAGTTCAGCCTTCATGAATCCCAGCAGTGCAGTCCTCAATTACAGGACAGCAGCAGATAGGAATGTTCTGTCCATGCCACGAATGCTTGCAAGGAGAGAACCCACCCAAATCCACTGTGGATATGAGTATTGATTTCTGCAGTGAATAAATGGAGAAAAATCCTCTCTCACAATCTCATTCTCTGCCATTGTATGAAAGTGAAAAAACCAGTTAAAGAAGGAAATAATACTGCTGACCTTGTGACCAAGTGGTGGGTCGATATTTGGGCCTTGCAAGGTTGTTTCTGTTAGGATGAGCAGGTAATGATGTGGGCCAAGTACTAGATGGAAATTATTTGCTTTATTTACCAAAAATGCCCACAAAATAACATTTACCTAAATGAAGTAGAAGCAAAGGACAGGCAGCCTCCTTAATCTAACAAGTTTGCAGCACAAGAAGCATGTCTTTTTGCCCCTTCTTAGGATCTTACTCTCATTGTATTTGAAAGCCGACAGCATAAATCCTTTCTTGAGCATAGCCCAGAGCAGGGAACATTTTCTTTTAGGAGTCTCTAACCTGAACCGGAAGGACCTGAGGTGGCATGAACCCTTGGCTGCACTGCATAGAGCTCATGGATCAACACAGTCCTGAGAGCCCTCTCGAACTCCTTGGCTGTGGGGCATTGCTGAAGAGCCCTGCTGAGCCCTTTTAAGTTCAGGCTAGAGGTTTCAACCAAATCCTCTCTCTTTTTCGTGGGGTTGCTCCCCTCTGCCTGCTGTGATCAGTATGGCACATGGTAAGTGAGTCGTAGGCTGAGTGGGGAACAGACCCAATGTACCCTGCTCCCAATTCATTCCCTTGCTCAAAGCACTCCAGGTATGAGCGAGGAGGACCCTGACGTTGCAAATGAGCTGTGAGAGGGGAAACAACTGTGAGCTGTGCGTATTTTTAGGTGGAGCTTTAATGGAGGGTAGCGCTCATCAAATCAGTCAGGTTGCTGGAAGGGCTAATCAGCACGTAACAAGATGGTTATAAACAAGCTAATGCTGAATTGCCATCAAGTCTCAAAAGGACAATAGCATGTGTCAAACACTAATTTATAGTTGTGCTGAGCTTTAAATGAAGTGACCTCTGCACTGGGCCTCCAGGAAAGGAGACAGAGGAAGCTGGATCAGGTAGCTTTCACTTTTGCCTCTTGAATAGAGAGAGCAAAATGGAATGTTATGCTTAATAACGGTGAAAGGGAGTATCAGCTGCAGTTTGAAACACACTCTGCCTCATCTCCCTCCTATTTTTAAAACTGAAGGAAAAAGGTCAGGACTCCTTCTTGTATGAAGAGTGAGTTAATTGCCTATAAAGGCGTGAACATTTTGCATGAACATCACAGCTAGCCTGGAAAGTATGGAGATTTCCATGCAATAGTGGGTAACAGGTATACTGACCTGTGCACTCAGAGTTTGTTGTCCAGAAATGTTGGATGAGTCTTTAGCTCCTTCCCAAATCTTGGTCTTATGAAAGTCACTAAGATCTCTGTTTCTGCATCCAGGGGACAAATACGCTAAGGCTCACTTCTGCCTGCGTCCAATTCTACAGAGTATGTCTGTTTTTCCACAGTCTTCTGCTGCTGCCTTTGGTACTGATGTTCACAGAGAGGGGAGCAAGTTCCTACATGTAGGAGGGTGAAGAACACCCATATAATTGCAGATGGGATTCATCTGGCCTACTTTATACATCTAAAAGACAGAGTCTGAGTTTGAAATAGTCAGTCCAGGCATCCTTTAAAGTCAGAGGAGAGAAAAGAGAATTTAGCTCCTCTCGGAGGTGCCCACAGACTCTCTGTAGCATCTGGGAGTGTGACTGACCATTGATCATAACAGGAAAGCACTGTCCTGCATGTCTAAAGGTATTTTTTATTCGATGAAACTTATTCTTAGCCCTGAATCAACCAAATCAGGACTTTTCTCTTTGTCTTATAATGATACCAAGCTAAGAAGGAAGCAATGTGTTGGTATTTCAAGAATCATATCAGCAGGATTTCTTCATTTCCTGTGTTTCTAGCTCCAGGGGGACAAAGAACTGCATGGGTGATGAGTCAACGTTTCAGATGTTACCTCCCTGTGTCAGTGTGCATCCAGTCAAGTGCAGATTTGGATCAGCTTGCTAAGAGCATGAGAGAGACCTGAAGTAGACCTTGCTTAAACAAGCAAAATTGAGAGACCCTTGGAGAACCAGCACCTAGAAGCATCTTGACATTTTTTTTTTTTGACCCAAATCTCACCACTTGGGAAACAGAAATAAACAAAAACATCAATTTCTCATTGTAGTACCACAAGTAGAGCCCATTTTTTACACAGTGTAGCACGGCTAGCCCTTTCTCTGAGCTCTCAGCACCTCTGGTGGGCACTGATTCCTGGACCAGTGTGTTCATTGTTCGTATCTTGCCCTGCGTGGGATTGTGTAAATATGTCTTTCTCAAGTTGACCTCGAAAATTAGCTAGACCCCTGGATCCAATTTGCCTGGAAGTAGCACACAATGGGATGACAACATGAGGGATTTTTAGGAGGTGCCTTGCACATCTCTGAAGTCGATATCCTCGCAATACAGAGACAAAATTTCATCCTGGTTGCATTAACTTTGGACCTGCGGCAGTATCTTGCTGCACCGTCCGAACCACACAATGTAAATGTTTATTGCCGTCTTTTCATGGGCCCTTTAGCGTGTGTTTGGAGTTTCCTGTACGGCAGCCAGGAGGGCCTCCAGAGAGCAGTATTATAAAAGAGCCGGAGGCCGGTTGCGTATGAGAAATGTCCCCGCAGTCTGACTTTGTCAGGGGCAGCAGCGTACTGAGAACAAGGGAAAATTGAGTCGGCCGTAGGATGCCATCCGGTCTTTAGGCCAGACAAATCCATGTAATCTCAGTTGTGGCTGTAAAAGCAGCTATTGCTAGGCGAAAGAAAAGGAATGCTTAGCTGGGGAGCTGCAGGAATGGAAGGAGGAGCCGGGAGGAAGAAGCAGAGAAGCAGCATTCGCTTTCCCTATCTGTGAACTTGATGCAGAGAGACATTTGTAGTTTCCAATAAGCAGTTCATTTATCTTAACTTAATACCTTTTTACTCCATCGCTAGAAGAGTGATCCCAATTAAGGCAGCACAGCAGGGCTTCCTGTATAAACCTCCTAACGCTGCAAGTTACGTTATTTGCTACAACCGGCAAGAGTTATGATCACCAGTGAAAAATAAGCTTCCTATCTGGCAGCAGGCCAAAATCATCCTAGCAAAGCGGCAGAGTAGAAGGCCTGGGAGAGGGAGCGCATTGAAATGTAAAGCAGTTAACATTTCTACAATATATGTCAGCATCCACCAAGCAATGTGGGCAAGTAAGTAATGCTACATTGTACACTTCACCTTGGAAGAAAAGCTCATTTTGGTGGAATAAAACACCCGAATGCCACAGACGTCACTGCTGATTTCCCATCTAAAGCAGTATTTTCGCTTAGCGCAGAATTAAAAAAAAAATGTATGATTTCAGATTTAGAAGATAAGCAAAAGTGTGGGCCCTCTGCCAAGTTTCTCGCCATTTAGCAGTGCTGATATGGGATAAAGAGCAAATGTTTGTCTGCTTCCCACAGCCACTTTTCTAGTTCTGCTGAGTTGTTTTATATTAGAAAATTGTTGAAGGTATTTCATTAAATCATTTCTTTTCTCTGATTTAGGGGAACTTCCTGTATTTCCCCCCCACCACACACCCCACACACATTTTCAGTGGGAGCAGTCTCTATAGGGGCCCGATCTCATTCTGCATGGGAGCAGTCTGCTTGCAGGGGCATTAGGGCTGTTCACCAGAGCAACCGGGGAAACCGGTAAACCGGTGGTGGCTATACATGCCAGTGCCACCATGCCACCTTTGTGAGGCAGGGAAATCCCAGTAACAAGTCTGATAACACTACCGGAAATCTTCTAGATCACTCTGTGGACTACCCTGGAGCTGTATGGCAACCTCTCTGAAAAATAAAATATTGCATGTGCAACTGGTCCATTAATCTGAACATCTGAACTTCTCGAGAGGTCAGTGGAAATTGCCTGCTGCTTGAGGGAAAACCTGTCTTTCAAAAAAAAAAAAAAAAAAAAAGAAAAAAGAAAAAAAGAAAAGAAAGAAAGAAAGAAAAAAAAGGATATAGGCAAAAAAATGTAGTCTCTAAATTCCTGTGGGTTCTATTAAAATTCTTCCTCCACTGGCATGTTATTGGAGAGCCTTTAGCTTTGAGAACTGATTGTCCAGTACTGCTGGCTTGTCTTTTTCAAAACCTGGATGCTGACTGGAAACAGATGAAAAATTTTAACTGAAATGTCAATTAGGGACCTAACGTTGGGAGGAATTCAGCAGAGTCATTCAGGCTCTTTTCTGATACACCCAGATGCTGGATTGGTAAATAGATACTGCACATGCTGCAGAGCAATGGGGAAGGAGAGAAAAAAACTAAAGTAGCAGAGCACTTTTCTTGCAGGGTGAAAAAAAAAACAGTTTAACTAAGTCTTCCTTTTCCTTTGGTCCATGATTCTGATTAGTTTAGTTATTAAACATAATAGGATCATGAGATTTGAGGAGGAAAGTTCCTATTTGCAGCTATGCCAAAGTTTCCAAGAGGTGATTTAGAACACACAAATTGTTGTTGTGAAAATGTAAAATGGCTTTTTCTTCTTGCTAAACCTCTCTGTTGGGGGCATTGGAACCTGGTGCTACACCTCCCTTTGGCATGGTATTTTGGAAATTAGCTGGGCCTAAAATCTGAATGCAGGCTCTGCTCTTAACACTTGGAGCATGTAGGAGGCTGGTGCTGATATTTTGCATAGGTTCTGCTGAACCTACTTCAAGCTGCAGTTTGATGGTTTACATAAGAAAATAGCGTGAAGAAAGTGACATTTAAAACCTGATTGTTCATGAACATCCCAAAGCCAGGAGAAATTGTGTATAATAGCAGATCTGGGAATCCAAGTTCTGTAGATAGTCCCTGCTGGCTATGAATTTTATCCCTCAAAATAGTCACTGGTCATTCACGTTAGGCAGGGAATAGGGTTTTCTGACCTCCCAGAATACTCTGAAGAGCAAAACCGTGTTTCTCAATCAGCCAGGACCAAATCACTGCCAACAATGACAGTTACAGCAATGCGACAATTATTCAAATGGCAGTAGTAAGTCACCCTGGTAAGCAATCGTGTGCCGTTAGGAATATCTAAACCATGGGGACCTCATTGAATTTAACTAGCGAATACAAAATGTTCTGCTGCTGCTGCTTCACCATGGGGTATGTTGCCTCATCCTGCTAAAAGCCTAGCTATTAAAGATATAGGTGCAAGTTGCTGTCTGGGCTCTGTCATGTCATTCATCTAGAGCATTCTTGATACAGAAAAATTAACATTTTTTTTTGTTTGAGGTACTGCTATAACACAAAATCCAGAAAGTCTAAGGTACCAATCCTGCAAGGACTTAGTCTTGTAAACAAACACATTGACCTAATTGGGACTACTTAATCTTGTTACTGAACATGCTCACAAGCCTTTCCTAGGTTGAGGTGTAGATTAGTAACCAGGACAATAACCGGCAGGGAGTGACTTAGATTGCAAAGTAGCAGGTTTAAAATATTTAGATGCGAGAACAGAATCCAAAGAAAATTGATTCGTATTTTCATATTCCAGATGGTATGATGCAGGGCATTTTAGTGCTCCTGCACTTTCTTAATTCTTATTCTTTGTACTAACTGGAAAATGAATGTAGTGCCTGGGGGGGAGCAGCTTGGCTCAACCTCACGGCGTGGCTCTGGTTGCAGGTGAGCTTGAGCAATGAACTAACAGGCCCTATGTTTTTACTGTTTTTTTTTTCTATTGTAATCTCTGTTACCTTACTTATTTCTTTTCCCTTTCAATGTTATCAGCGGTCATTTTAGTTTACAACAACATTCAAAGACTATTGTGCATTTCCAAAAATCTTTGGATATAAATCCCTCTGTTAATTGAATGATGCACAGCGGTCTGTTGATATGTCCCCATTAAACTCCAAACATGAGTACTATGGCCCTTACATCCCTCTTCCAAACTTCTCTATGTCCAAGTAATACCTTCTAATGCCTTTTGAATCTGTCTGAGACTGTTAACGAAGGCAACTCCAAGCACCTTCTACTGCTGTTGTTTCCCCTATGGCTTCTGAAATGAGGCCTGAGCAGTGTCTAGCTATGGCAAAGCTCATTCAGAAAGGATCTGATCTTGTGCTGAAGTCGATGGGAACTATTTAGCAGGGGAGAATGGGCAGTGGATGAAGCCAAATGAACTAGTCATCCATAGTTAAAACAGCTATTTGTGGGTATGTACTTGACTCCTATGACTGTGCTCATGAGGAATTAACCTGCTCCCTTAAAAAGCAGTTCACAGGCTGTTCCTCAGTAAGACTCTTGATCTGTTTAATAGGACAAATTCATCCTATGCCTGACAGTGAGTTTTGTAATGGTACTGGATGCAGCAATCTGCGCTTGGCCAAGCCAGTTTTGAGTAAAGTCAGCAGTGGAATAAAGTCACTTTGTCATTCCCTTGAGCATCACTGCTATAGGAGCAGAACACTACTGGCAAAATGTCCCTAAATATAAAATCCTGTTACACGTCCCATAAAACAAATACAAAAACATCCTGATGAACGCCAAGATGTTGAATACCCCAGTACTGGCACCCCCGCTTCCCGGTCCCTGTGTGCTGTTCTGCTGCTATATTAGTCCAAAACCATCCACCACAACTTCTTGGAGCAAGAGGCTCTTCTGAGCACAAAAAGCCTGTGCTGCTCTGTGACACAGAGAGAAAACTGAGCCCATGGCTTGACTGAACAGTGCAGTCTGTGGGTTTCCTGGGCCACTATGGACTTAGATGAAGCAAACCTATAGCCAAACACATACCCTTGCTAGCACAGGATTTTACCCAAGATGTGAAAAGTTGCTACTCCTCCTTGTCCTGGTTTCAGCAAGAAAGGAAAGGAGGCTCAAAGCCTGTCTCTGCTCTCACTAATTCTCGTTCTCTTGGCTGGCTGGATAGAATTCATCTCCACTATAAACATCTTCAAATATTTACATACAATAACAATTATGGGCATTTTGATTTAAATGATTAAAACACCAGGCTTGACTAGACACTAATTGCTATTGATTGTTTAATGATATTGTGGAATGGTAATGCAGGCTTCATATTGACAGTCAAAAGCAATTGACCGAAAAGTCATTATCCGTTTTTAGCCTTACAAGTAAACTGCCTGAATTCTGATTGAAAAATATGGTATTAAATGTAGAAAACCTCCTAAAGAAAAAAGATGAAGACTCTAACCTCCATAATATTGAAAGCATTCAAATTACTCTTCTGACCACATAGTGGGAATGCAAGAAGAAATTTAACCTTCATTTCCAGAAGGAAGCTTTGATTATCGTCAGCGGTTAAAGCACTAATCTTTTGGTTCTGGGACTGGGATTTAAGTTCCTTCTCTGATTTTTATGTGCAGTATGTTTATGGCCTCATCTCACTCCTATAATTGGCATTGCATTTCATCACATAACCATTATACATAATTTAGCTGTGTTCTTCATAGGTCAGACCTGAGTAGAAGGTCACATTGGAGCTACCTAAACCATATGCATTCTGAAGATAAACACTGAATCTTGATTTTCATTGTGCTGCCATTTTTTTTTTTTTATGGGAAATGGAAGAGACCAGGAAAATCATGAAAAAATGCTGTATTTTATCAGTAGTAATATAGTATTCTAGTAATAGTATTCTATAAGTAAGTATATAACTATTTATGCAGCATGTGGCATGATATAGTAACATAGTGAGTCAGTTCAAGTGCCCTCAAACTTACTATCTTGTCTCTGATAATGGCCAATACTGGCAGTTTGAGGATACTATTAGACGAGGGTTGCACAGAGCTAGATATTTCCAAAATAATAATCCTGCAGTTAGCCAAACCCAACTTCTGTATTTCATCTCTCTCACCAATTGTCCCCAAAGGGGTGGCCTCTGTGGATTACAGTTTAAAGGCTGTATTCTGTTCCTGTTTAAAATATGAAGTATTAGTTAGCATGTGAAATAGGAATGAACATTGAATTAAAGGGATAATTTGCAGAAGTGAGAATTTTGCTTGACTTGATAATTGCAGTGTGGACATCAGCTGAACTACCTGAATGTCCATGAACCTCCAGCATCTTCCCATAGGGGAGTTTTCCAGGACTTCACTAGGAAGGGATCAGAAAGTGGATGAGTGAATAGTAGGGGTAAAACCTAAGGGCAGAGCCATGAGAAATTCCAGCTGTGCATGCAACACAGGGCATGGCACCTGGGTGAGATATCCTGAGAATTTCTTTGTCTTCTACCTGTTTGCAAAAAATAAATCTACCTGCTTTCTCCCATGTGTAGACTGACTTGCTCACAGTCGGTGAGGAAAACAGAACTATTCATGCAATAAACTCTGGTGGAGACAGCAGCACAATTCATGCAATTTAATTAATTAGAACGAACATACCTCTTCTATATCACTTATTGTGGTAGTCAGGAATCTTTTCTAAGAAAACGAAACCAGCCGCTGTTCTAATTAGTACACTGAATTCTCATCTTCTTTCCTTGTTTGAAGTACAAAACAATTTTATTGCAGCTCCAAGTGGATAGGGTGTTAAATAGGATGCCTCTATCAATATTAAATCACAACTATTTTTCAGGGCTTTAAGAACAAAAATATACACTTTGATAATTGTGTTGTGACCCCATTGTATGACAGGTATAAAACACTGCTACTAATGAGTTGTCATAAAATAATATAAAAGCAACTAAATTAATTTATAAATAGTAAATTTGTTTTGAAACAATTCTGAATATCCTTTCCTAAATGAAATCTTCAGAAATGACTTTTAGATAGTTTTCCACAGGAAATCTGGAAAATAGTTGCATAAATGGCAGTTAAGAATGAAAATGAATGTTTTACTGACCCATCAAGCACAAATCATGAATTTCCAGCTTAGGAATGCTATGAAGCTGGTTTTAAGGTAAGATCAGCATTTTCAGAACACTATTTCAATTGACAATTCTCTTCAATCTAAATATAATCAACCCAAAGTAGCCTGATTTTTTTTTATGAGACTGTTGAACCTTCAGTCAATACAGAAGTTGAGATCAAATTTTATTACTTTTTAAGGCCAGAAAACATTCATAGCAACTCAGAAAAAAAAATCACATAGTTACCATTTCACTCCTAGTACTACATCTGGCTAAAAATTCTTTTACAGAAAGACATCCAATTTTGACCTGAAGAAATCATCTGTGGAGAATCTTTCATTATCCTTGGTATTCTGCTAAATTTCTGAGCTAGCTGGCTTTTAAGAAAGGAAAGGAAAAGGGCCATTTTTTATCTAAAAATCATTCAACTTAAAGGCATGAAATCCAGCTGATACTTTACTCTGCTAAAAAATACCCTGTAAGACCTGCTGTTTCCTCGTAAGTAAAATGGTTGATGGCATAATTATCACCAATATTGCTCAGTTTTAGGCTCAGTTCTGAAAACATTGGCCTCTTCTGACAACCTTACAGACACTGTTGCTCTGGGAAATAAATGGAAAAAATGACTTCCTCCAGTGCTCAGTGGCAATGAGAAGCTGGAAGCCTGATACTCTGCTTCTGAATCTTGAAAGATAAAAAAGATGAACACAATATGGGACAACTGCTTCTCTGATGTGCACAGTTCTTTTCTAGCTCTATGTTAATTCTCAGAGTGGTTGTTCTTCATGAAGAGCAAATATGAAGCAAATTGAGTTCTTCTCCATGTACATTAACTAGTAGGGTGCAAAGTCACTGGCCAAACTTGGCGGTCTTATTTGTATTCTATTTCAAATGAATTTTAGGTGCCTCATCCTGAAAGAAAAGGGAGGGAATATAGTACAGGTTGCCTGATGTACCTAAGTGATCTTTCCTATAAGAGAGAGAGCCTGGTCCTTCCAAAAACCTGTAGATGACTGTCCAATCTATTTAATTTTAGTGCATCTCTCTCTCTCCATTGATCTTACCTAGGTCCAGAGGAAAATCCAGTTTGCTTCTACCTCTTTGCCTGAGAATACTGGGAAGAATCTAGTCTGCCTGGCCTTAAAAAAAGTGGGTGGTGGTGACAGAAACCATACTTGTGTTTTGTACAGTTACAAAGGAGAAGACCCTGGGCTCTAAGATGTTCTCAGCAAGTGGGAAATGACGTCCCTTCTCTCCACCCCAATTTGTGCTCAACCAGCAGGCTTTGGGACAATCTCTGTGAGAGCAATCTTCACTTTTGTAAGGCTACAGACGAGCCAGGATTGGCACTGTCCAGTGAGAAAGAGAGGAGAAATCTAACTTTAGCCTAACCGTGAGGGCTTCTGGCTAGAGGAAATAAAAACTGAGTCCAGGTCTATCTTTCTGGCAACCACATGCAATTTTCTTTAACCCATCACTGGGATAAAAATGAAGAACAAGTCTGGAACAGGGACTTGAAGAATAGTTCTTTTCCCTTGACCACCCACCACTCCTTTCCCCAGTTTTTACCAAGTCTCTAGGATAAATCATTTGCTCCCTTTCTTCTCCCAGAAAATATCACGTTCCTGCCTATACAAATGGCCCAGATGCAAGAGAAGAGTTCAAGAGTGTCCCTTCTGTGTTATCTCAAGGACATCTAAGGAGAAATAGGATGTTCAGTCTCCTCTGGACTGAACAGACAGAAGCAACAGTATCCTGCTGTGGGTGAGAGTTTAACTGCTAGAGTAACAGGTCAGAAGCTGGCAACACCTCCTCCATCAAATGCTACTATATTGGTTGTGGTCCTAATCACATGTAATATCTCAGGGAACATCTATCATATCAAAATAATAGAGGACCACCATCATCCAGATTAAGGATATCTGCAGGGATCTTTCAGGCTAAGTGGACTTACGTACTTACAGAGCAAGGTAGACTTGGTAGACTGCCTGTTTGAGACTTTGGATGAGTTTTAAGCAAGTCTCATGTAAGGCAGGATTTGAGCTAGCTAGATCCTTCTATAAATGACTAAAATTGGTTTACAAATTTATGCTGTAATATAAGGTCTTTTGATGGTATTCACAAGTATTGGACTAGGAAAGTGCAATGGCTCTAATTCAAGTCACAGAGACTGGTTTTTACAGGACGCTCAGTCACCATCTTTGGCATAATCCTGTGCACATTGGCATTAGAGGTAGAAATAGAAGCTTTATGTTTTTTTCCCAAGATCTCTTTTTCTTAAATGATTGTTACTCTCAGCTTAAGTTGAAAAGTTTCTGTGCAAAGTGTGAAACTTCAGTTATGGGTAGTGGTGTAGTTATGTCTTCTGTATGTACATTCCATCTACCTTTATATATGACCTTTCTGGTGTTAACAAGAGACTTACTAAGCCTCTAATAGGTAAAGCGCTCTGAAAAAAAAAAAAAAAAAAAAAAAAAACGTGTAGGCACTTTTATGAGAGCTTTGTTTTTACTGAAGATTGAATAGGCTGGAAAGCAGTGCAGATATTAATTATAATCCCCTTTGATGTCTGCTCAGAATAATATAGGAAATACATTCCACTTTCCCAGCAGTGGCCCTGATCCAGCAAAGCACTTAAATGTAGGAACAGTCTCCTTCAAATAGGCAGGAATCTTATGGCATCAGAGTTGAAACATACATTGAAACATACGTTCAAGTGATTTTTTCTGAAGATACACGTGTATATCCACACATAATCCAAATGAAAACTTTTTTTGGTAAATTCTTAAAAAGGAAATCCTCTGAATATTAGAGTCGGATCTAAAATGATCCAGTTACTGAGACCTCTGTCTATCCAATAGTCGTCCTACTAATCCACATGCAGTAACCTTGCCAAGATGGCCCCATGACTCCTGGAAAAGAGCTGAGTGGTGTGATCAGTGGAAAGATGTTCTTTGTCCATCCATGTAGACATGCCTGTAGTCAGGCTGAGTGAATCACATTTTAAAGAAAAAATGAATTCCTGGATGAGAACGTCCAGTTCTTTTGGATTTATGATTGCACAGTCTGAAGTTAGATCCAAAATTCATGGCTGACTCTTCCCTCCAATGAGCCAAGCCAAAATTTTGGACAGGAATAAATATCCTGGAACTCTTTGAGAATTTGAGCTCCAGATCAGAATTCTGCAACTCACATCTTCTCCAAGGGATTGCAAGGTATTTTTAATTGAATTGTTGTTTTCTTCAAATAATGTGAGGCCTGAGAATTTGTCTGTTAGCCTCCAACTCCATTCTGTCACTCACCAGCCCCACTATCCCCTGTGATCACCATGAGGTCGGACACCCTAAGTTTCCAAATCCTACCTTGCATATCACTCTCTTTTTTCTTGTCTTATCTTGTAATAGGAATAAAAGCTCTGCTTGACAGTAAAATGCAGGGAACCAGTGCTTGAAGTGGGCCTCACAGCACAAAGGATTTGTTGATTTTCTTTATTTTCAAATGGGAAAGAAATAGAGAAAAAAATCTAGGATTTGTATCTGTTAAGGTCTGGCTGGACCTCACCATCAAGAGAGGCTGAACCACACCTCTTAGCTAAGAAGAGATGATTGTGTTGTAACCAATTTTGTTTAATCATCTAGCTCTACTTACTCTTTGTAGTACAGTAGCATCTAGAAGTTCCTGTCAGAACCAAGTTCAGTGTAAAATAGGGTATACTTTGCTAAAAGAGGCTGATCCTGGACCTTGAGGCCAAATGGAATGGGCCTGCTAGTCTCTACATAGCCTGAGCTTACCTCTGCTAAAGCAGACATCTACAACTGCAAAGCACTTGGCCTGGAACTCCTTGAATTCATGGTATCCCTGTAGACATAGACTGTAATTATTATTTTCAGATATCTGATACACAGTGATGGCTATGCCTGTGTCTGCTGGGGCCTTGCACTGTTCAGTGGGGCTGTGGCAGAAATGGGGATGGGCACAGATGAAGGTGCAAAGCCTGCTCAGATAATACCAGAGAGTTATGCAGCGGAGAGAAAAACCAGCTCTGATGCAGTCTTGCCTTTTGGGAGGAGTCCCTGGCGTAAAATATCCCATAAGATTGTTGAGGGTTAGTTGGAGTTCTCCAAAGCAGGTTTGGGAACAAATTAACAATTAAGCACCATGGATGATCAGGAGCCCAGCAGTTGAGCTTCCTCCCTAGCACTCTTCTAATTAACAGTGGAGACATTTCCTTGCAATCTTAATGCCTTGATCCTCAAAAAATATATAGCTTGTGTTTAATTTCGCTCATAGAAACTTGATGTAAGTGGAAATTTATGCAGGATCTGGGCCCAAATAAACAAGATATAGACTCAGAGTAGAGTAATTGAGCAGCTTGCTCATGGTCAAAGATCAATCAGGGATGGTACCAGGAACAAAATTCTATTCTTCTGACTGTCAGTCCACCAATCCCCTCTTAAATTGCTGGTGCTTCCTTGAATAAAAAAAATATTGCAATCCTCTCCATGGATACTGTCCAGTCCTGTTGTAAGTGATTCTTAACATTTGGAAATGCATAAAGACAAGCTCTAGAGTGGGACAGGCAAATAATCCAAGGAACATCCAGAGATCAAGAGAGACTGCAGCTGATTAGACCAGAGAGTAGGAAAACTAACTTCTCACTGTCCTGTAAGACTGAACGGAGTCTCCCTAACCCTGCAGCAGCTGATGAAGAGTTAAGTACTACAGAAGCTCTGGCTACACTTGATGTGAGTAGTCAGGAACTCTTTGACTCATTCTTCACACTTTAGGAGGCCCCTTTCAAAGCAAACATACGTCAATAGTTTAGAGGCAGAAGCTATCAAGTCATGCTGTGTTACTCAGAAAGAGAGAGAAGAAACCAGAATAATGGGCAAAAGAAATGCTCTCACCTGCCTAGTGGTAGAGAGACATTTTTCACAACATTTAATCTAAGAACTAGTCTTAGCCACTGGCCATGTCTATCATTCATCATGACTTAATGAGAAGAATTGTTTTGCATTGGGTGGAAAGCTGTGCAAGAACAACAAGAATAAACATTTTTGCGCTTATAGCAGGATTCTCTTAGTTTTGTTTTTTTTCTTCTTTTGACATATTCAGCATCACACAGCAGGAAATAGTTTAGCTTTATGGAGAGCTATTCACCCTCTGTGTGGTTTGCAAAGTAATGGATTAGTACAGTAGCAACAATAAACTTGTGCCACATGGACTGTCAGCTCAGCTAGGGCTCATCAGTAAATGTGGCACTTATGGAGATGAGGAGTTCATCAGAGTCTCAGAGATATCCTTCTCCTTCAAGCTTCTCAGTGGTAATTTAACAGGTAGAGAAAAATATGAGGTGCAAAAATTGAACTGCACCTTTCTAATCCTTTGTATATTAATGCTATTCCTAAGGCTGTGGTGCAATGAGCAGACAACTGGTTTCCAAATAAGCTAGTTTAGATATCAGATGCATTTTGGCTGAAGGTCCATGTAGAGCTACAACTATCTACTTATCCATCAGAGTCCTACAGCACTGTATGTGTCTGTAAAGGTTCCTGGTTCTGTTTAGACTTTGTCTGGCTTCTTTGTGAAATAAGATAATGTGTCATCCTTTGGTTACTTCTTATTTTCCTTCTGCCTGCTACTCTTATATCAGGTGTACATGGAGGTTTCATTTGGTGTCTGAACATGCCTGTAGTGCATAGTAGTGCATAAAATAGTGTGGTTTCCACAATTTTCTCTGTGTCAAGCCACCTATTGGCCACAGGACAATGTGCAGTCATGGTTAAATATACTGATGTGAAGGTCTAATATTGGAAAGGCAGCTCCAGCTGGGTTACCCTGCAGGTATGGAAACAAGTACTTCACCAATTCCTAGAGCAGAATCAAAGAGGTGTGAAAATATGTTGCTAGTTCTTTGGCTATGTCAAATTCAGTGATCAAAAGCTTTGCTTTCTGGTAGACAAGTGGAGCCTCAAGTTTAGGCAGAAATACACTTGACAAAAGAGCAGCAAGGTAGGCAGGTTCTTCTCACTCATAACTGGGAAGGGGATTCTCATCATTCCCAGGCTCTTCAGGAAGATGGCCTCTTCTGCCCTGTGGTTTGTGCCATCACTCCAGGCGACTGGGATCACAGTATTTACCTCTGGTTCACTGAGACAAAAATACAAAGCAGCAGTTAAATAAAGGAAGTGCAAAGCAAGAGCCATTTACTTGACTGAGTAAATGGCGTTTTCTTTGTGTCTCAAAATCTACACTTCTATAGACAGAGGTTGGAACGTAAGATCCAGAAAAAAGAGGATACCAAAAAAATCACAAATATTTATTCTTGTAAATCAGGAAGAATGGAAAAGGTGCTGTTACAAATGCCACCCTTCCTCCCAAATGTGAAGTCTCTCTTCAAAAGGAAAGAGGTGCTAAGGAGAAAAAGGATGCCAGCATTCGATATTAGCAAACTAGACTTTTTCTCCAGTCTTGTTCTCAGAAAAGTCTGGGCTGCTTTTGATTATGTTAAAAAGAAGCAACCTGAGGCAGACACTCAAATGGGGAAAGCCTTTTCTTAAATAGGCGAAAGTTTGCATAGTTATAAGAAATGGAAAACAGGACATTTTAACGAAAAGTATGGGCTTATTTTAATAGTAGGCCATGCTGGCTTCCTTAACCATGGTATTTTTTATCTATGGATGATGCTACAAATAGCCACATTCCTACATACAAATTATGGCACAAACATAAGACCTGCTCCAAAACCATTTGAAGTTCATGAGTCTCTCCTCTGATTTCACTGGATTTTCACTTGGATCAAGCCCAAGGTGCTGAATTTGTTAAAACAGTTTAAGACAGAAGAATGTTACTTGAAGCTAAAATTTGCAAGGTAATTATAAAAATAGCTGGCCGTTGAAGTAATGTACAGGGAAACCACTGTTTGTTAATGAGAATAGCAATGTACTTAATATGTCTAACTGGAGGTAATAAATAAATTGGTCTCAGATTGAGAGTCTGAGTAGGTACCTGAAGCCAGGGTTCTGGCTAATGTTCAATATATACTGTATAATAAAGATTGAATTTGTTGAGAATTTTGGAGATTTGTCTACAGACAATGGAGTTTAAATAGTTGAGTGGTTTTTTTTATAAACTTTCTTAAAATAATATGACTTGAATATTTTACTGCTGCAGCTACAGACACATTTGTGGACAAAATATTAGATTTAAAAAAAAATCTGTCAAGATCCTGTCTCACATTATTTGGCACAAAGCATCAAAACTCAGATATATGCATAGGTATATGCTACTACTATGTAACTTGTATATACAACTCTTTTGAACTTTAAGGTGATTTTTATCCAAATCAAATAGTCTGCTTCCTTCACCTATACATTTCAATCTGTTTCGATCATACTAGTGGTTTCTTCTACCAGTTAAATAACTCCTTTAAATTCTTTTGAGTATTAAATGTCTACTACCCCAATGCTAGCTGTTATAAAAACTAATGTTAAACTATGTTCCACCCTGAAATACCTTCATTTGAAATTTCTTTAAGTTTTTTTTTATGGTGCGTAGTTATTTGGGATTTTTTCCTTTTCATTCCTTTTATAAATTCATAGACTGTGTGTCTAATTCCTGTCTGAAGGCAAGTGCAGGTCTCACTTTGATGGTTTCTGAAACAGATTCGTTGGGCCATCAGCTAAGGAAGAGATGAAGGCTTGATTTTCTTGTCCTAGGTTTACCAGAGGAAGTTCTCCATTGTAAGCAATGCAGTGCCCAATTGCTTTGGTACATTTTTTTTTATTTGTTGACAAAAACGTGAAAAATAGTTTAAAACAGTGGCAAAAATATTGAGCGGGGCCGAGGTGACAGCGTATATGCGCAGCACTATGTAGTCACAGCAGCTGGTGAGGACCCATTCTGTCGGTGTAGGTTAAGCTCCATGAATCCTGAGGCGGACAACGTAGGTCCATACCCGTGTAGCTTAAGCTCCATGAATCCTGAGGCGGACAATGTAGGTCCATACCCTGCGTACGAGCACATGCACGAGCACATGGCGTTGGTGAACGGGCTGGGTGCAGCTCTCATGGCACAGAACCTGTGGCATCCCCAGTCTGCCTCTTTACTGCTAGGTGATGACTGCCAGATATGGAGGAAGGGAGAAGGGTATTTCTGGAAAATCGTGACAGCACTGGTTGCAAGGACAGGTGGGACCAGTAAGTCACCTGTGTTTGGTCTGTCCGTCATGAGGACAAGCAAGACTGGATGCTTGGAGCTAAGTGATGGGAGAGGTGGTCTGGGGACAACCATTCTTTCTGGAGAGTTGAGGGGTGCTCCATGTGTCCAACAGATCCTGCTGCCCTTGTCATGAATAAACTCAGACCTGTCCCTCCCCAGTTCAGCCTGAAACCGGCCCTCCTTCCTTCTCCTCTAGCATTCTTGCCCCTAAAGCAGAGGAGACGAGATAAGAGTGCTCTTGTCCTAGTGTTTTCCCTTCCATTTTTGATCCCTACACACACTCCCACAAGCAGAAACACAGAGATGACTAAAACAGGAATGTTCTTTCTTTGTAGGTGGGAGAAAGAAATGAGAAGGAAGAAGATGTACCTGGAGACGGGGTGGAAAAAAAGCTACAGAGATAATTTAGGATAGATGACGTACCTAATGCAGTATACAAACACTCAGAGGGACATCAAGCGGGAACATTTACCCGTGCCTGGAAATGCTCTTCCTTTAGAAGAGCATTTCCAGAACAAGATTGTGAATGGAAGTTTACAATGGGGGACCTCTTTTTTCCTCTGCACCTAGAGTAACTCCCTCCCAGTCATCCTCCATCTTCTCTCCTGCTTGGGATTTATAATGGCAATAATTAAGGTGGCCCAGCAAAGAAAAAAATAGTAGCATTTAGGATGGCCCAGACAGTTAAAATGTATGCTTCTCCCCATTCTTCTTCTTAGAGCGACAAGACAAGATGCTGCTACTCTTCCCCTCTCCTTTCCCTCTTCCTGAAACACCACAGCTCAGAAGGCAGTGGTGGTGGAAAAGTATGACCATTCTGCATCTGCCCGGAATGTGAGGCTCCTCAGGAGAAGGAACCTGAAGCAGTACAGGGCATAACTGAGAGGAAATAAAATGGGATTTATTAGTAGGGGGACACAGTGTTAAGGACACAGAGCCTTCCTGAAGAAAACAGGGCTAAGGTGAGAGATGGCAACAGGTTTATCTGCTGGGCAAGGAGGCAGGCAGAAGTGTGGGCTAGCAGGAAAATGTTAGCAGTAGACTCATCAGGGCTTTCCAGGTCACTCCAAAGCCTGTGTAACAAGAAGCATCTTTGGTTAGAGATGGCAGAGTGGCCTTGTGACCTAGCCAGTCTTTCCTGTGAAAATTGCTCCATCCCAGAGCATATATAGCATTTTTGAAAAGAAATAGGACAAATGGTCCAGTATGGTAAGTAGCAGAGCCAAAGCATGTGACCCCCTCCTTTCTCCCAGATGGGTTTCCTCCCCTTGCCCCTTATAGCTTGCAGGCATCTTGCCTCCCCTTCATCCCCCAGGCTCCTCCTAGAGCCACCAGTGCCATTGCCAGGTCTCCTCATGGTGCCACCTCTCTCTGGTGGTGCCTGGGCATACTCTCCCTCTGCACTACACTTACCACGGCTCCAGTCAGGACTATGAGCGGGCCAGGCTGGGCAGTGCAGAGATGGCAATACACTACCTAACAAGTGGCTTCCCATGCCTGGAGATGGTCAAGAAAACAAGGGAACCTTGAAGCTTGTCCTGACGCTCCTTTTGAGGGAGCATGCCACTGCTGGAACATCTGCAGCCACCCAGGGGGGCAGGGTTGCTGGGAAAACAGCAGAGAAGTGGTTGAGTCAAAGATCTGAAGCTGGCGATATGAGTTAGGAAGAAGACATCTTAGGAAGGTGGGCCTGATTTGAATATTGCTGAGCAGCTGAAGTGCAGAGGCACTAGCGTAAACAGAGCATCTCCGAACACCCAGCATTCCCCTTTCTCCTCCAAGCTGCATGAGCCTGGTTCACATATAGAGCAGAGAGGAAGCCCTTCCAGCTGTCTGCCTGGCACGTTTACAGCAAAATAGAAATGGCTTTGGCTTTCAATTTCTAAAAAAAGCTCTCACATTTCTTTTTTTTTAAAAAAAAAAGGAAAGAAAAAGAAAGAAAGTTCTGTTTGTAGCCAAGCAACACGGTAACAACTGTTATCTTTCCATTGTTTCAGTTATCTGAAATTTATTTTTTCATTTATTAATAAATAAAACTACTAATAGCCTCAGTGCATGTGTTGTGGAGACGTCTGGTGTCATGCTGCCGCATTGTCCTGCTGATGCTAAAGGGGCTGAGTAAAGGACAGTGATGCAACACTGCACCCAGAATACTCTGGTATTATTAATATTGCATTGTGAAATGCCTTTATCAGCTAGATTAGAGCAGCAGTGGCAGTAACAGTGGCAAACGCCTGCACGTTATCAGTACAATAATAATTATATAATTATGTCCCAGAAGTAGGCTGTCATTAAAGGGAGCTCTGAGACACAGAAAAATCCAGAGGCTGAATTCCAGAGATATTCATTTGGCCAACGTCCCTCTCACTGGTAACCTATTTTTCTGACTACAGAGGAGATAGGCTGATGATTTTACTGCTCTGCTCATTTAAGGATCACCTCCAAAATAATGCCCTTTATGAAAAATTTCAATCAGGTTTTAGACCTTATCATAATGCGGAGGCAGCTCTTCTCAGGGTCAGCAAGGATTTACATATGTATAGTGTGCTGATCGCAACTTACTGTCAGCTGTTTTATTTTTGGATTTCTCATCTACTTTTCACAGGACAGACCACACAGTCTTGAGCGCAGCTTGGGGAGAAGCGACTGTACGATTTTCAGCGTGGCTTTTGGTGAGTTCAGCCCTTACATTACCACATCCACCGACTGATTTAGCAAACAAGATTTTTTTTTTTTTTTTTTTTTTCTGATTCCTCCCACAGCTTTGCCTACCAATTTCCTGAAAATCAAAGCTTTGGGTTCATGCTTTAGTAGAAATAATATCTTTTTATCAGCACTTAAGCAGCAATAGGACTCAGCTGTGTGTGTAGTTCAGCTGCGTGTCTCAAACCACTAATATCAAGGTTAACATATTACTGAAATTCTCTCTTGCCAAGCCAAAGCAGAATATTCCTTGAATCTTTCCGATAAACGGCATAGAAAATTCAGAGGGCTGAATTTTCCTCTTCGGTACTTCCTTTCACCACTGTGCAATTCAACTGAAAAAAATCTAATGTTTTTATCAAATATCATTTAACATCAAATGCAAAAGAATTGATGTAGGCCCAGACCACAAAACAGCTTATCCCTAGCTGAGTACCTTAACCAGCAGACTGCAGAACAAGGATTTTTTTTTTTTGACTCATAGAAGTTGTATTCTCCCAAACTGGCCATTTTCAAGACACTTGCCT
Organism: Rhea pennata; assembly: GCF_028389875.1. Lineage (NCBI taxonomy): Eukaryota > Metazoa > Chordata > Aves > Rheiformes > Rheidae > Rhea > Rhea pennata. The sequence continues at coordinate 7,201,272 of NC_084664.1, read as the reverse complement.
TGGGGGATGTGGAGTTGGATCCCACCTCTCCTGTAGGGGGAGAACATAGTTCCCATCCCTCTCTGACTGCACTGTCATCAGGCTAGACAAGAGAAGACAAAAGAAGAGCCTTAACACCACTATGGTCTTTGTTTTTGAGAAAAAAAAATAGTTATAAATGCACTATTTTTGAGGGCCTGAATCTTGCTAAAGTGAGTTAGGGACACTAAGACCTACTAATAGGGACCAGATAGATATCCAACACTATGCATAGGACAATGCTTGGCATGAGGAGGGTTTTGGACAGCTATCTCCTGGTATAAGTGTTTTTCCTGGATCCAAGTCTTTGCTTTTCTTTGCCTCACTTGCACATCCGCAAAAGGGAGACGGTGACTAATTGCCTCCCAAGAGTGCTGTGTAAGTCACTTACAGGTTCAACAGAGTTGAGGCGATTGCTTTTTCTTCTTTGCTGTGACAAAAAGAAACCTGTTGGAGGTGAGAATGTCAGAATCCAAACGCAATACACCAGTGACTTTCCCTTCATCCTTTAACACTGTAATTCAGTGAAAAAGAAGCAATCCTATCTGCCTGATTTTTACTTTCCCTTGTAAATCCCCATTCCTCCACCTATTTCTTTTCAAATGTCTCGCAACAGCACCTCAGGGCTCCAGCCAGGACTGAGGTCTCTCTCATCTTGGGTGTCACTTACACAAATGTTCAAAGAGGATTCCTGCTTTGAAGAGATTACAGTCTAATGGAAGATGATGCAGCAAAGATGCTGCAAAGAAAGAAGGAAAGGGAATGAAGTAACATTGAGAGGACGAGCAGAACACACAGTGACTTAGCTGGGCCATTAGCTGTTTTTAAAAAGCCATAGAAAACAGCTATAAAAAGTATGACAGCTCATGGGTCTGTTATAGCTTTTTCTTTCCTTTCAATATTTGTTCCATTATTTTAAAAGGTGTTGAAGCTAGGTATGGAGGATATAATTGTCAGGATGAATTTCTGTCCTTTTCTGAAGAGCAGCATGTTGTTCTTTCCCCCTCCCCCCTTTAATTTTTTTAACACCTCTCCAAGTGTCAAGGATTTCTAAAAAAAAATTAAGTCAGTAGGACAGTAAATTCATCAGCAAGACTCCCTTTGATCTCTTCAGAATGCATGTCTGCAGATATTCCCTAAAGTCCCCTGTCCACTCCTTATTGACAGATTTGACTACAACCAAACTATAGGAGGCCAAAAATAATCTGTCAAAACTGCTTTTCACATGTGTGAGTAAACACACCTTTTTAGGGATAACGTCTGCTTCCCTTAGAACATTTCCACTTCAGAAGAAAACCACGGGCTTTTCCAGGCAAATTCTTTTTTCCTTCCTTTCCCCTCTCTCTTCCTCCCAAAATTCTCTCGTGAAAGGAAAGGATCTGGCTGCCCTTTAGCCATAACTCCACCCCATGAGAGGTTTAGCTGCCAAATGAAATGTAGCTCAGAGGAGGGTACAGTTCCAGCTGCACCGACCTAACTGTGTAATAAAAGGCCATGGGAAGATGTAGTTGACTGGAATATAGTCCTACAAATGGATAGATAAGCAAAGTTTGAGGTCTATGACTCTTCTTTTCTTCTAATATTGGTTATACTTGTTTCTGTATATCTTATAAAAAGTATGTTTTTAAAGTAGATTGTTATGCGTTGTGTTCACCTGACTAAACATCTAAATCTGAGCCAGCCCCCTCAGCTGCCTGTAGAGTCACTGGAGATCTAGTCCAGCGAGACAGTGATTCATTTCATCCTAAATTAGATACTTAAAATGGATGAAAGAATCGTGCCTCAGGTGCCTGCTTGTCTCCATTGACTACTAAGGAATGACTAGCACAGTGACTATCATCTCACCTGCAGCCATCTACATATGGACATCTGAAGTTTGGTGAGAGGGAGCCTGCCTTCTCTGACTGATTTCTGAGTTTTAATTTCATTCTATCTGGTTTTGTGCAAAAAATTCATTCTTTTTTAATTAATGAGCCTGAATTCAGTCTTTGGATGTTATGAGATGGGCCTTGGAGGATTGGATTTAATTATTACAAAAACTGCAAATACTTACATTTCTACTAGTATATTCTGGCAGGTGTGCTTTTTCTTGTGGAAATAGATAGTTGCATTTGTGATACAGACATCAAAAAATCTGTTTCATACCAAAGTGGTTTTATTTATACCAATTATTGAGAAAATAATCATTTACCAGAGAAATAGTTTCTATTAATATTCATTATCATATGCCTTGAAAACTCACACCCAAAATGTAATCACAGCATTTATTAGTTCCATAGTTTGTGCACCTGACACAGTTATTTGAGAACCACACTGGCAGCACTATTAACAAAGAGTCTCCACTGGCAATGTTGCACATTTAAAGTATCTAGATAGGAAAGGAAAAAATTGTGGAAGTGTGTGGAATATTCCCACAGCAGGAACTGGAGAAGGAAGAAGGCTCCAATGCACTGCTGAAGTACATATATACTGAAGGGCTTGACTGAAACTGCGGAAGGGTTGGGAGACTGAATTTCACTCTAATTTTGAGATAAAAACAGAAGATGAACAGCAGAATGTGTTAGTTTATGATAGTTTGACTGGGGATGGAGAAAAAGTGAAGTAATAGCTAACTCTAGCAAGTGATTTAGTGTTATAGCATGTTGGAAAGTTAGCAGCAGATACAAAAAAGAAGAAAAAGACTTAGGGATGAGATTCAGCTCTCCTAACTTCAGGGATAGGATCCATCTCCCTGAGATGTGGGCGTATAGAGAGTGATTCACTGACCAAACGTAGGAGTCTGCTTTACAGTGAGACAAATCGCTTCCTAGGCTCCACCGACCACATTGACTAGATCTCCGCTGACGGTGGTGGGAGTGCAGACTTCCAGCTCACATGTAGACTCTTGCATTGCACCAGCCTACACTACCTCCTACACAGGTTGGCTTTAGAGATAGGATTCACTCCATCTAATTTCAGACATCCATACAGCAGACTTCTACTTCAAGCTGGTCACCCTGGGCTTCTTCAATAGTCAATGGAGAGACATAGATATTTTTAGGGAATGAGTCATGCCAATGCAGATCTCCCTCCCGCAACCATTGGGCTAGAAAGCCAAAGCCTCTTGCTTGCTCTTCTTCTGATCCTTTGATTCTTGCATTCCTTTCTGCACATTTCCCTGTCTTTAAGAGAAGGAAAAGGAGTGCCCATCACCCCAGTCCCACCTGTAACCTGAAGAAAAAGGAGCTGTGGGTTTGATTTTGTGGAGCAAGACTTGGAAGTAATTTTTCCTCCCTATCCCCAGCTGCTGTTCTTTCTCAGCTCAGTCCCACATGTCTATGGCCAACTCTAGGCTTACAGTCTGGGTGGAGGTGATGCTGCTGCCCTGTCCATGGCCCTGAATCAGGCACCAACTCCTGCAGCCCAGTGGGATTTCAGACACCCTTTGGTGGTGTCCCACTCAGCCTCTTCAGAGCTACCTCTGGACTGTGCTATGCTGGAGCCCAGCTCCAGCCTGTGGCTTCCATGTCAGGGCCAAGCACCCACAAGTTTGTCACTACGCACCTCAGCTATGGGCACCCACATCCTTTCTTGAATTCAGAGTTCATCTATGTTCCAGTGTTGCTGAAACTATTATTTCAGCAAGGTATTTCCCATAGGGAGTTGATATGGAAAAGTTCATTCTGATTTTGGCTCTATTTTCATAGTTATTAATTTAGGGAAATGTTGCTTTACCTTTTCTCAGCTTCTAAGATCTTGTGCCAGCAGTGCTCCCAGTTGTGAGGCCAATAAAAATAAAAACATCAAATATCACTCTTCTATTGTTTTTCTCCTTTCTCTAACTGCAAACTGCATATATACATGCACAGAAGAGACATTTAGCTATCATTCAAAGAATAGTGGTTGTTCAGCAGCCAGCTGGACTGCTAAACTGCTGTTTTGGACAGGAAGTGAAGAAGATTGCTAAATGCCAGGGAAAACTGAGGAAGAAATTTAGATAAGTGGAACATAATTACCTGAGCTGGGACTGAGCCAGGACACTGGAGCAAAAAATGTCCATTCTTTGGATTCACCAGTGCCATCACATCTTCCTACATCTGAAGTCTGGCAGTATTCCACACGTGAAAGGGGTCTGTCCTCCCTGAGCAATAGCACTATTGGAGGATTAAGGTCTGAGCCAACAGCACAGAAATGTTTCCTTGTAGGACACCACCCCTGCTGCCTCCTCCAGCCCCAGTTAGCTTAACTCGTGAGCTCTAATAGATGCTTTGAGTCACTTCCTTTTGAACAGGCAACTGTTGATTTAGCACCAAGCCACAGTTTTTCCAAGTGCAAAATACAAAATATAACAAGCTACACATCTGTCTCTGTATGGAGAGATGTAGTCTAAATCCACTGGAGACAGGAAGAGCTAATTCAGCGCTCTTACTGAGCTCCATTAATCCACATATTTAATACAAACACAACATTAGAACTAATTCTGGCTCTGATGTAGAAAGCAGATGTAAAGAGTGTATGCATGTCAGAAAATCCAGCTTTTCTTATTACCCGTCATTTGTGGTTTGGATGTTAATATGGTAGTCAAACCTCTTAGGATTATCTACCTGTCAAGAAAGGAAAAGTAGTAGTATTTTTTCTTAGGCAAATGTTAAACCACATAAACGGAGTTAGTCCATTGCCAGCTGCCTTAGAGGATTGTCTAAAGGTCCATTGTGGTTATCCTATTTTGAAACTAAATTGTTTATCATCAAAGGTGACTCCTTTTTCTGTGCTTTAGTTTCTGGATGCTCAGCTAGGTTACACTGGAGGAGGCCAAAATTTCAGGGGTTGGCAGTATACCCAGGAGCTTAACCCTGCTGAGTGCTCTACAGGCTCAAATTTTCGTGTCATAATCTGAAAACCTTTAGTTCATGAGGGAAAGGCACCCAGAAATCTGTTGTGCAGAAAACAGGCAGCAAAGACATACAAATTTCTCTCCCATCCTTTAGGGCCTGACCTCTTGAATGCTCTTTGGGTATCAAATGCCAGTTTCTCAGTGCAACGGACCTCAGTTTGCCCTTGATGCAAAATATATGGCAGTGAGAAGCAGAAGAAAAGGGGAAGGGAACTGTCTGCTGGGGACAAAGCTGTGGCTGGTACAAGGAGCAATCAAGAGGAGATGGGAGGTGAAATATAGCTGGAGCTTCCAAAGGTGCCCAGCGCTCAGAGGTTTGTCAACAAAAAAATGTGCCTTCTCGCTTGGCCTGTGCCGAAACCTATGACCCCCTCCTTATGCAGAGGCAAATGCCACCACGTAGACTGGCTGGGACAATAGATTAGTCTCTGTGCTCTGGAGCATGTGCATTTGCTCCTGGGAGAGACAGGGAAAACAAAGAGCAACATTACCATAAGGTAAAAATTCTTCGGTGGGGGAGGGATGTTTAGTGCTGGTTCTTGTGATCTTTACCATCTGTAGAACAGATGGAGCTTCATTATGAGGAAGGGAACACCTTGAGAAGCATTATAATCTCACACCAGCCCGGAGAGAAGCAAAACCTGACGGAAGTAGAGATCGCTCTCCGGGAGGATTTCGGCTTCTGTTTATGAAGGTTTAGAGAGCAGGGAAAAGAGGCTAATGAATCGTTGGCCAAAAAACATTGCCATTAATTTCATTTGCACAGGAGACAAGTAGAGCAGGAATGATTTTATTTAGTTCTCCTCCATCTGTAATGACAAAGAGCGTATTTTTCAGCCCTAGGAAGCAAACCTCCTTCTTGCACCGCAAAGATGAAGTTAGCTGGGTGGTTTTTGTTTGCAGGATTTGGTGCAAACATTTTTATTTCTGTTTGTTTAACCTTTGTGCTTTTGCCCTCTGTCTGCCCTTCAGAGTGCCTCTGAATCTGGCATTCGCACAAATCCCAAACTCACTGCAAATCTCAGCTCTACCCTCTGTGTTTTTCCTGCTTTGGCATGCAAATACCAGGAAACCACGAGATTCATCTAGCTAATGAGTGGTGGATGCAGCATAGATCTGAAAGGAGGCTGTGCAGGCATTCCTGCCTCACATGGCCAGGAGCAAGCTGCAGCAAGCCCTGAAAACGAGGGGCTCACAGCCCCTTAACCCCCTGGCAAGTCTGCACCTGGCTTCTGCACTACAAGCCATAAATCAGCTCTGGGACACAGCACCCACCCTTGGGATCCACAACCCCCCTGACAAAACACAGCTGAGCTTCAAGTGTGAAATGAAACCCAGGTGAGACAGAGGGCTGCAGAGGCAATTGCACGAAGCGCAAAATCCCTTGATGTGATATTTTGGGAGAGCAGCTTTTGCTCTCGACGATTTCTTAAAATTGCCCTCTTCCAATTCCCATAGCCAGATATACCTGAATCCTAAAACTGTAGTAGCTAAAATAATTTGGCGTATTCTTGGCACTCTTGCAATGTTTGCTGTATTTGTCTACTAGAAGTCTGAGTAGCTCTTTTGTGAAAGAGTATGGTCTACTAGATATAGATTATGAGCCTGGGCATCAGGAGCTTTCTCCCAGCTTCTCTTCTTTTTCCTTACTACCCTTTAAGTGCCTTGTCTCTTCCTCCGTGTTTATGCAGTGCCTGGCACAACAGGGCTCGGGTCTCAGCAGAGCCGCTAGCAAGCAGCACCCAAACACGATAAAGACGTGCTCCTTTAGAAACTCTACCACCTCTGTGAATAGCTGTAAGTTTGGTTCTGATCCAAGCAACCTTATCCACAAAGTACAGAGAGAACCTGTCATGGTGTGAAATACTGAACTCTGCCTCTATTTGGAGGAAAGCCACAATTTATCAAACTGAACAACACTAGGAGCGGATCCGTCTGCCTACCTAAATCTTTCTTGCTAGTTAATAGCTAGCAGGGAGTTTTGTCTTATATATTTTTTATTTTTAAAACTCAGATGAGCATTTATTCAAAGTGTAATGACTGCAGTAGATGGGACTCATAACAGATTCAGAATTAACATAATGATATTTGATAATAATCATAACATTTCAAAATATTGATTGCCAGAGAGAACTGACAGCAAAAGAATATACCAGCTGTCTCTACGTGTAACATCTCTTAGCTTTTTAACTTTTTGTCTCCTGATAATATCAGACACAAGATTTATATACTTATTTATTTAATTACTTTGGGGGGAGAGAGGGAGAAGAGCGATGGCAGAAACATAAACACGGAAGTATCTTCTCAGGAGGGTCGAGATCTTAAAGCCTTGATCTTGGCCCACACATAGTTTCTAATCTCCCAGTCTCCTGCCTACCAGGTCAGGAGCTCTCTGAAGAGGAGGACTCGGTTGAGCATCCTTGGTGTGTGAGGAGCTGCTAGATGTGCATTTGAGGTCTCACAGGCTCCAGCGAGCTGTGTCCAACCTCCTGCCCGCAGGTTCACTTTTACATGGATGGGGACTGTGGTTGTGAAGCTGATCTCAAGAAGAGCCTCGAAAGGCACTTTAGGTGTACATACCTATATGTGCCAGCACCGAGGCTAAGACTGTAAGACTAAAGTCAGCTGACTGGGACCACTCCCTGACCCTGAAGCCAATAAGGTTGGCATAATTCATATCTGCACAGCAAAGCTCCCTTTTCTCCCCCAAAATTCAGAGCAGCTATGTTCCAGCTGTCTCATCTCAATAGGCAGGTACATGCCACCCCTTGAACTATGTCTGGGAGTGAGCTAGCAAGCACAAGCCAAAAACCACACTAGGGATTGTGTTTTACTGGTAGCACTGAGTGTCACTGCTGAACCCATGATGTGGCCCTATCTATGGGTAAAAATGCAGTCTGAATGCCTCATGAGGACTGATTCAGCGGCACGTTTAATCTTTTACTGGGCAGAACTGCCCCAAAGGTGTCTCTGTTTTGCAGCCTAGAAGCAAGATGGTGCAACTATCACATTTCTAGTTTGTTGGTGTGGCTTTTCCAGTGGCTAGATGTTTTGAACCTTTTCATTTTTACTGTACATTCCCAGAGATACCAGGCAGGAATTTAACTTTTTAGGTGCTTAGCAGTTTCTGAAAAATGGAAAGATGTCAGAAAAGTATTTCAAGAAGAACATTCAAAATCTCTAGTCATATCACCTACTATTGGCTTGAGAAACTAAAGTGTTTCTTGAGACCATACAAATTTGAGGAAGAGAAACCAGCCTAGCTCTCCTGAATCTTATTCATTTTTTTTAATTATGAAACTTATTGTCCATGAGCTTTTTTTAACCACTAAAAGAAGAATGAATAGCTGAGTTTCTCTTGTAGGAAATTTGTATTGCAAGAAGTTAATGCCACTCCTACCATCACTTAGAAGTACAAGTTCTTCTTAGTGCTAAGAAGTAATTCACAGGATCTGTGAGCAGAGACTTATATATATCAGAGAGAGCTCACCTGAGCTGTTTTCTCACTATTTTAATGCTTAAGTTCTGTAATAAATTATATTGCAACCCTGGAAATTTTTGGTGAGGAATTAGTTATGCTCATGCAATGTAGCAAGGCTGCGGCAACATCTGAAGCTGGCATTTTCTATCTCAGGATGATGATTTAACAGCAATGTGAAATCAGGGCTGAGAAGCATTATCTGAGGCAGAGAGAGACAGAGAGAGAGAGAAAGAGAGAGATGTTGACTTAAGAATCACTCCAAAGAACATGGGATAAGAAAATCAGGAGACTGGTAGAATCGTCAATCCCTGGTTAGCTGGATGGCTGCAGACTGATGAGATCAAATATTTACTGGAGCGCTCAGTGCAGAAGCATTGCTGGATCTCTGGCTGATTGGAAGCAAAGTGATCTTGAGCATTGTTAAAATAACACACTGCTTAATACATAATGCAGTTTTTTTCAATGCACACTGATATTCAGCTGCTCGCTTGCTTGGGAAAACTGTTTGTCACTGTAACAATTTCTTCCCTGGAGAAAGGAGAGTTAGGGAAGAAAATATACATTATGATTGAGGAGACTAGTATTTGTTTTAAGGGAAAAAGGCCACTAACATATATGAAAAGGAATTCCTTCACAGCGAGGAGTTTATCTATCGCTGGCAGGGCACTCTCTCTCTGGCTAGTTTCAGTTGCTGAACTATACAAGCTGCAGGAATGATGTCCAAGCAGTTGGGTCTCTTTTATGGGTGCATGGTTTAGGAGGGAGCAGGCGCGCTAAGATACCTGCCTGCAAGGTGTGAACGGTGCATAATGCATGAGATGTGATGTATCTGAAGATCTCCTCTCTAGTAACTGGGGAAGAAAGAGGAAGCAATAAAAGGCACACCCAGAATTTCAAAATTGCTAAGATCGTCCAGCTGAATGGCGTCAGCTGGTTTTGCAAATGTTTGGCACTGTTACAGAATCAAGCTTTGTTTCTTGGAGTGGTGGATACAAAACTATCAGAACTAGCTGAGCCTTGTAGGAAAAAGGAGAATGAGGTTCAAAAGATGTGTGCTTTAGCTTGCTACGCAACGGCATTTTAAAGCCTAAGCGAAATCCTGAAGCTTTTACCTAATGTCGATTTGTCCTTGCTCAAGGAAAACATTCTCTTTTTTCAGTGGATAAGTTGCCAGAACAAATTCTTCAGGATTTGTCTGATAATGAAAAGATGATTGGAATGGCTGTGTAAAAGGCCTAAAATGGTGAGAAAGTAGCAGCAGAGTGGTTTGAGAATAATATGTTTGCTTCTGTGTGTATATAGCTCCACTGCATCTTTTGTGTAAATTCTCAGCATTCCTGGAAAAGAAGAGTATCAACCAAAGATGGCATTTTCCAGGAAACTCTTTGAAAAGAATCATCCTCGTATTCATTCACTGGAGACCGCCAATATACTTGTGTGTGAAATTCTAAAGCCTTTTGAGAGAGCAGCTGAATTAAAGTTTGTAATTGTCGGTCTGTGAGACGGAGAACTTTCCTGAACACGTTGAGCTAAAATTCCCTCCTCCCTTTTCTTCCAGTCAGTCCAACAGTTGCTGCTAAAATTGATAATCTTAAGTAATTAATCCACCCAGCCCAGTTCCTAAAGGGAACTATAGTTCAGTGGTGTCTAAACTTAAAAAGTAGAAAATGTTGGAGCAGATGTACTTACAATGTTGTTCTGAGGCCATATAGCTGAATAGCAATGTTAATGCAATAATTCTTTCAAGTGCTGAAGGATAAAGATAAGTATATTAAACATTTCCCAAGGTTATTTCTCTGTAGATCCAATACTCGCAATTGTCTTTGTGGTGGTACAACATGAGAATGGAAGGTTCACGACTGAGAATGAGAGGAGAGGTCCTCTCTGCGACAAATAGCTCCACACACAAATTCTTGTAATGGGTCAGCAAGCCAAGGTGCCTACTAATGCACTAGGCCCTACAGTTTTTCATCCAGTTTGTTTTTAAGTTTTGTGTGTTCAATTTCTCTTCAGCGGCTATGGAAGAGCCAAGTGAGAAGATTTGGTGTCATTCATCTTACTGGAAGCTGCATGTATCAGTGTGAATCAACCCATCCGGTAGACACTGATTTACTGAGAAGGGCTGAACGCATTAGAAATGGCCTGCTTAAGAGCCAGATGTATTGAAACACAAACAGAGAGGAAATCTAGGATCAGTCAGGTTTGAAATGGAAATCACAACCAATCTTCTAATACTGATATTATAGTTAATAAATTCTGACTATTTTAAGATAGACAGGAGAAAATATGATTTTTGGCCTTGTCAAACATGTAGACTTTGATAGAATGGACAAAATGTCCTGGATTCCGTCTATAAATGTCAGAAGGAAATATGCACCTGCTAAGGAAAAAATTGGCTTCTGTGAGATCTGAATCCCTCAGAGAGTCCTGTCTCTCTCAGTCACAGCAGCAGCCCAGGGTGATGGAGTTTCCAAGTTACTTGCCCTAAGGGGCTGCCCAGTGAGGAATCCTTGAGTTGTTGTGTCCCAGAGCTGGTTCCTGGAGTGGATGAATTTAGATCACTGCTCTTCCACATCTCCACAGGCAGGAAGAGGCTGGCTGGGGTGGGAAGGGATGGCTCCCTGGGAGAGGGAGGAGAAAAGCAATGGAAAGGGAGGTTTAGCAGGCTGCTGAATGAACCTGGTTTCAGCTTCTCATGCTAAGAAGCAATTGAAATATTAAAGGTAATAAAACATGATTTAGTTCACGCTGTGAACTTCAGTTATTTACTTCAGTTCATGCTTTGCATTTTATCTGCTGGGCCTCAGACTGTCTATGTTGATAAATCACCATGTTCCAAGTACGGAAGGGAGGGAAGAACACTTTATTTCATAACTATTCAATTATGAAAGTAGGGGAGGAGGGAAAAATGCATGAATCGATATAATTTTTTTCCACAGTTACCAGTATCTGTAATGTCATGCTCATTTTACTGCTTCTCAGCCAGGGATCCTTATCCTCATTTTAAGGACAGAAATAGTGACTTGCGCAAGGACCCAAGGATAAAAATGAGGTCTCTAACTGTGGTTGATCTCTTCCACCTTACAAAACTTTCAGTAGAGTGAATGTTTTCTGGAAGGCTCTGGGATGATGCAGAAGAGGAGAAAATCATCTGTATTCCCTTCTGATGCTCAAGGAAATACCACAGAATAACATTGTGCTGTAATTAAGAAACAGCTCCTTTCATTCTGGGGAACCTCCGCTCCCAAATCCTTTCTACCCAAAACCCCAAGCGGTGCTCACAGCTTGTGCTACCAGAGATCATAAACAGAGGGACGGTGATGCTCCTCAGAGAGGAGATGGTGTTGCAGCTCTAGAGGCCTACCTTTAAAATGATAGGTTGTGACACTAACTGACAGAGGCCCTGAAATTTAAAGGCGAGGTTGAAAGTGGCTTTCTTTTCTTTCCTGCGTTTCTATCCCTTTGCCACCCCCAACAAAGGACAGAATGTCAGTCATAACTTCGGCTCTGCAGAGCTTTGTCACTTTATCTCTATTTTAAATGTTATTTGAATGTTAGCTTTCCTTTATTTAATAAAAAAGGTAAACCAATCAAAATAGGCATAAAACTGTCATGAGAAGGTCACAAAATGCATACTGCTTGCTCAAAGAAAGGGGCATCTCCCATCCTATCTGTTAAACAAATACTGAAGAAATTTCTCTATCTTGCTGGTGTTTATACATTTTTTAAGTGTACTTAGAGCTGGTATAAAGTGCCAGATTGACAATTCTGCTTGTTGCCAGAATAGTGACAGCATAGACTGTAGGCAGGGTGAGACACCGTCATGCTAATATGTTTCAAGTCTGTTCTGGAGCAGACTGGGATGAAAGAAAATATGTAGAAGGACAGATCCAGCGTGTGGCCTGTGTAATCTTTTGTCTCCTTAGTCTAACATAGGTGGCAGTTGTACATCCCAAATTAGAGAAAAACTGCATTAAAATGATTACTAAGCAAAGACTTAGCCAAAATTTGCAAAGAAAGTGATTTCAGTGTGGTTAGATGCCATAATTTCTGAGTGTGCAAACTGAAACTTGTTAGAGAGCTGATTTTCAGAACGTATGGAGCACTCCTCCTTTGTGAAAATTGTGCTTCTTTAACAGCATGCCTCTTCCTCAAAATCTAAATAATACTTCTGAATATCCAGCTTACGTACAAGCAGGACATGACAAAGTCAATAGCTTGTGACAAGCAGGAAGTAACTCTGTAAATTGCCTTTAGATTTTACCCAACTAAACGTTCATCAAAAAGAAAAGAAATCTCTAAACTCACAAGTTACTAGAAAGTCCTTTCAAGCCTAAACAACTACTTCTGAACTGATAATGTTCCCAGTTCCTGAGTCAGTAGGTAGCTTGTGTACTTTCCCTGCTGCTCGTATTTTGTCGAACCAGGAGGGATTAAAAATTGTCCAGAGCCTCATCAGTTCTCACTAACCAAGTGATCACTGAATCAAAAATCAGGTCAAGTTCATTCTGCTGCAGCAAAGTATATAGATATATCTGCCTATTAGATATACATATCTTTATGTTAAAGCTTCCTGTAGGAACAGGAGGCAGGGAAATTCCCTTTACCCTACACCCACCAACTGAGAAGAAAAAGGACAAGTACTTTTAAAATGGGGAGGTCATATGGATCATAGGGAAACTATTATGTAGAGGTTTGATGAAGACTCGGCCCTAAAGATAGATCCTCTCTAAACGCAAGACACGATAAGGTAAACCAATACTTCAGTTTTTTTAAAGGAAGGTAGCACTTTCGATAGACAAAATGGTAACGTGTTTTTCAGCTTAACTAGGAGGCAGTTAATGTGCAGGAGATGTCAGGTCAGCTTTGGGGAGCCCACTTTCATAATAAATTATAATCTGTGAAAGTCCCTTTAGCCCTCCAGTGATAGCTACATCCACAGGGATTTCTGTCTGAGTGGGAATGGAATCTCCTGTCTTCGTCAAGGTGGCTGGTGCAGGTTCATCCCTGCCAGTTCTGTAGCGATGGAAGCAGCTAAGGGAAGAGGAATGGGACTCTGTTGCTTCGCAACAATTGCTCTCCCAATTAAATGCATCTTAATCTCAGGTCTCAACAAGAGCAACTGATGAATTAATGAGTTGATGAGATATGACTAAGGGAACATAATCTGACCTTCATAAGCATCATAACTGACACTGTGATATGAAAGAGAAGGAAAGGAAAGAAGGAAAGAATAAATGTTCCCACCCATCTTACCGTTCTGTCCTCAGGAGCTGGAACGGTTAGGGGGCAAAGAGGAGAGCTCCTAGGAAAGATGAGAACACATCTTAGGAAATAAACTTTTCACTGAAGAACCTGTAGTAATTAAAAGAGCAGCAAGTGGGTTGAGAAGCTTGGTATTGTTATCCCTGTTGTTCCCCAAAGCACATTTGGGTGAAATGACTTGCTCTTATTTGTGCTGGAGACTCATGTCAGAGCCATGGACTGAACCCACGGCTCCTGTTTAGGATAACTTGTAGGAGGATGTTTAACTTTATGCATGAAATAAAGTTCTCTTGAAATGCTTAATAGGTGTCCTCATGAATAGCAAACACAGTTCCCTGCCTTTTTAAGTGACCACACCTCGTTCAGAAACCGATCTCAAGCCATTTTCAACCCACTTGTTTAATTCTATTCTTGGCCGTCACTAGCCGGCTGTTTTTATATCAGAAATGTGCTCTCGCTTACCCTGAACAACGAGACTTTCCTGAGCTCTAGGATCTTTATTACAAAATCTTCTCTCTGATTCATTTTTGGCCTTTTCTTTTGCATACTGTTCTTATTCCTGCTACTCCTAAGCTGACCCTGCTGAGAAGCACTCCGGGGTGGAACGCTGAACACATTTACATGACATGTTTCCCTCCCAGTGAATAGCATCTTTTTCGTGGAAGGAATTAGGAAAGCTTGAGTGCATAAGTGAGCCTTAAATGAAAAGCAACACAAATTGCCACTTCCATTTTGAAGTGGAACTGTAAACAAAAGACTAGCCTTCAAGAAGCTGTAAGATTTAAAGATCCTGCCAGGCTGCCCATCTTACAGACCTCATGCTCATTGGCGAGGGCAGGGTCTTGGTGCCTTTCCTGGCATGTATTTGGGCAATTCTACTTGAAATGTTGTGTTTGTACCCACCAGAATTTAACCAAGTTCCAGTGAAGCCAAGGAAATGCTTGGCTGAGTAGAAAGGTTGTTCAGAGTTTGACTCATAGTGAAAATGAACCTCCCTGAACCTGGAGGCCCTAGCCAGGATTGTGAAATCACGGAGTGTCTGGAGATCTGTGCTCTTCCATGAATAACAGTTTTGATCAGTTGACTTTTGGAATTCATCTTTTTTTATCCCAGTAATTCTGCAACAACATCTTGGGGGAATTTATCTTAATCCACAATGTACTCATGTTTCCCATCATCATAATCTAAATTTAGGCAAAGAGAAAGCTACAATCCACTTACTCTCCGTATTGAATGAGAGGCTAAGAGGGAGCTTTTACTATTTGCACGAGCTAATGGAGATACATCTTCTAATTCTCTCTTTGCCTCACAGATTTGAAGCTGCTGCTTCCTTGCTGTTAAAGCTGGTAACTGATAATAAAGGTAGCAATTATTTTTATATTGCACTATGCCCAGCACAGAGGCTACGCAGGAGCCTCGTTACTAAACAGTATTCAATATTTATTCATGTATGTAAATTCTACTGGTCGAAATCTTGACACATTCATAGCATCACATATTTCATTCAGTTCATCCTCTATAATTGTTCCCAACTGCTCAACAGCTCTGAACGATGAGTCCCATTGAGAGCAGGAGGTACAATAAGTGTAGTGGCAGTTGCTTCATAAATAATCTCAGAAGCTTGAAGACTACAAATGACTTTGTTTCATTTGAGCTTGCAGTGAGGAGACCACCATTGAAAAGCTGTTCAGTGGTTTTGACTTTTACGCTCAGGGTTTACATATTTGTTTTGTTACTCTCTCTTCTTGAGGTGAAGCTAGACTGCGCAAAGGCGGGTAGTGTACGTGAGGTGCAACAGGTGTGAAGGTATTGTCATTATAAATAATAAATTTGGCATTGTGACTCTGGTTTGGCATTTTTTGAGCATTTGTGATACAAAACCACATTGTCTTTGAGCAGTTGATAGAATCTATCTAGTAACTTACATGTATATCATGTATGTTTTGGGAACAAAAATCTTAAAGGGCACACACACAAGAAGTGGTAGGGACTTAAGAACAATAAGATGGACATACATATTATGGTTTCTATTTTAAACTTATTTCCTAATGAATTTTTCATTTCTGTATGGAAGCTGTTTTGGCATGATTCTAACTAGATTCTAACTAGAAGAACCAGTTTAGTGCAACTTCAAGACCTGGATAGTTTAGAGCTTGAAATGGAGGGCATGGCAGGGCCCTTATTTTTTATTAAAACTGTACTCATATGTTTTTGACGGCTCTGTCATCATTGGAAACACTCGGTAGTTAATCCTGAACTGCCTAGCACTGTGCTGCAGAGTTCATAGTACTCCGCAGAGGGGAAGTCAAAGCTTAAGAAAAAGGAGTTCTCATATGTTATTTGGGCAAGATGTTTTTTACTTCTTAGATATACCAATGATGAATGGACCACTTGGTCCAGGAAGCTGCCGGTCTTTGAAAGCATCAGCTAATTCAGAAGAGTGAAAGAGACTCCTCTGAGACATCTGAGCACATATAGTATGCAGATTAGGCCTTCTACCTTTACACAGGGTAATTTGGATCATGCTACTAAATATGTTGAAAGATGAAATTACGAGATGAGTATTTTCACCAGACCAGTCAAGAGCAGGGCAGGAAAGGAGGAGAACAAAACACCCAAGCTTTTGTAACAAATCCAGAACTTGCATGCTGCTTTAAGCAAGACTTGAGCATTGAATTGAAGCCCAGGAAGGAGGCAGAAGAACAGCAGCACTATTATTGCTATATGTGTATGTATACGGTTTTAAAGAGACTTGCCACAAGCAACCGCAGAGTAGATACCCATATTGGTGATCTGAAAAATGAACATCTGGAATCACAGAATGGTTGAGGTTGGAAGAGACCTCTGGGGATCATCTAGTTCAACCTCCCTGTTCAAGCAGGGTTTCCTAGAGCATGTTAGACAGGATCGCATCCAGGTGGGTTTTGAATATCTCCAAAAAAGGATATTCCACAACCTCTCTGGGAAACCTGTTCCAGTGCTATGTCACTCTCACAATAAAGAAGTTCTTCCTTATATTCAGGTGGAAATTCCTGTGTTTCAGTTTGTGCCCATTGCCTCTTGTCCTGTTGCTCGACACCACTGAAAGGAGTCCGGCACCATCCCCTTGACACACTCCCCCTTAAGGTATTCGTATACATTGATAAGATCCTCTCTCTTGCACTTGTCCTTGCCCTGGTTGAACTTCAAGAGGTTTCTCTCTGCCTAACTTTCCAGCCTGTCCAGGTCTCTCTGAATGGCAGCACAGCCCTCGGGTGGGTCAGCCACTCCTCCCAGCTTGGTATCATTGGCAAACTTGCTGAGGAGGCACTCTGTCCCCTCATCCAGGTCATTGAGGAATAAACTGAACAAGACTGGACCCAATACTGAGCCCTGGGGAACTCCACTAGCCACAGGCCTCCAGCTGGACTCTGTGCCACTGGTAACAACTCTCTGAGCTCTGCCATTTAGCCAGTTCTCAATCCACCTCACTGTCCACTCATCTAGTCTGCACTTCCTAAGCTTACCTGTGAGGATATCATGGGAGACAGTGTCGAAAGCCTTCCTCAAGTCAGAGCAGACAACATCCACTGCTCTCTCCTCATCTACCCAGCCAGTCATACCGTCATAGAAGGCTGTTAGGTTGGTTAAGCATGATTTCCTCTTAGTGAATCCATGCTGACTATTCCTGATCACCCTCTTCTTCTCCATATGCTTGGAGATGACTTCTAGAACGAGCTGTTCCATCACCTTTCCAGGGATGGAGGTGAGGCTAACCGGCCTATAGTTGCCTGGGTCCTCCTTCTTTCCCTTTTTGAAAACTGGAGTGACACTGGCTTTCTTCCAGTCCTCAGGCACCTCTCCAGTTCTCCATGATCTTTCAGAGATGACGGAGAGTGGCCTAGCAACAACATCCACCAGCTCCCTCTGCACTCATGGATGCATCCCATCAGGGCCCATGGATTTGTGGGTGTCAAGTTTGCCTAAAAGATCTCTAACCTGGTCCTCCTCGACCGAAGGAAAGTCTTCCTTTCCCCAGATTCCTAAGTCTCCAGAATCCCAAGTACAGACAAGTGAAAGGTAAATAGCAGACTGGATCTTGCAAAAGGAAAATAAGAAGATGATTTGCACTCCCACTTAAACCCCCCCCCCCCCCCCCCACAAAACTGATCTTGCTACAAAACTGATCCTGGCCTAATAATTACAATTTAAGAACTGCATACTAGTAATTATCATCATATCTTGGAAGGAGAGAGACAGTGCTAGGCTCTGTCAGAAATCACAGCATCTTATCTTCCACACACCATTCCTTCAGATTTCTGAGCTCACTACCTATGTGGCAGGAGACCATCACTGTAATCTTGGCATGGCCACTGTCTGCTGCAAGTAAGATACATTCACTGGGCTCTTGTGTACGATTCTTTGACATTGGTTCTTTTTTATTGTTGTCTTTGAACTAGGTGATGTTAGACTGAAGGCATATGCTGGCTGTTTGTATAAAGAAAATCATGACCAAACAGTGCATATAAATTACAGCTGGTCTTGTTACTTCTTGTTAGCAAGAATAAATTTGAAAGGATGTGGTTTGTGCTCACCCTGACAAGGTTCTTGCATCATGTCTGTCTCTAGAGCAGGCTTCAGAGCTGGAGAGTTTTGTATTTCTGCTCTTCCATGACGTAACCTGGCCCATCCACTGAGTTTGGGCTGCATCACAAGCTTAGCAGGGATTCTTGTGAAGAGCAGAGCATGTGAATGATTAAAAGGAGCCTTGACCAGCTAGGCTGTGAAGGCATTTAACAAAAAAGTCTATGTCATTGTCACAGTAATTAATGGTGAAGAGCATTTTGGTGTCATGAATATTGTACTTAAGGAATTATATCAGCATGTTAAAAATGCATCATGAGAGGGCACATTTCATTTGACTTACTTTCAAAAGGAACAACTAATAATGCAAAGACATAAAAACATGTCAGCAGGGAAAATTGTCATTTATTCTCTTCAGTTGCTATAACCAGACTCATTCAATTACCAGAGATCCAGAGAATGTGCCCAGTGCTTAAATACAAGCTTATCAAAATTCCTGCAATACTGTCTGGTGTTGCCAATAACTTGCTGGGTGTCACGGATGGGCAAGTTCAACCAAAAAAAAAGAAAGCTTTCAAAAAATTACAAGTCGCAGGAATGCTATTAGGCTCACAGCCATTCATATCTTATATGTGGTGGGCAGCTCTTGTCCTCCAACCCCTCTGCCTCAAAAAGCATGCAGTAGAACTACAAATAAATGCAACAAAAGTGGTTCATAAAGTTGATTACAAATATATAAAAGCTCTGATACAAGGAAGTTGCATCTGTACTAGTCAATGAAATGGTCCAGGGCCCTGAGGACAAGTAGCCCAGCACAGCTTTCACTTGTATAACTAAATACTCTTCCATCACAAAACAGGCTGGTCTCATCCATGCTGCCTCTTTCCAGTTCCTACCTGATCTGTCCTGGGGAAAATGTAACATCTTCATTATTGGAGAACTTAAAGAATAAGTCAGAGAAAAAGTCAGGAATAGTTTTGCTGTACCTGAGCCTGTATTGAGCCTGAGACTAAACATCTTCCATTCTGTCACAGTTCTTTTAGTTCTTTTTTAGCTTATAAATATAACATTTCTTGCCCTAAGTCATGCCACAGTTTTCCTAGGCATTGTTTAAGTCTTACCTTTAATTCTCTTCTGAAGTGGCTGCACTAGGTGGTGAAGTAATCCTTATATTTAACAATTTTTGTATTGTATGTCTGCACACAATGTCCCTTGGGATCCAGCCCTGCCGCTGGATATGTACCAGACATGACTATTTTAGCTATCACTTTTCTATTCAAGTTGTAGGATGTTGATCTGCTATTCCTTTCATTTGGTGGCATCACCTGTCCTATTCTTCTTCTAGCCTTTTGTTCGTTTTGTGTTTGATGAATGTTTCTTGATTCTAAGCTGAATAGAGAGGTCAGTAGTGGAAACCCTGCTTCTGAAATACTGAGAAGTGAGAGAAGAACTCTACTAGCTTTGAGAGGCAACTCCTGGCTGTTGGGAAATACTATGAAATTATCTATCTTTTTTTTTTTTTTTTTTTTTTTTTTTTTTTTTTTTTTTGCCCTTGGCATGGGAGACCACTTTGGAAACAGGGGGAAAGGGCCTAACATCCTGTCTAACATGCTCTAGGCGACCCTGCTTGAGCGGGGAGGTTGGACTAGATGATCTCCAGAGGTCCCTTCCAACCTTACCCATTCTGTGATTCTGTGACTAGTCCATTCTGTGTACATAAACTTTCTGATTTAATTTCTTGATGACCTCTACCTTGAGTAGTTATTTACCTCAGGCTGTACCAACACTGTACATCCAGTTTTTGTGACTACAGATAACTTCATAGGGCAAAGAGGAGTAGCACCCTGCTCCTGTGTTACAGAAGGGAAATGGGCAGAATGTGCAAGTGACCCCAGGGGTCAATGCTGGGAGAGGGGAGGGCTGTGCAACTACAGGAGCTGAGCAGCCTCAGGTGATTTGAGGCATCGAGTCCTCCTCATCCAATGTTGGTGTGAGGTCACCTCCTCATCCGAGAGGCGGAGATGGAAATGAGAACGAATCTGCAGCTCTTGGTATCTGTTTCCACACCTCCTGTTCTGGACAAAGAATGAGTATCCAGATGATGCACTACTCCCAGCTAACCTCTGCATAGCTTTCAGGGTCTTTCTTTAGGGATTCCATTCAGCTAGAGGGCCTAAAACAAGTTATCTGCAACCATGGGGTAGAACAAATCCTGGTAGGGTAGGCAAAGCCGGCATTTGGGAGCTGTGGTCCTAAATGGACAAACGTTCCAAATGAGCTTTGTGCTCTTCCCAGATAAGTGTTAGATGCTACATCTGATTAATACAGTCTTCTCTTGCTTTGTCATGAAAACCTTTGGTGTTGTCTAAATTCATGAAAAACATGTTTCTCTTACCAACAAATTGATTTGATTTTCTTTGATAAATTATGAGTTATCATAAAAGAAGAAGCACTTTGTGTGCCTGGTGACAACTTCCTTTGAGGTACAGCATATTAATCTACATACTGCATTTGCTTTGAAGTCAGAACAAAATCCTGAACTGTGATGTGTGTGCATGAGAGACAGACGGCAAGCTCAATTTTGCTCTGCTACATCCGTGCAAATCCGGATCAATGCCAAGGCTGCAACTGAGATCAGAATTGGGCCCAGTATGTAATCTGCTCATATCCCATACTCAGCAGGATTCAAGAAACAGGAAGGAGAGAGGTGAAAATTTCCCATTTTAGTCGTATGTCATCTTCCTGGTGAAAGATGCGTTGACCGGAGGATGATCTTGCACATTAAAGGTAATATTGTGTATCTGTATAGAACAGCTCAAAGTGAACTGGAAATAAAAAAAGTCAAAAGAAGCAGTTATGATGGTAAAATATCAGTGTGACACAGGCGAAATAACTCAGAATGCTTTTTACTGACACAGTGTCCGCAAGACGTAAAGCCTGTTTCTCCACTCATACCAGCTTTACAGCCACATAACTCAGCAGATAGCAACAGAATAATCCTCGATTTGTGCAGGTTCAAGAGGGTCAAGCAGTTACCCTAATTTCTTAGTCCAATTCTCTCATTTCCTTTTCCCTAATCTAACTTCTTCCTCCCCAAAGCTGCTGTTGCTAAAGACCCTGTGGGCCTCCTGCTCTGACAGCTCTGATGCTTCAGGGCTCTCTAGCTGTGGGGAAGCTTCCTCCTGCCTTACATTAGCACCCTTGAAAATGGGGTCAGGCCCCACATGTGTTTGTGAGCATCCCGTTCACACAAATCTCATTCAAAAGCTTTAAGTTATACGGTCCCAGGAAACCTAAGAGGGCTCTTTGTTAAAGAGAGTAAAAGGAGAATTATAATGAAAGGGAGATGTTTTACCTTTTGTTCACCTTGCTCACTTTTCTCGCTCTGATCTCTTCTCACTGTTACACCTTTGACAAAGTATATGACATAAATATAATTCCTGAATTTGGGTATAATATGTTTTGGCCCATATTTTCTGCTGCCCAAGTCTTGTCTTGTTAAAGGAAAGGTGTTGAGTGAGAGAAGGTTAACATAGAAATGATAATAGAGGAGGAAAAGCAATCACAGGCATTTGGATAACACGGGAAAAACACGGAATACAATATGGAGGTGGTGAAATCATGGGAAAGGACCGATTTTATTATTGTTATAGCTGAAGTCTGTACCCCAGGCTGTAATACTCAAAACCACAAAGGCAGACGATCCAGCTGAAAGAGACACTTTTAGTGAGAGAGATCTGTGCATCTGGTCTACAGTATGGTGGTGTTGTGTCCCACGATGGATGGAGAAATTATACCTCTGTCTGGCTCAGAATCACAATGTCACTGGGCTCAGAAAGGACCTCTAGAGGCTATCCAGTCCAACTCCCCTGCTCAAAACAGCATCAGCTAAAGCAAGTCACTCAGGACTGTGTCCAGCTGGGTTTTTGAATATCTCCAGTGATTGAGATCCCACGATGTCTCTGGGCAACCTGTTCCAGTATTTAACCACCCTCACAATAAAAAAGGTTTTTCTTATAGTTAAATGGGATTTACTGTATTTCAATTTGTGCCCATTGCCTCAACCTGTCACTAGATAGCACTGAGAAGAGTGTGGCTCCATCTTTACTCCCTCCCATCAGATATTTATATAGTGTGATAAGATTCCCTCAAGCCTCCTCTTCTTGAGGTTAAATGGTTCCTGCTCTCTCAGTCTCTTTTCATAAGACAGATGTGCCTATCCCTTAATTATCTTTGTAGCCCTTCACTGGACTTGCTCCAATAAGTCCTTGCCTTTATTGTGCTGAGACCCAGCGCTGGACCCAGCGCTCCAGATTTGTCTCTCCAGGGCTGAGTAGAAGGGAAGAATCACCTCCTTCAAAATGCTGGTGGCAATCTTCCTAATACAGTCCAGGATATGCATGGCCTTCTTTGCCACAAGGCCACATAGCTGGCTCATGTTCAACTTGATGTCCACCAGGACACTCTGAGCCTTTTCTTCTTTCCAGCCAGTTGTCCCCCAGCATGTACATGGAGTTATTCTTCCTTAGGAATATTCCTCCCCAAAACTTTGCATTTCCCTTTGTTGAGCTTCATGAGGTTCCTCTCTGACCATTCATCCAGCCTGCTGAGGCCCACTTAAATGGCAACACAATCAGCCACTCTTCCCAATTTTATGTCATCTGCAACCTTGCTGAGAGTGCATTCTGTCCCATTATCAAAGTCATTCTTGAGGATGTTGAACAGTGTATGTCCCAGTATGAACCCCTGGGGTATACCATGGGTGACCTGCTTCCATCTGGGCTTCAAGTTACTGATCACAACCCTGAGCCTGGTAGTTCAGCCACTTTTCAATCCACCTCACAGTCCATTTATCTAGCCTACAGTACAACAGTTTATCTAGCCTACAGTACAACAGTTTGTCAATGAAGGTGTTGTGGGAAACAGTGTTAAAAGCTCTGGCAAAATCAAGACGAAGAACAACCACTGCTCTCCCTTATCCACCAAGCCAGTCTTCTAATCATTGGTCAAAATGATTTCCCCTCTGTAAATCCATGCTGACTACATCCAGTTACCATCCTGTCCTTCATATATTTGGAAATGGTTTTCAGGATTATTCACTCCATCACTGGCCCAGGGACTGAGGTGAAGCTGACCGACCTGTTCTCCAGATGCTCCTTCTTGCCCCTCTTGAAGATAAGAGTGACATTTGCTTTCTTCTAGTCCACAGGAACCTCCCCTGATCACCATGATCTTTCAAATACGATTGAGAGTGACCTTGGAGTAACATTGGCCAGCTCCCTCAGCACTCGTAGGTGCGTCCCATCAGGTCCTATGAACTTGTGCACATTCAATCTGTTTAAATGTTCCCTAATCTGACTCTCCTCTACCAAGGGTAGTCTGACTTACTCCAGACTTTCCCACAGGTCTCAAGGGCCTGAGATTCCTGAAGGCAAATCGTACTGGTAAACACCAGTAAAGATCCTTCGGCACAACATCCAGCAATGAGTAACAAGGCATCCTCCCATTTTTTGTCCTTGTAGATAATTGTAAGAAATGGGGTATAAACAGAGATGAAAGTAGGTAGCATATAGAGATTGCGCATATGAGACTTTGAAGAAGATACTAATGCAGGGACATCCATCCTAGTGTTCATGTGATTGCAAAATAAAGGCTTTTTTACTAGATAGCAGCTTCTTTGCCTCACCAAGAGGTGCTAACAACTACTAATGCCACAATCCAGTCTTTGTGCATTTTCTTTACAAGTGTTTAAATACTTTAAAGTCTTACTTATGTGGAAGGAAATTGGGATCTTCAAATAGTTTTCCTTTAAACATACCTCACTGTAGTATTTGGGGTGCTTCTCAACATGTGATAGTAAGTGAAATAACTAAAAAGATGAAGATGCAGTCTGGATGGTGTTGGATCTGTTTCAATTTTTTTGATGTGTGTTACATGTAGGAGATCATTTGCATCTGCATCATCTTTGGCTTATCTTTAAAAAAAAAGCTTTTTTTGTGGAGGGAGTGTGAGAGAGGAAAGAATTGTATTTGGATCTTATCAAGAAATAAAATAACACAAAGCACATCTTATGAAAGAAGAGGCATACTGTGCCTTTTTTCCACTGGCCTACTGCCTGAGGGAAACATTCACTGGCAAATCTAAAACTTGTTCAAAACCCTTTGGAGAAGCAGACTATTATTAAATTATTTATTTTATCTTTGAAGTGTTTCCATTTTTATGCTGTTAAGGATTTTTCTGTAAAAGCCAGAGTGCCTGAGAATATTTGGCCTGTAATGATCTTTGAAACATAAGCCTTTTTTTCCCTCTCCTTTTTTTCTCTCTTTTCCCCTACTCTCTCCCTCTCAGTTTCTTCCCAATATGGATGAGGATCTTCTGATACAGAGAGGCTGTACTCACTGGGGAAATTTTAAATTAGATTTTTAGTAGTTGGACAAACTAGAGTCTGGTCTGTACTTTGCTTGTTTAATTTTTTTTTTTTTTTAAGAAACAAACCTGGCAGAATCAGAAGGGGTATGAGACATATTCAAATGCTCTCAAGCACTTATTAAAATGTTGTGTAAGTCAATGCCAAGAGCACGCTTGTAGCAGCATCTTTTGAAATAGCTGTGCTGGCTGGGTCTTCTGACACCAGCATAAGGGAAGTAATTTCATTTGCAAGACTATTGTCCATTGAGGCACACACCTTAGGGGCCTAATTTAACGGGAGAGCTCCCATTGACTTCAGTGGGTTTGGATGGGGCCTGAGGGAAGCCCTGCTGTTGCTCTTTTCCCAGTGCAGTCCTTGCAGGCTCTGAGAATAAACAATTACGTAGGCATTTGCTAATGAGCACAATGCTTCGTTTTGGGGTGAGGTGTTGGTGAGGCTCTGAGGGCACATTTGCACCCACCTGGAGCTGCAGCTCTTGAAGACAACAGGGCCATTGCTGGCTCTGCAGGATCTCGTACTAGAAGGCAGAAAGAGGGGACACTTGATGTATGGGCTAACATGTGGGCTTAGTAGAAAAGCACCTTATAAAGCAGCAATACAGAGGTTTCTCTTCTTGTGGTGGCCTCCCAGTAGCCACGAGGAGGGTGCCTCCATCACCCAAGTTGCCGAAGGCATGTGAGATGATTGCCAGCAGTGCTGGGGGAAATGGGTAAGGGTGTGAGCCTGACCAGTGTGTTGGGGGCTCCATCCTTTAGTGTGGGAGGCCTCATGCTTAGAGGATGAGTTGTCCAGCCCATGGAGGAGATGACAGATAGCAAAAAAGATAGGTTCACAAACCAGTAGGCTTAAGACCATGGGTGTGAGCAAATGTTTCTGTGCAGCTGGGCAAAAGCTGTGCTCAGCAGCAAGGAGTCAGTCAAAGTGTTGAATTGACTCTGTTGTGCTTGGCAGAGGTGGAAAACAGAGCATGACAAACATGCGTATCCTTGCAGCAACCTAGTGCTAGTTGTGAGACAGTAGGTAAGTGGCCTTACTGTCACTTTGGTGTAAGAGGTAGGGTACGACAGCATAAACAGTCTGATGAGGGAGTTGGTGATGCTTTCTGCAACAGACAACGTGGCAACCAGTACTAACCCTTAATGCCCAAAGACCTTTCCCTGGAGTTGGGCTGTGGGCAAATCCTCAGTCCTGAGACTATTGGCAGTAGGATTTTTTCCATTTTATCGATCTCTCTGATTGAAGGGAGCAGCTAAAATGTGTTGAAAGCCTGGACACTACACTCCATTTATATTGCTGAACTTTATTCCACAAGGGAGGACATCTGTGTTGATTCGTTTTGTGTTGTGCAGCCTCCTTCTTGCTCTCTTTACCGCATACAATGATTAGGTAAATGATTCTCTTCTTTCCAGTAACTAATGGGCGTTTTCACACTTTAGTGCAGTCTGGGTTGCACTGGATCATCTCACACTTTTGTAATCAGTGTATTGCCTGTCATTAGAAATCTGCTCGTCTTTCTTTCATTTCTAAAGCTAGTTGAGCGCACGTGGTGGTAAATGCCTTCAGATGCTGTCCCTGTTCTGTCACCTCTCCTGCTACAAAACAGCTGAAATTTAATATGCTGAAAGAGCAGCTTGTGAAGGGGGTCTCTGCTGTCACAGAAATGAAACCGCACTTCCGTGCTGACTAACTAATGTCATATCTATGCAAGAGTGGAGCAGCCACCACTACAGTTTTGGTCGGAATTTGAACAGCCGTACATCTGCACATCTATTAACTGGCAGGAGCATCTGGGATACAACTTAGTTGCGGGAAGACTAATGACACCTGAACTGCCAGAACAGCGCCTGATATGAGGTTAAACTCTGAACAGTTTTGCACAATAGTGAACCCTTATCAGTTCAATGCAGTATCCCACGTGGCTGCCGTCTTCTGGATGCAGCGTTTTGACCCCAAAGCCAGAAGTGGTATATCATCATACTATACTCTAAAATTGCTGCAGGAACCATATTATAAAGAGAAATCATAAATTTGTAATGCCAGGCCATCCACTTTTTTTTGGCAGAATAATGTAAATGAGTGCAAATAATGGTTGTGGGACCCCAAAGCAATTTTCTAAATATTAATAATTGAGAGATTTGAGTTATTCTGGGCAGCCAAAGCAACAGGCCAGCCTGTGGATCCCCCAAAAAATCAGTGGAAGGAAGTGAAGCTGCATTTTCGCCCTTAAAAACACGAGGGGAAGTTTGGAAGAGCCCCACTAAAAGCAAAGGATTTGTGTGTGCTCCTGGGAGCATCCCTGGAACAATCGCTGCAGATAGAGTGAAGAGTTTGCACAATGGAGCTGCAAGGAAAGGAGAGCTGTTTTCCTTGTGAATAGCATAAAAATCAGAGCCACTAAACAACATTATTTTTACGTCTCTTGAATAATGATGGTTTGGTGGGGATTTTTTTGTTATTGTTTAGGCTCTTAAGATTTCCATCTACTACTTGCAAAGCCCTACACTCTAGCTCCCTCTTAGCAGATGGAAATTGGAGGGAGAAAAAAAAGACTGTATGTGCCGGCATATCCATATGGCGTTCAAGTGAGAAATCACTTAGAAAATGGGGCCTCAGTGTGGGGTCACAGCCTCCGTACATTCTCTGATGGGTGCAAAGGGTCCTGAAACTTGTTGCTACTGTAATGAGGGGAATGGATCTGGTACAGCAAAGGCTGAAAATCACTGGCTGAGAATGAGAGGAAGAAAAGAGAAATGAACAGACTGATGCCTTGAACCTCCAAGTATTTCTTTACCTATCTCCCACTGAAATTCTCAGGACTGTTGCGGATGTAGGCCTGAGTGCTTTCGAATGATTTGCAGCCTCTTGCTATAAAATGATAATTACATCAGAGAAAATATATGCCGGCTTTATCATGCATAATAAACTCCATCTGAGTGAAACTGTCTCCAGCACAGAGGATCTGCAGAGGATGCTGTGCACCATGTGGGGAGGGTTGAAGTGATGCAGGAGCCTTGTGCAGGCTTTCTGCCTTAATAGAACAACGTGTGAGGACTGCATGCATTAAGGCACGAGTGAGAACAGATAAAAAAGACTTTAATCTGTTGTTCTGGGCAGCTCGGTGGTCTATTCAAGCCATCTGAGCAGCTACTTGCATGCTGAAGACTGACTTTGTACAGGATCTTCTCTCTTACCCCAGTGTACTATCTAAACCTGATCCCAAGTCATCTGATACATCCATCTTTGCCTTTTCATTTACTTCAGCAGGTTTGGCATCAGCCCTGTGTGCACATATATCCATCTCGGTAACTCTTCTCTCTGTTTATATATCTGTCTTATGTATTTATTTTCCCTAGTACCCACCACTGCAATGCATAAGGCAGGAATCATCCTCCACAATGCCAATTTCTTTTGGCTTCTTTCCTGTACATATTTGGCTTTGCACTTTTCCTCCAAAGTTACGGCTGGGATTCTCAGTTATCCTGCAATGTAGCGCTAACTGATCAGACTAAAGGTCTGCTGTCAGCCTCAGGGGGAGCTGACTCAGACCAGAGCAAAGCATTTTTGGGTATCCTACCCAACACGTACAGCAGAAATAGTCTGGAGTGGGTATGTTTTCTCCAGTCCTATCACAAGCAGGATATAATGAACTATGATTTCTCCAGAAAATCAGAAGGGCTTCAAAGACTCTACAAATCCTTTTCCACCTGGTCAAGCTTAATGCCAGCTGTTGCCCCTTTAATTAGGAGCTAAAATAGCTGTGAAAGATATCTTGCTTGAGAACAGAATATAACTTTCAGAAAGGAAACTAGCTGTATTCCAAACCTTATTCAGAATCATATCCACGGCCCCAAACTTCCATGCATATAAACATATTGAGAGGAAAAAGCACATTTTTTTCGAATTTACAGTGCCCTCACAATTGCTGTTGTAGTCACAGGACTGCAGCACCTCTAGACCTCAGGATACTCCCAGGATGGCTCCGGCTGAGCCTGTTTTAAGCCCCTTGCCAGCAAGTTGCTGGGATCTCTCCTAAGCATCTTCTCAGGGAAGGTCTCTGGAACCTGCTGGGAAAACCACACAACTGATGCTCCAGAACCCACTGAAGTTAGGGGGACTCTTGGGCTGAAACCAAATACTATGCAAGCATTTTGTTTAACCAGCATCAGCAATTCAGCTCCAGGGCAGCTGACAGACATTAACCCTGCACCCCTCAAAGCTCTGTAATGCTGCCAGCTTATCTGCTGTTACATTAAAGTCTGATCTCTGTTACAAGCTCTGGCACAGATGTCTCATTAATAGCCACCTATGAACCTGATCACTCCAGGTCAATTTTTACTCCTAATTTTGCAAGACCAAAAAGCTTTTGGGGCTATCACCCTTCATTTCTTCACTTCTGTCCCTTGCTCATGCCTAACTAGCCTCCGGAGAGCCAAGAGAGAGCTGCATCACTCTGCGAATGTGTGCTGCTGAGTAGCTGTAGGTTCAGCCACATCCTGCTGGGAGGAGAAGCTGGGGTCTGCACCTCTTTTCCATGACCTTTTCTGTCTTTATTTATTAAAACGAAAGAAAATGAAACCCAAACACAGCTAACACTTGTTGATCTATTGGAAGCCCAAAGAGTCAGTCATTATGTATGGACAGCTTTATGCTAGACATAAGTATTGCTTGGCATGAGTCCTTCTTTAATTGCATTATACAAACATAACAGAAAATTGACCCAAAGGGGGAAAACAATTTTATCCTTAGAACGCTCTTCTGACTAAGTACAGAGCTTTTAATTAAATTCCCTATACAAAGTGACTGCCTGTCTCTCATGTTGAGCCTAATTGATATCAAAGCCATCCTTAAAATCGATATTTTTCTGGAAAAAAGAACAAATACCCTCTCCACCCCAACAGAATTCAATAAATAATTTGATAGTACTTGACTCCTAACTGTAATCTTTGTCTCATTTGAGCAGAATATAAAGTGAAAATTTGTCCCTACCACCTCCCAGCATTCCCATTGCATCACAAATCAGTTGCCATAAAACGTCAGTGTTCCTCCTCAGCAGGTTTGCTGTTTCCATTTATTTCAGTGAACCTGGGGAATAATTTGAAACGTGGAAGTGGCAACGCATTTACGTGGCTTTGGTTACCTATTTTATGTTTTTCACTTATTTATGATTACCATTGCAATCGGATCCCATTAGAAGTCTCAGTAAGATCAAAGGCTTGTCACAGCAAGGGGAGGACAAACCTATGCTCTTTCAAGCCTCCTCTGAAGGGTTTGCAGTGCACGGTACCCCCGCTGCAAATGCATAAGCACGTGTTTAACTCTACTCTTGGGAAAAAGGCGTGCAGGACTTTGCAAGGTGAGGGCCTGCTTTCATAAGGCAAAGACGCAAATCAAAGGAGCAGGCCCTGTGTGTTACGTTTGCTTTCTAAACAGTCTCCTTCATCTGTCCTTCTTCTTTTGTTCAGGAGCCCTGTCAATCTATCTCGAATCGAAGCTGGCAAGAGAGCTGGTTCCCTTTGCCAGCTGCAGCTTATAAAACCAAAAGAGAAGAACAAAAACAAAAATAACGGAGCTAAACATTAGAGGGTTTTTTCAATGATTCAATCAGATTTAGTGAAGTGGGGAGCTAAAAGTTTGGCACTGGTTACTGCCCCACCAAAAGGATTGTCTAAAGTCAAAGCATAGGTAGCATGTGGAAACCTTTTGCTTGACCTGTTCCCAGTAAAAGCAGGAATAATTTTGACAGAGACCACTGCCAGGTGAGGGAGCACAGACTTGAAAGCTCAGCCTTTGTCTTCAGCTTCTGCTCTGTAATGTCTCTCTGTTAACATTGTCCCTCGGGGTCTCTTGCTACAAGCACAGTTTTCTTTCAAGAGCATATGCTAATTGTGGCATTAGGGCAGTAGTTATGATCTCTACTTGCCTATGGCAGGTAAGATTGAGAGGAAAGTGGTACTGAAGCTACAGGCAGATCATACTCGTAAAGCATGATTTTGTGTTTCCTGTGCTCCATGACATCCTGCAGCATGAGGGATTAGCATAGCAAGAAACCTGCCTTGGCATCAGTGAAATAAAACTTCATCCACGATGCGGGTAGCTGAGCAGCTTCTTGGACCTCGCAGTATGTTTATGCATGGGACTGATGACCTGGGAGCCTATTTTCCTAGGCAAGCAGCAAAGCCTATCAGTTTTCCTGGGCTTTGGGAAAGAGAAGCTGGGGGAAGCTCTGGACATGGGGAGACAGTGCTGGTTTAGCACATCATGCCTCCTCCTTGAGCCTGTGTTTCAAAGAGCATCATTCATTTAGGACTGAAAATTACCTGCTTTCCAGAATGATCTCGTGCCCTCACACCTTCCCTGTGGTCCACGTCAGAAACAAAAAATTTAGAGGTCACAGAAAGTTGCCAGCTATCCTCCATGACAGGATTTTTTTTTCTCAATCTGGAGCTGCATCCCATGGTTCTTGGAAGTTTGCTTGTAGAGGACAAATCTGCTTGGATGGCTGTGTGGACACTTTTGTGTGCCCCTAAGTCACAGCCTTGTCTGAGATCTCAGCCGCACTGTGGAGCCAAGTCAGCACTTCCCAGGCCAAACATGTACGGCGTGCGCTCGGATACGCCACCTTCGCTCACTTACCATGAATTTGTTTAGCCACCTGCGACACAAACAGAATATTTAGCAGAGGTTGACCATACATCTGAATGCCGAAGGAAAGTGAGAAGGGCTGGAAATAAATATTGATGTGAAGATGTCAAGGCCCCAGATAAGTCAGCTGCGTGTGTCACTATTTTATATGCTTTGCTAAATGTTCACAGCCTGAACCTGCTCCCAGTTCCACTGGTGTAAATCTGGGATAATTCCGCAGATGTCAGAGTTTCACTACTCCAAAACTGGTGCATGGGAGCATCTATCCGTTGGGGCTGAGCATTTCAAAGCAGTCGGGTAGACCTAGATCTCTTTTTCCACTAATCTTTATGCAGAATTCCTCAGACATCTTTGGGAGGGATTTTGCAGGGAGGTCCCTGAAACAACAGCCAGTAGGCTATTATTAGCTTTCTTAGACATGGTAATTGAATTAGCAGTTATTTAATTATTATTTTCATTGTAATAAATAGTTCTTGTCAGCCTTAGTCCTGCAACTCACAGCTTGTGGAAATACTAGTAAGAGGAACATTTCTTAGAGAAAAACTGCACGAATGGAGGAGCCACTGAAACCCACCCAGAAGGCAACTGCCACATAGACTTTTGTATTGCACAAGATGACCCTTGCAAAGGTGTATTTTGGTCCAAAGAAGAGTTGCATTGGGAGCTGAAATTGTTTTATACATATATATGTTCTTTGGAGATATTCAAAGCCTGCCTGGATGCAACCCTGTTTAACATGCTCTAGGTGACCCTGCTTGAGCAGGGAGGGTTGGAGTAGATGATCTCCAGAGGTCTCTTCCAACCTTACTGATTCTATGATTCTATGTATATACATATATATGTATGTATATATATTTAGGGCAACTATTGCTTAGTCAAAAATATGACATAGAGACTCACGATATAACTAGTTAACTTTTCCTGGATGGGTTACTTTGAGCTATGAGAAACATTTATTAATTAATGGAGGCTGTGTGATGACAAAACAGCCTGCAAAGTGAAGCAGGTGGAAGGAAGAGTCCATCTTGGCTGGTCTTAATGCAAGCCCAAGAGATAAGTGTTTACAATGCAGCACGCCAGAGCAATGTAGGGAGATTTGTCTCCTAAACAAGTTAATGATGGAGCCGTGTCACCATATGTGTGGTTAGCTTCCAGCAGCTCCTTACTTTTTCAGCATGAATGGAGGATGACAGATTGTATATTAGACAAATTACTCTTCTCTCGAAAGCAGCAGTCATAGTGATATCCAAGTGCCTTCTTCATTCTCTCTTCACTGCACAATTTCTGTACCATCATTCAAAGCTCCCTGCAATAAAAGGTGGTCGGTAAGCAAGAATCACAGCTCAGCTCCTTTGCTCTCAGCTGGTGTTTACTGAGGCTGTGCCTATAGTAGTAAACGAAGCAGGCTGCACTCCATTCTCTGCTCTTCAGGCCAACTGGCATGGCAGCGCTGGCATCTGTGTGGAGAAACCCTCTTCCTCCTCAGAACAGGGTGGCCACATCCCAGCTACCTGCTGAGAGCAGCCCCTGGCTCCTGCTGCTCCCCAGCCTGTGCCCAGGCTCTGGGAGAGTGCTCACTGGCCTGGGCCAAAACCCTGCCAGGAAGAATGCTAGCAATTAAAATGTGGAAGGTTTCTGGCCAGAATTCGAGGCCAGGAGGTGGCTTTGTTTTGAGTAGGACAGATCGGCACTAGACTTGCTGTTTGAGTCTGACTCCATCACCGAGGCCTCAGGAAGCTGCTGGGTATTGGGGCCTTAGCAATGCTCTCCATACCACCAGTCAGCTCTAGTAAAGTCTCAGAAGAAATAGATTCTTCAACAAGGCAAGAGAGACAAGAAAATTAATGTCCTTAGGTGAAGCTGTATGGCCAAAGACAAATTCAGAAGTTGCCTTTGGGGCAAAAACTGGACTCATTAAAAACTTCACATCCTTGGATACATTTTGGTAGAGACCAATAGTTTTTTCACTGTGTTCACAGCTTTCAGAGGGAGATGCTGCTTGCAAGCTCCTTCCTCAAATATTTAAGACATTTCTGGTGTTAAAGACTCATGGCAGTTACCGACTGGACTTACAGTTGCCACTGGCTAAGGATACTGCACGTACCATGCAACAAATGATCTCTTAAGAAGTACCCTCCTGGCTTATCTTCTTCTGAGGACTAACCCATAGATCCCATAAAACACATGTTGTCAGAGGTCTGGTGCTCCACATCACCCTCCTTTTTCTGCTTTTGCCTTTGCCTCACATCATGCATCTTCTGATATATCTTCCAGGCACCAGCCAAATCACAGACCCAATTCTTGTTTCTGCTCTTTAGATATCACTTCTGGCCTTCTTTTTGCCCCTTCCTCAAACTCCTGCTGCTGCTCTCTGGCTCCAGGATATCACTGTGGATAGTGCATTGCCCTCTAATGGATAGATTTCAAACTGAGCTCCTCGCCTGACCAGAAATGCTGGTTGGATCTAGTCCTTTGACCTGCTAATGAGGCAGGAGACTCCTTATCCAGACCTAGGCTACTCGCTAGCCTCCTACTTCCCTTGAATCAGAGTAAAACATTCTTTTTTATAGGTTTTAATGTTACAGGTATTTTTAAGATGAGGCAGAGGAAATCTGTGTCATAAAGAATCCCAGTTCCCTCATGTCTATGAATGCTTTAATTGGCTTCAGAGTTAGGAAAGCATTAACAAAGCTGATTTCTGTGATTCCATGCATCTGGATTTCAATTTTTTTTTACTTGTTTAATCCTGCTTAAAGTCTTAAGATTTATTTGTATGTTTATAAGATGCTGCTTTTCTCATTATATGTACATTATAGTCACCAGCAGAATAATATAAACAAAAGCAAAAACAGAATGGGCTTGCAAATAGCTGATAATTAATTACAGAGAACTTATGAAAGGATGGCTTAGCATCTTAAGCAATTCCTTTCGCTGCCAGATACATGGGCTTGTTTTATAAACTACAATCAATCTGCCATTGGGGGAAAAAACTGCAAAATGAACTTAGTCATTTGAGATCATTTCCAGTTGCAAAAACTGAAAAGCTTTGGAGTATAAAGTACCCTCTTCTTTTAATGTCAGTAAATAAGTTGATCTGTTTATATGGTTTTCAATACAAGTAAACTGCTTGCCATTTAAACAAGTTCAATCAGCTGTGAAAATTGACATTTTTAACCATAAAATCAGACTTCATCCTACCATGATATTAAATATTAAGGATTCATTTAAAGGACAGTATACATTTCAGAAACCTGCCTGGAGAGATGAATGCCAATTTCTGCCATTCACAAATATGTACAAAGAAATGGCCCATTGGCTTGGGGCCTACTGTTTTGTAAAAACTATTTTGCATACTTATTCCAACATGGTAAATCATTCTTGCTCTGAGAAGATGTTCAAGCTACACAGGTAGCCATGCATAGCAAAAAGACATCCTTGAACAGGACTGCCAGGGATATTGCGTCCCGATGCTCTCTCTGGCAAGCACATCCCCAGTCTGGGAGGCTGCGGCAGGGCTCAGCATCCTTTGGTCCTGTGAACTCGGGGCTTCTCCAGTTGGGGAAGAGACATGCACCACCAAGCCTGCATGCAGAGCCCATCAGTGGGATTTGTTGTATTTGGGCTGCGCACTGCTGTGTTTGGAAGCTGTGGTGGGAGACAGGACATTGGTACCATGATAGAGACCCTAGGAGGTCTGCACGTAGCCCTGCAATGCTCTGAGCTACCTTTTTAGCCTCTCTTTTTCTTTTTTTTCTTTTTTTTCCTGTTTCTATCCAATTTTGAGGACTAAAACCTGCACTGCTTCTGAACAGGCACACAGAAGACACAGCTCTTCACAGCTCAACCCTCCTGATGTTTTGCCTGTGCCAAAGGGTCTCATTGTGCAAGGGGTTTCCTTCTGAATAGGACAAAGCAAAACAGTGTGGCAGTGGAATTACTGGGCTGCCGGAGAGAAACAATGGGGAAACAAAACTCGGGCTGGAGCGACATTCATTTTTCAGAGGGGCATGGCTGCCCTTACACAATCTCTTTTAAAGTGCGGTGGAGTCTCTCTAACACAATCCAGTCCTGTAGTCAGGAAAACTTCCCAGCGTGTTTGAAACCTTTTCATTCCAACTTTAATTCAAAAAATGTGCGCTCGTGTACTACTACGAACTGAAGGGATGCTAAGGTATAGGAAGATCTAGCATTAGGCTTTGGTGTTTCTCTGCTTGAGCAGCTCTGGACATTTTAAACACAAAATGAAGAAGGTGGTTGGTCTTTCAGCTCTTTTCGTTCTACTCTTGATTACTCAGTGCAGAAATCTGAGTGGATGCAGGTTTCAGTGATCTGCTCCCTACTAATTGAGCACATCTCTTGTGTTCCCTGATCCCTACCAGCTCGCTTGTGGCTTCCAGCCTGAATTTGAACTCTAAGTTCACTCAAATATCCTGAGGCTTTTCCACCTGGGGGCAAGGAGAAGGAGCAGCCCCTAATCATGACTCTGGGAGTCACCCACATCCGTGGTGGGATGTGCTTGGAAAGGAGATGCAGCTGCTGGGGGAGCAAGGGACAGTGCCAGGGTCTGCGTTTGCTCCCTCTTGGGTGTGCAGGCTTGCACTATGTTCTTTTTTCCCTTGCAGAAATCTGTCCCTGCCCTGCTGAAAGGTCCCCTTACCCATAGGGGACAGCTTGAGTCCACTCTCTCACTTGTCAGAAGGCCTGTGTATTAGAAAGCCCTCCAGATCAGCCCAAGAAATTCATTTCCTCTTCACTTCCTGAATACCAAGCTCTGACTGCCCTGGGCACAACGGGAAAAATGCTGAAGAGAGTGTACTAACGCGTCCCCCAGGGCCACGTGCTATGGGGCTAGCTCTTGGCGTGCCTTTGTTCCCCTGCAAAGGCATGCGGGTGGGGAGAAGCCAGTCCCATCATAAGCAAACAAATGCACTGAGTTAAATTTTTTAAATTGAGCCATAAATAAAGAACTATCATTGAGGAGGTCCCTAAAGATGTTGCTTTGTTGTTTCTTCTTTTTTTAATGTTGGCAGCTTCAGCAACTTTTGCAGAGATGTCAGAGTAAATAGCCTGTGATCCTACAAGAGCTGGTAAAAGTCTTTAACAACTGGAAGGTTTTTTATGCATTCATATTAGATGGGTTCCTAATAGACATTCCATTCATGTCTACTTATTTTATGTACTATAGAAAAAAAAATCCCTCTCTGCTATATATCTTAAAATGTACATCTATAGCAATTTCTGACTTTAGGAAGTAAGAAATAGATGCTTTTCAGATAGAACATGATCAGGGTTTTCTGGGATTTGGAACATCCTAAAACTTCTGCAGTAGCCATAAGGGGAGGAGGGAAAGGAAGAAAAGTTTATCCAGTTTAACTTAACAAATAGAAATTTAAGAATTTCAACCACAGTGTGCAGGTTATATTTCCTGATATGCTACTAGAAAACTTTTTTGTCTTGCAGATTAAGGCTTGCCAGCCTGGGTTGTTACATGGTAAGGTAAAGGGTGCATTAACTTTCTTGGCTCAGTAAGAGGAAGGTGAGCCATTCCACTTTCAAAGTGGAGTTGGTCTTCTTTCATGAGAGCTACTACGAGGAGCATTAGTACAACATGCTGTACAATTACACCCTGCATTTTGGGTAGGATATGTGGATTTTCCCCCGTAGAAGAAATTGAAGCTATGACAAGATTTAGCAACTGAAAGCTGATGCTCTCAAAATTCAGCCTAAAAATGAGCACACAGTCTTAACCATAGGCATTTTTAGCTCCTGGAACAACTTACCTAGAATCCTCATGATCTGACAGCTTTAAATCAAGTCTGGATGCATTCCTAGAAGATACACTCTAAATCAACTGAAAATTATGACTTTGATGCACGATTCCTGCAATGAGGATCTACAGCCTACATTAACCTGGAGGTGAGACCAAGTCAACAAAATGGTCCCTCTGGCCTTAGAGTTGCTGAAGCCATTAGCCACTAAGCAGCATGTCCCACACCACTCTTCACCAATAACATCTGCCTACAGACTAAAACTCTGTTTGATTGCTTTCCCCCCCCCCCCCCTTTCTGTATTGTTCATTTGTTTCAACTCTGGAGCTTTTAGAAGGGAATATGAGAGGGGCCCAAAACCTTGACCTATGGCTAAAGTGCAGACACAGAGATAGAGAGAGTTTTAAAATGTGAATCTGGTTTTAGTAATGACTTCTTTCTTTCTGATGCCTGGAACTCAATCCTTAAAACCTTCAGACTCCATCCTTTTCTAAATCTTCCTCCAAGAAAGAAGCTAGGATAAGGAAGAAGGAAGGAAAAGATGAATCCCACCCAAACTACCTTTGAAGTTGTCTACTTTGCTGATGGCCATCTGACCTAGTCACCAAAGCTCCATGTATAGTCAAAGGAGAGAAGCAAGCTCAGTTAAAGTGTGGCCCATCTGACCCACATTAGGGTAAGGTGACCTGTGCTCTGGACTCCCCTGTCTGTACTGACTAGGTGGACAGTGCGTGCAAGGGCTGAGGGTAGTAAGTTCAGACAGATTTAGAGTCAATATGTTGGTAGCTTGAACCACTCTCCAGATCAGAACTTTATGCAGGCTAGGAGGGAAGGGAGAGAGTAGTGCCAATTTGTTATTACACCTACCGATATCTCTGGGGGGAAACACGGACAAGTGTCTCAGAGTTGTGCTTCTTCACCAGACCCAAGAAGAAACAGTAGGCTCCAAGGTAAGTATAGGTTAATTGCAACTGCACTTAATTTAGTTCTCTGCACAGATCCAGCTCACGGGCTAAGTGCTTAAGGTTGGAACACAGTTCCTTGAAACTGTGGGATGTGTGCTGGCTGCGTACATGCGCGATTCAATCTTTGTCTGCAGTATCAGTTACCTCCAGTCTTCTCTGAAAATTGTATTTCTACTTTCCTTTCCTTATGCATAACATTAAAAGGTCAATATTTTGTGTAATATTGTAAATAGACAACCTATGAGTTGCATGACTATGCTTGGTCTATATATTTTTTAAATATTGTCTTGCAGACGTTATTCTTTTTACTTCAGGCTATTATCAAATCAGTGCAAACTCACCATGGAGATACATACAATACTTTGCAATGTGGTAGGAATCATTCATGCTACAATTGCTTCTGTTTCTTCTGGAGGTTTATATCAAGATACAAACAAAAAAGTACTAAGATATGTCCTTTATAATATCTCTGTGTTGATGACCTTGGAGGCTTTGTGAAGGCAAAGAGTGAAACATCAGAAGGATAAAGAATATCTATGCCAAATTTGGAGATATGACTACAACACAGATGGAGGCCTGATTAGGTTGGGCAGGCCACCACACCACTTTGGGGACTGTAATCTTGATTCAAGCTAGAGTATCAATACAGCATTTCACAGCAGTCATTGCAAAGGGCAGTCAAGCCAGAATGTTCAGAAGTAGATGAAGCATCTTCACACTACACAAAACAGCATACCTCTGTGTTTATAAGAATGTCTAATGAGGAGTAAGACTGTGCCAAAGGAACAGTAGCCTGTAGATCAGGATAATGTCTTTATTTCTTATGCTATGGAATGATTTCTAGTGACAGGCCTAGTGCTTGGGCTATTTAAATCCGGATCTAGAAACAACGGAAAATCAGCAGTAGGACATGACAGCCCAGTAGACACCTTCCATCTCTACTTTCACTGAAACCGTGAATGGAAAAATGGCAATAGATTTTCCATGGCTTGCAGGACTGGGAGTACACTTGCTTCCAAATGTGTCTGTGACTGCTGTAAAAGAAAAAAAAAATCCTCTTTTTTTCTAATAGTTTTACTCATATAGTTGTCTGTAAATCAACCAGTTTTGCTTAATCTCTGAGTCCTGTGCAGTTCTGAGGTCACTCCTGGCAGGTCGCACTGGACCTGATCAATAGGGCTCACTAGAAACTGCCCTCCCAATTCTTCTAGAGGATGTTGGCTTACTTGTGCTACCAGCTAATAGGTGAGCTACATATCTGAAAAGAAATAAATGAAGGTCCCACTTTGTCCAAATCTGCTAAGCCATGAGGAGGTCATTATTACACTAGAATGTAACAACGAATGCTTAGATTATTCTGTAAATATCCATGCTGACCACGTTGCTATGACACCAAAGGCACTTCAGCATTTAGGGGGTTTTTAGGTAAACACCAGGATAATAGACAGGTTTATTAGGCACTTCTAAAATCCCTGCAGACAAATCTAATTCTTTGTGCAGAGAGCTTCAAGAGTTATCTTGCTGATTATTGTGTCTTTGAAGCGCAGAACAGCTTGGATATCAAATGCAAAAGCACATGCCAGCTAAAAGCAGAAGGAATTTGGGATCCTTGGTTGTGTGGAGATGAGATCTAGCAGTGAAGTGAGGATGGATTCAGACAAAGACCTTCTTGCTGTTGGATTGTGGTTATCTTATTTATACTGCTCTGTTGTACTTCTTCCTGATCCAGCAAATCCATCGGTTAAGTCACATGAATGTCTGCCTCCAGCAATTGTCAAAAGCAGGATCAAGGTACTTCAGCAGCAACCAAGGGAGCCAGTATCTCTTGACCACTATTGGAACTGCTGTATCTAAGGAATATGCAGCTGGAGCAATGTCATTGTTGCTAACAGCGATTGACACTCGTGACTCATTTTACATTCCCAAGGCAAAGGAATCTTCATGTATTTTAAGCCAGGTTCTAGAAGTTACAATCTGAAGATCATGACATGTCCAGTGAGTCTGTAAAATCACAAATCTTAAACTGGAGGAGGGCCTTTGAGGAAGGCAGAAACAGATAGACTTAATATAAGGTGACCTCCTGATTTGTCTTCCTCGTGTTCATCAGGGCCCACACCCTGTCTCATTATCTTTATGCTCTTTAAGCAAACATGAAACGGCTGAGTAGCTACTGTGAGTAGATCTGTCATTATGGGCCTTACTTAGAATTTAAACTAACTTTCCTCTTGGATGCTAGTTATGGGATCCTAACCTCCCAGATCCGAGAAAACTTGTGCAATTTGTGTTCATACGAACAGAACTTGTACATTTTGAAATGTTACAATCAAATAATTCCATCTGTACTTAGGAGTTTGTAGCAGACTGACTTACACTTGCCTTTTTGCAGTAATTATAGAACTTCTCTGGCAGGAGGCATCTTGGCTGAACTACACCTTTGTCCTTTCAGCTTTCAGCTTTCTCACAAGAATGTGTAAAATGCTACAGCTCGCATTTTAATTATCTCTAGGAAGACTGACCATTTAATGACAGCATCTACTACCTTCTTCAAAGCATCTCCAATCTCCCATACTTAAATCCCTGTTAACTTCCAAGGTGACTAAAGGTTATTTTTATCTCTAGCCTTTCCCTTGTAGGCATTTCGATTACTTCATTAAACACAATGAAGACCCAGAGAAGGTTGTTCTTTTCTCCTAATTTAAGCTTCGCTAGTCCTGTTGATAATGAGATACACCA
This sequence comes from Rhea pennata, assembly GCF_028389875.1. Taxonomy (NCBI): domain Eukaryota; kingdom Metazoa; phylum Chordata; class Aves; order Rheiformes; family Rheidae; genus Rhea; species Rhea pennata. The sequence goes on along the minus strand of NC_084664.1, from coordinate 7,160,534 downwards.
TTGTCTTGTTTCTCCTCTGACCAGCATTTCTGGCTGTAGGTGGGATACAATGAAATCTTCATCAACATGAAGGATTAAGATAAAATATTACTGCTTCTTATTTTTAATGTCTTTTGAGGCATAGGACAAGATTATTTTACAAACTAGGTTTCCAAGGATTTGGCTTTGGGGTATGAATACAGGCTAATGAGGGTTTCCTAGATGCCAAGCTCTTGCTCTTGATGTTGCTGAGGGCTGTTTAGTATTTCTGAAAATGACACCCCCCAACTAAAATGTGCTGCCAGACAGAATTTGATGTCTACTGAAAGTTTATTAAACTGAAGCCAAAAAAAAAAAAATTCCCTGTCTGGTTTGGTGCAAAGCTCGTTCTTTCCCTGAGTGCCTTTGGCTACAAATCCTGCATATTCTAATTTTAAAGTATTATTCATTTTCTATTTGGTGATAAATGCTTTCCCGTGTAAGTGCCTTTTGATTGCTTTGCTAATTAAAGTGGATAGTTTCCTTTTATGTTAGGTAACTGCGTTTCTGGGTAACTGCAGTGTGCAGTAACAGCCAAGGTTACATGGTAGTGTTTATTGCCTTCATACTCATCACCAAAGGGTACATGTTCTGGAGCTCCAAATTCTCAATAAGGAAATGAATTAAGAACATGAGGAGCTTGTCACTAGGGATTTTTCTTGGTCCTCTTTTCCCAGAAATGTCTTTCTAGACATTTGTTCTCTTGAATTGATTACACTGTGAGAAAGATTTGATGACTTAAAGGGCACAGAAACAGGAGCAGCAATGGAACATCTATGTTGCCCTTTTTTCGCCTGTAAGCCTATTTCGGTCAGCTTCAATATTAGTGATTGTGACAGAGGAATGTGTGGCTGGGAAACCTGCTCTCTTCGTGAATGCTATTTTAATTGTCAAACCATGCTGTATCTTCACTTCTGCAAAAAAGCCTCTCTCTTGATCTGAACAACCATGGAAAGTGCGGGGTAATACTTGATCTGAAATACTAAGGAAAATACAGGGGAACACCCTGAGCTGAGCAGAAAGGGAATGACTCTGTTCAGTCAGGGTGATCGATTTAGAGGAAAGTATCAAGCATGGAGATCTAGCTATGCCCCGAGAGCACATTTTTACCAGTCTGGACTTCTAATGTGGTGGATATCAGCAGCAAACTACCAAAGAAGGGACTTGAAATATCTCAAGTGATTATCTGATAGAGGGGATGACTATAAGCAAAGCCCACTCTTTTCAATGAATGGGACTTGCCAGAAGACAGAACAAAGGATCAAGGGAAGATGTGGAAGTGCTTGGGTCTCTCTGGAAGGATGTTACTCACATGTTCAGGAGATATGAGTAAACTCAGAAATGGTTCTGGCTGTAGATGCATGTCCCGATAGGTCTATAACCCGTTCATGGCGTACCCATGGCTTAGGAGTGCTATTAAAACTTGGTGCTAGCCTCTTTAACTGTTTTCACATTTTAAGGGTGTCCTGGAACTCTAATGATGGTATGCAAGAGTTCTTATTAAGGAAGAAGGTCTATGCTGTTTTTGAAGTCTGAGGAACTGGTCTTCAGAGTCCACATGAAGAGGAGAGAGGTTCAGGCATTGACAGCCATGTTCTGGAGGTGAGCTTCAAAGGCCACATTCAGAGACAGTGGCTAAAGGGACTGTAGACATCTATATGCTTAAAAACTCTTGGACTAAACTTGGCGTTTAATACAACACGATGACCCTTTTTGGGGAAGCTCTGCCTATGGACTTATTTCAGAAGTTTGGAGATGCCTGTAGACTTGTAATAGCCCAGTCTGACTGCTCTTCTCTGAATTCTAGATAACCCTTTCAGTCCCCAGTTTTCCCTGTCTTCGCTAGCATCAGAAAGCCAGGGATTTGCAGGTTGCTTGCAAATTAGTGAAGGAAAGCAACCCTGGATGCAATATCAGTTTATGTTTGCAGGGTAACTTGTTTCAGTCAGATCCCTGAAGCAGAAGGGCTATAAATAGAAAATTTTATAACAGCACCACATTTCAGGCTCCACAAGAATAAGGGGAACCTGTACTGAAACTCTTTACTGCTTGAATGCTTTGATCTTCCCAGGACTCTACATAACCTGATCTGGGAATGTTTAAATCATCTCTCTGAACTGAGGTTAGGAAAAGTCTGGAAGGCTGTATGTGCCAGTGCCCTCATAACCACGTCAGCTGGGTTATAAAAAAGTGGAGAAAAAAATTTTAAAGGGGAGAAAAATATTGTCCTGTTATTGGAGAAACAGCTATCTGCTTGTCCCAGTTAATGGGTTGGGGCACAAAATGGGAGACATGAGCATGAAGAGTTCTTCATGGCAATGGTGGAAATGGGAGAGATCCCAGACTTGGCTGAGGAGACACTGGTCCAGGCAGCCTGCTGTAAGTGTTTGGCTGACAGTGAACACCTTATGGTAGCAATGACTGCACACTTTTTAAGAACAAACAGGGCAAAAGAGGTGACGTTTGGGATTCTAACCCTTGACCAGCATAAGCCTGTGCAGCAGAGCTGGACGAGCCTGCATGAAGCCCCTGGATAGGAAAAGGATGGTGCTCCTGCCTCAGAATGACTTGATCCTTCCCATGCAGGCTTTGAGTGCAGTCCTACCCCACATGCAACCTTCTGGATGGTACCTGCAGACCACACAGCATGCTGCAATAGGTATAAAACTAAATCACACACAGTATGGTCACTTGCCTAAAGTAATCAGGTTTTTCCTCCCATGGCCCAGACACTACGTATTGATTTCCCCAGAATTCTCTCTTCCATTCTCTCCAAGGCAGAGTCACTGGATGAATCACCACAAAAATTAAAGAAGCCACTACAATCTTCATGTTCTTCATCTAGGCTTCATTTCCACTTGTAGAGGAGATCTTAGCTGGAAAGCTGTGCACACTTAGTTGAGGTAAACATGACTTTCCTAGCCCATGTTTTGTATTTGCAGTGAGGCAGGTACCTCTGTGCTGCTTCGCAGCAGGTGAGGTCACAGGAGAGTTCTATGTATGTGGGTTGTTAGGTCCCAGATTGCCCAGAGATACTCTAAATATCAGGATGAGGAGCAAGGACAGTGTAAGATTGACAAGACTGCCTGTCTGCATGAAATAGCAGTGACAGGAGAGTCTGTTACTTCTTCAAAGCCTGGAGAGTCTCAGGTGGATGCCTTTGAAACTCCCCTCTGACATTTTGGGGGTCTGGATCTGAGGGGAGTCACCTTTTGCCTTTCCAGCCAATCATACCTAGCAGAACCTCATTGCTGCTGCTGAACAGTGATGCTTACCTTTCCTACCTTATGCTGAAAACTTCGCTAAAAACAGGAGGAAACTCCCTCCTCTACTGTAGGGAGAAAAAAAAGAACAGACAGGTGAGTCTAACACTTGGCCACTCCATTTGTAATGGCTGTAACAACTTGTCATTACAACATTTGTCTAATAAATGTTATTTACCTTCTAGGTATCCTCTTGTGGGTATGATGCTGAGTGGCCTGTCAAGGTTAGCTGGCTGCTTAGAAGTGCCACTTTAGGGTAACATGTGGCTAATAGGTAGCCAGCACATCCTGGAAAAATATATTCAGCCAAATACCTCTGCAAAGTAGAATTTCTCTGGAAATTATGGAGTCATCATGAAATCTCCTAATCATGCAGTTTAAGCCTGGTTGCATTGGTTCATTGGAATTTTAATTCCAGAGCATCCATAGAGTTGATTTGGATCTGGGGAGCTGTTTAACAGATGGTTTCTTTTAGAAGCTGTGTAAGAATAGCAGCCCATTTGATACAGGACAAGCAGCTGAGTGAGGAATTTCTGAGTGTTCAGGTAGCCTTCCAACTCAGTCCATCTCTGCACTGAATTGCTGAATCTGCTGTGGAATGCACTGAGTGGACATAATGGTCACTATGGAATTATATAGGTCAAGAAACAGTACAGCTTGTTTCCAGGCGGAAGGTCTTCAACTTTAGGAAGAGGATAAGTCACAGTAACAGTATTTGAAGGGCTCCTTTAAGTCTAAGGCAGCAAGGTTGAGGTGGGAGAAGAGACTTAGACCAAAACACTGCCACTAAGTTATAGATTAGATGTGGCTGCAGACTCAGCTGTTTTCCAAGTCCTTGGCCAGGGTTAGAAGAAAGTTTCTTTTTGTGATTCCCCTATCTTATCATGGAATGATTATTGTAAATTCTAGCAGTAATACTGTATCATTCCATATTTCTTTTTAATATATGCAATGCTTGCATCCTAGTACATTTATTTTTAATAGTTTAGTATTGACAACACTGAGACAGAGCCATTGCAATTATCTGCAATTTTGTTAAAACCAGTAAATTTGGATTTGCTTTCACTATGTTCACTATTTCTTGGTCTTGACTATGACTGTGAGGATGTGGGCTGCCAGATGCCCTCTGTAATTGAGGTTTTCAGTGGAGATAGTAGGGAGATTTTTGGTCTATTCCAGTCTTGAGGAGTCCCAGGTTGAACTTCATGTTCTTATAACTGTGCCCTTATTCCATGTAGTTCTTGTAACCATGTGTCACTGGCAATGAAATCTCTGTGTCCCAATGTTTTTTCTGCTTTCTCTGTGAGAAATTAAACTCGGGGCAAGAGCCACAACCACAATCACAATGTGATTAATGGAAAAGATCTCCCATCATCTTTGATGGACATTGTTGGTTTGCATTTCATATTACGCAGCCCAAAAGGGAGAGGTTTATTCTGAAAAAAAATAGTATTTGACACTCATATTACTCTGGTTATTTCTCATTGTAGCTTGCATAATCCAAGTGAGATAAATGGTGACTTGGGTGCCTTTCTTTGATACGGAAACCTTTCCTATAAGATGTTTAGTGACATTCTAGGCAAAGACTGGACAGACCCCTTAAATCTGTTGCTAATGCTATGAACAGCATCAGGACGAGCGTATGATTTTGCTGTACTATGAATGTAATAGTGAAGAAATACAAATCAATATAGGTCTAATCTAAGTTAAACTGAGCTTTAGGGATTAATCAAATCTTAATTACAGACCAATCCACACAGCTATGGTTATTTCTAAATTCATTTGCTGAGCATTCATGCAGGTGCTAGAAACCAAACATCACCTTTTACATTACTGTTATTAAATACTATAGATTGATAATCTTTCAGTTTTAAATTATTAACATGTGGGGTGGTACTTTTAATTAAGACAAACTCTTCGGGCCAGATTCTGCTTTTATTATTCATCTTGTACTTTTTTCCACCGGGAGTCCCATTAACCTCCGTAGAATAGTTCATATGACAAGATACTGTTCGTTTCCATTTATTTTTGGAAGAGTGCATAATGTATTACGCCATGCAGGGAACATCAATGTCCTAAAGAACTTGAAACCTAAGACCAGTAGGCAAGAAGACACAAGCTAAAAGAGAAGGAAGAGTAATACTCAAAAGGGATGGAGAAGCAAGATGGTAAAATTTATAGTCCTGAGTCCAGAATAGGTGGTAAAAGATTTCTGAAGGACATAACTGAATTAGGTGATTGGACAGTGCGAAGGTACATAACAAGTTAGTATTAGCAGAAGCATCATTTTGTGGGCTTGCTTATGGGTCAAGGTCTTATTTTGTTAGGCAAAGTATAAACTCAGATCAAGGTGACGGTCCTTGCCCTGTATCCTTCAGTTAAACCTTCGCTGGTGAATGTAAAACAATGCATATAAAAAGAGTGGAAAGGAATCTGAGTTACAGATGCAGCACTACCATAAGACTGTTGTAATGACAGATGGCAGTGTTTCAGGATAATTCAAAGGAACTTGCAAAGGGTTGCAAAAATCTTTTATTAACTAAAATATTAATTAAGATAAAACAAACTCAGTTATGTTGGCTTGGCTCAGGACAAGTCCTCCCTGGGAACTAGTGAGTCTTTACCCCTGTAGTCACTATTTACAGGTGCCTTTTACTCTCCTATCCCAGAGGACCTGAGCTGGTGTTAGCAGCAAAAGGTAGTTAGCAGTTCCCTATTTGGAGTCTTGCACAAGGAAAGATGAGCTTGAAAGAGAAATGCACTTACAGAAAGCTTGAGAAACAAAGAAGTGGCATAGTAACAGTGCTGACCAACAGCAAATATCTTTGAATCGTTACTGCACCCTCCTCATTTAGAATTCCTGCTCAGGGTGCAATTTCTGTCAAACAGGCAAACAAAATGTTCGAATATGTAAGAAATGAGATGGAGTAAATTTCAGCATGGTATAAAACCAAGGCTTCTCTCTCATCTAGAATGCTATATATCACTGCCAAGGGAATTAAAGGATGTTCAGATAAGGATGACAAGAATAATTTGAGACCTGGGGAAAAAAAATCTTATATGGAGGGAGATTGAAAAGATAAGTGGTGTTTACAGTGGAAGGGAGCTAAATAAGAAGAGTTGTGATAAAAGCTTGTGCTGTCAGGGCTGTGGCAAGGGAAAGAGGCGGAAAGGTGAAAAGGTTCCTGAGAGGAGCAAGCGTGCTTGAGCCTGCTGGCAGTGGGGCTGCTGGACCCATGGATGGAAGGAGACCTCTTGAGAAGAAGTCATGGCTGTTTGTGGCAGAGCAGGGTGGCACTAGGGAGCCAGAAACCCTTTTTGCATCTGGGAAGAGACTTGGGCTCAAAAGGGAAGGGACATGCTCTAGTTGCCAAAACTTCCCACCTTACCTCTATGCACTATTATAAACAGTAGAAAGGAGGCTACCTCGGAGTTTCTGTTTCCGTGTCTCCTGACATAAGGCACACAGTCAAAGAGTAGAAGGCAGAAAGTTCAAGGTTAATAAAAAAATGTCGCTATGGAAAATATCACGGGTTTGTGAAGCTCGGTTCCATTGGATGTTCTAAAGGTGGAGGACCAGTGTTACCATAATTAACATGAGCAGATTAGCTGAAATAAACAACCTCCAAATCCATCGAATATACCATCTCCTAACTATTAGGAGTTAAGACAAAGCCTCTATGAAGAACATGGTCTCCAAAGAGTTTCCTTGTCCTTGGCCTGAAATAGCCTATGACAGAAAGGCTCCGGGGCAGGATGGAGGCAGGTGGGTTTTGTGTGGCAAGCTCCACATTCCTGAGATACAGTGCACATGAGATGGGCTGTCCTCCTGTGAAGGTGAACTCTTATGACATTCATAGTAAAGATCTCATGGTTTGGAGAATGCAGTGTGGTTTGGATTGTGTTTATGGCTTCACCATTGACTCCTTAGGTGACCTTCTCCACACCACAGTTTTCCTACCTGTAAAATGGAGGTATGACACAGACCGCTCTTAAATGTTTGGTGATCTACTACTAAAAAGTGCCCTATAGATGCTAATTACCTTTATTTTTTTTTCACTTAAGGTGTGTTGAGCTCCTCTAGGCAGAAGCAGTCTGCAGCATGAAACTCTGCTGCTTTCAGAGTCATCAGGAAAGCTCTGCTTGCTCCTGACAGGAGTTCAGCAGCTCCTCTCCCCAGCAAGTTCAGCAAACCATTCCAGCAAGCGGCTAAATTAAGTTTACCCAAATGCATTTCATTTACCTTCACTAAGACAGTTATTCTATATTAGATGAATACCCAATGGGTTTTAAGAGCATACTTATTTGAAGATTAACTACAAGGCAGAGTTGTTTATCCAGCGGGTCAACTGGATTAACATTGTGAAAACTGAAGCACCTATCCTATTATACTACAAGAGATGACTTAGTTTTGCTACTCTATCATTTTGAACTATTCTAAGTCACTATTTGCCTTATGGTTCTTCTGTCCCTCCAGTCTGGGCAAAGCTGACCTGAGACTGGCTTCAGAATTGAGTGCTCAGTTAAAAACAGGTCCATCTGATTCACCCTGAGTCAGCTCTAGGTTTCTCTGCAAGGGAAGAATGTTGACACCTCAGATGTAGTTTTGCAACAGGGACAGAGTCCCCTTTGGGGTGCACAGCAGGGCTGGCAGGATGCAGAGGGAAGTGATGAGTAGCTGAGAGGGTGAGTGAGTTTTTGGTGAAGCGATAGGAAGTTGTGGGGGACTTATGGCTGGATGGCAAGGTCACTGAGTTGTAAAGACTACGGTAGAGAGGAAGAAGCTGTTAGGTCTTGCAGGGTTATCAGCAAGGCTTGGACACTGAGATGGGGCAGTGAGGGTTCTGCAGGGAGAGGAGCTCAGGAGGCTTCAGGGGGATTTTAGAGGTGCTGGGTGAGGGCTGAGTAGGATCAATACTATTAAGATTCTTTCAGGTACAGCCCAGGGTCTCTTGCTCTTTTTTCTTCTTGCCCTGCTTCTATGATCCTGAGCTCCCTCTCCTCATCTTTTTGCATTCCAGGATCTGTGCATACCCCAAATCTTTAGGCTACACTTCCCTCCAAAACTCTCTTTCACCACAGATTTGTTTTGGTTTGACCAATAAAGTTCCTCCAAAGTAAACTCTTCCTATTAGCAGAGGAAATAAATGATTCACGGCTGTGCTGGTCATGATGCAGTTATCTCAAGCAGATGTCGAAGATATAGACAACCTGAGACAGTCTAGTGCCTTTCACCTATTGCTTCAGAAGAGCATGAGTAGATTTTATGTCATATCTACCAGCCTCATCCAGATGTCCCTGCATCCATTTATACCACATACTTATTTTTCTGTCGACTGCGTCCTGGCTTTCTGTGTCCGACTGGATGCCTTCTCCTTCATGCCGGGGCATGAGGAAAAGAAATGGAGATGTGAAAGTATTATAGCTATAAATTCAGACTTTCAAAGCAGTATCATGGAGCTATCAGCTCCTATTAACTTTCAGCATATTCCTCTGAGTTCCTTTAAAAATATCAGCTATGTTCTTGCAGGGTCACATCTAAGGCAGCATCACTACACATAGCATCAGCAGTTCAACAGCCAAAAGTGCCATGAAAGTCTTGCTTGAGCCAGTTTCGATGATCTGCTTTAATCACAAATCCAGCAAAGCAGCTCACCTCTCCAAGTCAGTGATAAGGCAATCAACATCTCTAATCTAACTCCAATCAGGAAAACATGGGAATATGTTGTTGTTGTTGTTTTCATGGAAAAGATGACTGATATTTTAGACCAAGGACATGCTGTAGATTAGTCCTTATGGGCATTAGTGAAACAGATCTAATCCCAAATTCAGTCCTGCTTTGATCAGGAGATCAGGCCAGATGACCTCCATAGTTACCCACGAACCTGAACTATCCTTTCATCTTGTTTTTGATGCAATGACCTCTAACAAATGATGATTTAGTTGAAGAAAATAAGAAGTGGAAGTGTAAGAAAGATAAGGAACTAGTTAGAGGAGAAATGGTCATAGGTTGTGCTAAGAACTGATCTCTCCCATAGGAGAGAAGATACAGATTGAGCTTCGCACCAGAGATAGAAGAGTAAAATGAATCATATTGGTGACATAAAATTGAGAAGCACTGTCAATGCTGAAGAGGCTCTAGATATCATAAGGGAAAGCTGGATGACCTCAGAGATTGGGACAGCGGAAATGGGATGAAATTGCAAAATCCTGAATGCAGAACCTTGCACTCTGTGCTAATGTCTGCCCTGATTAGAAATTCTGTGGATTTTTCAGAAAGAACAGAGGAGAAAGACCTGGATGTACTGGTTAATCGTAAGATGTCTGAGCTACCAATGTCATGTCACATCACGTCAGGCTAACGCAATCTTGAGATGCATCAAGAGACATGTTTCCAGTGAAGGTACAGATGTACTAATGCCACTGTACAGGCTGCTGATGAGACCTCTTCTGGAACAGCATGTACAATTCTCGTTGCTGGTGTTCAAAACCGATGAATTCAGATTGAAACAGGAAGGACCACTGATCAAGGAAATGAACAAACTGTCTTACAAGAGGAGATTACAAATTTGACTCCTTCAGGCTAGCAAAGACAAATATACGTAATGACTGCTTATAAACATACTGGGGAGGCAAACATCAAGGTGGGGAATGGACTTATTAACTGGAAGGACAACGATGGCACAAGAGTAAAAAGCAATGAATTGTCCGTAAATTCAAATTAGTAAATAGAAAGAAATGTGCGAATGATGGAAATAAGTTTCTGTAACAGCCATTCTTTCTGAACTATGGAGGGAAAAAGCTTAGTTAGTTTTAAGTTGAAGTGTGATTATTTCTGAAACGGAAAATACAGAATCTACCATTGCAGGGACTGATTTAAAAAAATCCAGAGGTATCTTTTAACCTGGAATAACCCTTTTCCCCTGCCTCCCTCCATTTTTTTTTTTTTTTTTTTTTTTTTGCAAGTCCACTGCCTGCTATAGAGTTGCAGAGAGGAGAAAGGGGGAGATGTCAGCAAAAACTCCAGCATCCAAGCTAACAAAAAGAAAGTCTTCCCTAATATGTAGTGTTTCTGCTGCTTGATCTGACCTTGCTGGACCCAAAAGCTTCATTTTTCTAGGCGTTCTGCAAGCACATAAGTGCAGTCCCTGTCCTAAAATCTCACAAACTAAGGTAAGGTCTCATTTTTTGTGAAAAAGTTTTATAGTATCTCAGGATACTTTCTAAACAGGGAGAAATCATAGAATTAAAATCACAATATGCTTTTAGTGTTTGACTGATATATTAAACTGGATTATAGACTTGTATGATTGGAAATTATACTTGTGCTTTAGTTCCATTAGCCTACTTTAAACGTTGGTATTAAAAGTGGATACTTAAATACCAAACTCTGCCTGGGTTATAATCTGTTTCTCTGATATCATAGATCATTTGCAAACACAAAGCCCCTTTGATCTTGCAGAATGCTCAGCTGAACTTAAAAGGAAATTAAATGCAGAGCTCAATTTTTCATTAAATTGTCACCCACTGTTTTAGAGTTATGACTCTTCAGATCTGTTTCTTCTAACAGGTGGACAAACAGAATGTTAATACTATGGTATCTGTGGAGTTATAAAATCGGCACTGAGCAAGAGATTTTCTAATTATTACCGCTTCTTTATTAGCAATTCTAGATTGCAATTTTCCAAAAGTCTCAAGACTACTAAATACTACTGAAAAATCAGAGCTTTAAAAAACTGGGGACAGTTGTGTATTCTCAGACAGCTTAAAGCAATAAGAGCTAAACAGGCCTTTATAAAATTGGAGCTGGAAAAATTAGGGCTTATGTGCAGTCAGAAAAGTTCTTGCTGCGGGTTTTACTTTTATAAAACCAGCTATACTCTTTAAGATCTGCAGCAGCGTTGCAGACTTTGATCGGGAATGTGAAACTGCAGTATTTAATCTTGAAGGTGCTTCCTCAAATGGAGACATCAGTAGGTGCAGCACTCGCCGGAGTGAGGCGTTCCCAGTCCGCAGGCACTCCCTGAGCAGGATGGCAGCAGGTGCCTTGCACCCTGGGCCTGCATCCCTATCCCCTTCTCCCCGAGACGGTGGCTGTGTGACGCCTCTGAGAGCCTGACATTGGAAACTGGAGTGGCACAAGCCATAGGTGTGTGTTACCTGACTCTGTTCCTATCTCATCCTCAGAGAAGAGGGCTATTGCAGCTCCCTCCAGACAGCCTTTGGTGTCTTTCATCCAAATTGTGGCAGCTCAGCATTTTAGGCTTGAAAGTCTCTAGGTATGGCAAAATCGTAATAGGCTACCTGCTAAGATCACGTCCTGAGGCTGCAGATATGGCAAAGGAATGGAGAGAAGGAGATTATAAAACTGCCCGTTTAATGCATAGATTTTAGTAAAGTCTGTTCCTTTGCACCAAGGTCTAGTTGTGCAAGGAGATAAGCAGAATTAAAAGCTGGATCTGTGCATTACCTGTGCTCCAAAATCCAATTTATTCATGCCAGTGTCTAGTCATGGAGAGCTGCTAGTGAAGCAGAAAGACAAGTGAACAAGGCTGCTCTGTGTTTGTAGCAGTAGATCCGAAACAGCCACATTTCTCTGCTCATTTCTTTGCTTTTTTGCTGGACTTTGCTCACAATTGGCACTTATTTTTTTCTTTTTAATTACAGCAATATTTTAATTGGAGGAATTTGGGGTGGGTTCTATCAGGTTCAAGAAGTCCTGTTCTTGGAAATATGGTTTTGGCAAGTGTTTCGATGAAAATAACTCTAGTTTCAAAAAATTTTCTCTTTTGAGAAGTTGGCTGAGCTTGTGTTTGTTCCCACAGTCATTCCTCTCTCCCAGGGAATGCGCTCTGATCTAATGTCTTCTTCTATGAACAGCCTGGTTGGCTCACTGGGCTGTAAAGAACATTGTGCTAGCTACATTCACTGCTTTTAGACTAGAGCCTTCATCCTGTGACAAGTCTGCCCTCCTTCCACCAGCACCAGTGGAAGGAGCTGTACTTTAGGATCTTTAGAAAAGCAATGGATTAAGGTAAAAGGGTATGAATTTCTAAAACTTATTGCAAAGCACCCAGAATGAATATTATAAGAGATTGCAGCTGAAGTCTGTCAACCAGGCTTGTTTCACTGGAACTCTGGAGAAAATAGGAGTTTTAACAATAGCCTAGAGAAAAAGGTCAAGATCCAGAGTTGCCTTTTCCAGGTACATGTCCTCAAGGTCATAGTTTTCTTGAAGAAATATTTCAAACTGAATAGCTGCAAGAGTATCATCTGTAACAGTTGCTCCCTCCACACTCTCCTTACCTGAGAGTGAGAGCAGTTCTTACTGAGATGGACTTGGTGGGTCCTGCCATGACCTGTCTGGCTGATTGGTTTGGAAAACTTTCCTTAATTAGTGAAGCAGTGCTTAAAGGAACAACTCCAAACCCTTTTGAGATGACTGCCACTGGGCCCCCATCAACACTTTTCCCCTGTAGCAGGGCAAGGTGGACTTAGTTTTTGTTGAGGTATTGCTCACTGTCTGCCAGTTGACCTCCATCATACCAACCACATATATACATGTAAGAAGGAGACCATCCCTGGCTACATGTACATATAGGATGAGGCTAAAAAAGCAGATGGGTGCAAACAGGGCAGGGAAGCACGAGACAACAGTGAGATGGCTAAAACTAGCTTGAAAATACTCTGGGCCTCTTGACCTCTACTACATCCCCACTGTGGTGTTTCAGCTATAGTGTGCAAACAAAGAGCAGGGGAGGGGACATCTTTAAAATGGCACTGCAGTCAAAGAACTTTAAAAAAATTCTTTACGCTTAGTCTCCATTAGTCTTGTAATGTTAATTAGGTCTCCTGGGAAGCAGAAATGTTCTTCCAGGACAGCCATTTACTGGGAGGCAGAGTATGGATTGCAGAGATGATCCTTCTTTGGGAACAGAAGGCTCAAAATTCCCCTTTGACAAATGGAGGGTCTGGCTTATTTACAGATTCCCCTTGATAATACCTGTCTATTGGAGTGGGACATCCAAAATCCAGGAAATCCAACCGAGTGGGTTAATTCCTGCTTCATGTGGTCATCATTTTTTAACGTTAGAAAATGATGACCCCTTACGAACTGACCTTTAGCCTCCAGCAGTTCATCACTGAGGGCTCCTTAGGGCTCAAATCTCTGACCTTCATCACAGATGTGTTAGACACACTTAATGCTTAGATTAAGCCAGATGACAACCAGTACTCAGCTCTTAACCAGCAATACTCAGCCTTTGGAGTGAGAGAAGAGAGTAGTTGTATAGCATACAAGGAAGTTGCAAGCTTCACTGCATTTTTCTATGCAGGTACTTCAAAACCGGTGATAGCAGGAAAGGCTCCAACCAGAGCTAGGACCATTTACACATTTCCAAGGAAGAGTTTACCAACAAGTATAAAAACTTTACCCTATGTTCAAGACTCAGGAGAGCAGGCTACCAGTATGTTATACTGCTACACCACATAACCTCTGGACAGAATACGTTATTAGGATTTATTAGGTTATAATCCTTTTTTGATTAAAAATTATAAATCAGCTCACGTTTGATGTTAACCCATAAATGCATAGCACATGTCAAGCAAAGCATAGTATACATGGCCCCTGGGCATGCATGGCAGAGCCTGACCTGCCGCTTCCATTGCTTGACAGAAAATAAGGGACCTGATCAAAGGAGTGTGGCCCTCTCCGTATTGGGGACAAGGCTTTCAAGAGGTTAACTCTCAGAAATGGAGCGCACTAAGCTGCTGCATTTGATTTATTGTCCCTCCTTTCTTCTTGTTTCTCCTTGAAACATAAAAGCTTGCAGCCCACAAACTCTTGACATTTCCTTTAAATGCTCTTGTCATTCAGAAATTGCCACAATCATCTCCTGTAACTTTGCACTTAGTCTTCCCAGCTTGTTTGGAGTTACTTGCAGAAGCTGAAAAGGAAATATGAATAGATTACAAGGCTCAATCCTGCAAGGTGGAGAGTCTTCTAACTCCGAACCAATAAAGCACTTAACCATTTACTTAACTTCAAGGGTAGGAGTAGTCTGACAGAACTACATTACCGCTAGCTGAATAATAAACTTGAGAATGAAATTGTGAAGATGTCTGCAAAACAAACAACCACTTTCGCTACAGAGGGTGGGTGACTGTGTGTAGGATTTTTAAAGGATCTTGTTGATTTATGAGCACAATTCTGACTTGCATTAGAAACTCACACTTAAATGATTTTCTGAAAATCTACCTCCCTATGATTCCGGCTAGGTCTTTGTGTTCCTTAAATTCTGTTTTGCACAGCAGAACTATTTTTATGCTCATCCTGACTGTACCACATGCATCTCCTTGTCTCTAACACACACTAGTGAAAGTTGGAGAGCCTTTCAGCATACACGTTTGGCTGGGCAAGACAGTTTGAGAGGTCTGCAGTTCGGTGGGAGGTTCAGACTCTGGCCTTTGTAGGGTTAAGAATAAAAATTAAGAAAATCCCGGGCTTTTGGAAAGTTACCTTTATTTATTTTAATACAGTGCGGGAATACCAGATGAAGCTTTAATCCATTCATGAGCCAATGAACTGAAATCACATTTTTATGCTTATTAGCTATGTATATGAATAGGGAGAGACAACAGCTTTTAAAGACACCACACACACACACACACACATACACACACACATATATACATATAAACAAGTATAATGTCTCCTGAAATATTGCCTTCTGAATGATAGCCACACAGACTGAAGACACATATAAGACCTATACTGAGCTCTGACAGAGAAGGTCCTGTGATTCGGGTTCGTGTGATGCTGCTGAGCACAGTTAGGAGATGGGTTTTGTTTCTTACCTGTTTTGAACCTTACCCTCAGCCCAGTGTTGAACTCCAGGAAATGTTTTCAGTGATCTAGTCTTTGCATACCTGTTTTTTTTTTTGTTTGTTTGTTTGTTTGTTTTTTCCTTTGGAAATGGAAAAATTCATGATTTATCCTTTTTGGTAGTATTTATCTCTTGTAAGTAGTGCTTCCAAAAATCCTTCGCTTTCAGCCTCGAACACTATGGAACCTGAATAATAGCCAGCTTTTCCATGGACACATGGAGCTCACATTTCCCAGCTGAATCCTAATAGTTCACTTGATAATAAACATTTTTTGTTTTATAGACATCATAAACTGGAATCTCTTTTTTTTTTTTTTTTTTTAAAAAAAAAAAGAAATTAGCATTTTTAAGTTGCTTATTGCTGAAAGTAGCAGTTATTTCACTGAAAAGGCCATGTTGGAAAGCATGACAGGGTAATAGCAGATAGGGTATCAGACATCCTCAGACTGAGGAAGGAAACGGACTCGAGTTTCCAACTTTTCAGGTAAGTGTTTGTAGACAGTATTACTACAGCAAATGTGGCCCCTTCACTTTTCATGGTACCAAGGAACTGGGCACTCTGGGCGCTTTGGGTGAATGCAGTGCTTGTGGGTGCCACAGTGTCCAGCAGGAGATGGGACCTAGACTGTAGTGACATCCCTAGGCACAGGGAACGACAAAACTTTAAGGAGTCTTTTAGGAAGGTTTTTCTAGGGAAACTGAGACATTTGTGCTACTAAAGGCATCCAAGAGGGATGGCATTATTTTTTTCCATGGATCATTCAATGAAACTGGGGTGTCTGTACTCCATGCAACTGCTGTTTTAAACCTTGCCCTTTGTGATTTGCAAAATGAGGTCTCAGGTGGTTTCAGGAAGCTGTGCCAAAGCGAACAGGCACAGCTTTCTTTCAGTAATCCTGGATAAGATAGCAGCGACAAGTGAAATGAAAGGTGCATTTTGCATGATGTACATAGAAAAGCCAATTACATGTAATTAATGTTGGTTAAATGCTTTGAAGATGAAAAGCTTTTATATAAGTGTGATTAACATCTATTCTGTTGAAATGATTGTCTTTCTAATGTTTTAAGGAGCTTAATAGCATGCTTCAGCTTTTCAGTGTTTATCTCCAAGATGTGATGACCCCATGCAAAGCATTCATGGGCAAGTTATATAAGAAAGGCCTTCAGTGGGAGCTGATGTTGGCCACAAGTCAAGTGTAAAGCCTGAGACACTGTGGGACAGAAATGATTCACCTGTCAACAGCTCAGTCTTTTACAAAGGTTCCTAATCAGCAAACTGTTTGAGCAATGCTTAAGTATTCTGGTGATACGAGGGTTTAAATAGTGTGTGTACTCACTGCAAGATTGCTCATGGAGTCTACAGAAAAATACTCAGTGTGTCCTGGCCCCCATTTTAGAAGGTGTCCAGCCTTACACTTAGCAGGAGCACAGATGTTGGCTCAGGACTGAACAGATGCCTCCTAACAGGAATTTTGCCGCTGATTTCAATGAACACAAGAAATGACTACATTTTAGCATGCACAAAAATGAGCCATTATTGACTGAAGACAGAGTCAATTGTTTTGCTTTGCCATATTTTCCTTTCCACTGTAAATAAAGTGGATTTTGTTGTTAACCATCCACAAGAGATCAGAAACAATAAGGGTCAGGCACTGAACAATAGGTTTTCTGAGAAAATAGTGAGTTCATACATTGGCAGTTGTTATTTTCCAAAAAATGAGTGCAGATGTTTTAGCATGCTGAAATCACTCCAGACTTTTATGGAAGAAAGAGGCCATGGAGTAAATAAACTGGTGACAGGTATAATGAAAGTTATTCTGTTGATTTGCTTGCTCAGAATTATTTTATTCGAGGGATACCTGTTTTGTCTATCAGAGGGAAATCCTCAAGACCACCAAGCTGCAGACCATCTTGAAGAAGTGTCTCTCTGGAAAAGAGAGCTGGGTGAGATCATGTAGCTAGCAGACGGATTCTGGATGACAATCAAATGGGTTACTTAATTCTTTGCAAGAATTTCCTAGAAAGCATCAGTTCCCAAAGGAGACCTATATGAAGACTGCATTCTTCATCTGTGGGGGGTAAAATACAGGGACTGTATCTCCAGTGGTGGGATGAATACCATGTGAATCGTTCACCATTCTGCCAACAAGAGAAGTGTCCAGATTCCACCAAACATCGTGCTACTACTAAATCAGCAAGCTAAAGGTAAGGGAGATTTGAAGGGCTATAGACAAAGGCAGAGATCTTGCTCTCTCCTTCCATCAGTTAGCTGCCTGGATGATCTGATCTCATGGTGGGTTAGGACCAGTCCGTTGCAGTTTTCTCTGTATAATGGAGGCTGCAAAAGTGCTCTGAGAGAGGGCTTGCTGTGATCACCATTTCCTCCCCTGTTTAGCCAACCTCAGCAAAATCTTTCCCCGCACTCGTGCTGAAGCAGCTTCACTCTGCTGCTTATGTAAGGAAAAGGGAGGAGAGCTGCCCACCGGGAGATGAAAAGACGCCCTCAGTTCCTTTCTCTCTCAGCTGAGGCAATGAGGACCTGTTGTGTAGGTCTTGACCTCCTGGCACATGGTGGTGAAGAGCTTAGGTCAGCGAGAGAAGGAGGGATGGAAGCACTCATCAGCTGAGCAGGGCAGGACACAGATGGCAGAGCAGTATTAACTAATAATTACAGCGGGGTCTGCCATCAAGCGTTGGTGCGGTATTACCTCAGCACCAGCCATCATTACTTCCCACAAATCTGTGCTTACGTGCTCACTCCCAGGTCTGTAGCCATCCTGCCACGCCAGGAAGCTATAAAAACCCATGTCATTTAGAGCTGTGGTCCTTCAAAAGCATTGCGGGGAGGAGAGGAGTCATTTGGGATAACTGTCTTGTGGGCTGACATGCCTGCTGGAAACCTCACTGATGAGGTGGTGAGGGGCTTTTGGGCTTCACCAGGTGCTGCTTTTACTTGGCTGCAAAGTTAGTTCTTACCTTGCTGCTCTGCACGTGGCAAATGAGGTGAGACAACCTGAGCTTCACGTGGACCTGCTAAGACACACAGAAGAGCGATGTGGTCCTCAGGGCTTATCTCTGTCAGTTCACATGTATTAATAAGCTGACTGCTTTGCTTTCACTAGGATTTTACCTCAGGTTAATTACTTCGTATTAGCTAATGCCATGTAAGAACATGCATTTTTTTCCCCTTTGGTGAAGATAAACTGGCTCCAGAAAAGCACATACCTTTAGTACAGCTTGCTGGAGCATTGCAAGCATTGTCTCTCAAAAATGTGATCAGTAAAAATGCCAGGATCATTTTCACAAGGCTGTTACCAGAGGTGAAGAGCTACAGCTCGGGCTCCACATGCCCTCCTCAGCCAGCCACGGAGGTGTGCTGCTGGGAAATGGGTCTCAGCATTGCCCAGCCTGGACCTGGCCTGTGCAGATGCCACGTTTCAGGCCTCAAGGCTGTCAGTTCACATAAATATTAAATCCACTGAAAGAGTCCTGGAGGAGAGAGCTGCAACATGACCAACCTTTCACTTAAAAGGAGGTTGGAAATAACTTCAGCTTTTGTCACCATAACCTGCCCTTGCAGGACTGAGAAGAGCTTTGTGTGTACACCCATAGGAGTTGGAAACCTCTCCTATGGATTCCTTGTAAAAAGGCCTGATTTTAAAAATATGCCACAGAAAGAATGAAGCCCGACTGCAAAGGAGAGTGTTTTTTTTTTTTTTTTTTTTTTTTCCTCCCATGAATAGGATTTCAAATCAGCAGCCAAAGTGAATCATTATACATCCCTGCCATATGTCCCTTTCAATCAATAAGGCCTTATGCTCTGCTAACAATCATCTTAAACTATACCTATTAACAAGAATGCACATTTTCATAGTAATAATTCCATGCACGTCAAGGCCTGCAGCTCACAAACAGTCAAAAACGGTCATAGTGGAAGGGAGACAGACTTTCTGAAGCAACAGGCTAAGTGTGTGGACATACATGAAACTGTACAGGCTGTCACTCTTACACATGTAGGCTGTTCTCTGCTTTTAATGGCATACACTTTTACTGATTAATTACATTTTTTTTCTCTCTTTTAAGCATATGCTTTCTCGATGACCCAGTTAGTATCTCTCCTGATGACCCAAGGCTTCCTCTGAAGTGGCTGATACACTGTGGATGAGGGTGCAGCAGTAGCCACGGATGGCAGGAGGTATGATGAGTTCCTGAGGGTGGTTCCCTGTAAAGGTGGGCAAGGGCAAGTTGTATGGCCTCAACAGGACCTCTTCAATCTGGAAGGAGAGCAGTGACAACAGCAATGAACTTACTGCAAAGTCTAGCATGTATGCAGACTAGTTTCTCTGTGAAGACATGGACAAATGACATAAAAGAGATGCAGGGTTTCAGGGATACGGTAGAGGGGCAAGACGCAGAAGATGTTGGTTTTGTTTCCTACAGTCTCAGGCAAGTCACTTGATTGCAGGAGCATTGCTGTTTCCCATCCCCCGGCTTTTGTCCAGATGTATTGCAAACTCCACAGGATGAGTGTCTCTTCTCCACAAATACTGAGCTTGATGCAGAAATTATTGGCTGAAATGCCAAGGCCTGAGCTACTCAGGGCAGTCAAGTCTTAACTATGGGCGTGAAACACTGGGTAGATTCACTTGACTGAGTGTAGAAATCTACATTTGAGCTCCTCACCTGTGGCTCCCTTGCTAGTGAATGCAGAGTCAGTCAATACAGTCAATGGAGTCTACGGTGATTCATCTCATCCTAAAGTAGACAGTTAGAATAGAGCAATGAATTGCATAATAAAAACACCTATTTCTTCTTGCTATCTGGAAAGCCCAATGTGGCAGCTCACGTGCAGGTGTCTCTTCTGTAGATACCTGAAATGAGGTGAGACTGATCCCATCATCACCCTCATGACCTTCCCCTACCCTGAAGCTCTGTGTGCATCCCAAGCGCTTGCCCATGCAATTCTCTCTGTAACCTGGGGTGCTTCACAAAGAGCTGCAGTCGGTTTGAGAGATCCCAGAGCAGCAGAAGTGTGGCAGTCCCACACCTAGCCAGCTAAAACGCACTGTGACCTGCCGTAAGGCCATAGCCCCAAACCCTCCTTCAGGTAGCTGCAGGCACAAGCCTGCGTGTATCACATGAACACACATGGACACAGGACACAAAGTGCAACACGTGAGTTGTGCTTTGGAGTAGCATCAGCTCTGGATGTCTGCTTGTGCAGGAGCTCAGAGCTGACTACACAGTGTTCTCAAGTCTACAGATCCTCATATTAGCAAAGTACCTACAGGATGACAGGGTTCCAGTTCAGCTGAGCCCTTTGGAGGCCACCACATAAAAATAAAACTTCTATCTTGCCCTCAGAGGGTGCATCCAATCTTTCCTTATTTCTATATTTCATAACTAAATGTTGCTTCTGAAACCCTTCTGTATATATTTTATACGCAGCCTACGTGATATCCTTCATGAGATAATCCTTGTGTGTTTTGCAAAGTTTAACATAAAAATTCTTTGCTAATCAAAGGACATTACTGCTTGGATGTTTCTGTGCTGCAAAATAACCCTCAGCCAACCAAAACCCCTTCAAATAATCCCTGACCACACTCCTCGCTTTGTGACCTTGTTCCCTCTGGGTGAAGGTGGGAAAGGGAATGCTCTTACCTTTCAGCAGATTGCTGTGTAATTGTGAGTGTCAATAATATCAAAACAGAGCTGTGGTGGTGCAGTGCCCTTTCGCTGGCTTTCTCTGCAAGCATATATCCTTACTAGTATCATTAATTGTAAAAATTTCACTTAGTTTCCTCCTCTCTGGCATAGTACCTGCTCACTGAATCTTGAAATCCTTATTCCTGAGACAATCCCTCTTACCTTTCAGGCAGATCTGTAATCCTGGAAGGGCTGTTGAAAATTAATAGTACTAATTTTTCGTATCTGGAGATATTAACGGTGTACAAGTTACTGGATTCGGTACAAGATAACTGGCCAAATTGCTGTAGCCTATTTTACATGTGAAGTAAATATAAGTGATCAAAGGATATCTTCTGGCTCAAAAAGGCATTAATAATACTAATATCAGCTGAAGTAATTAAACTGCATGTATTTGTTTAAGCACACAGTGTAGCTGTTGACCCTGTGGCATCCTTTCCCTTCTTTCTAACATCCGCAGACGTCTCCACATCAGTGGTATCTTTAGGAATGAGGACAGTAAAGCTGGGCAGGAAATAGTTTTCCCATCCCAAGAATGCTCAAGACTATGAAAGAAAAACATCTCTACCCCAGGTCAGGATGAAAGCTCAAAATCACGGTGTCCGTATCCAGTCTGGGAATGACGAAATCACACACAGTCCCGTCTAGATTCACATCTGGAAAAATGACCGAACAGCTCCGAACATTTTTGGCTGCTCTTTCCTTCTGGCTTGAGCTGCACCTGCTTCGACAGCAGCTCTGGATCCCTTAGGATTCCCTGAGCGCGCACAACGGGAGCGCCGGCCGCCGGCTGTCTACCACCGTCCTCCAGTTCTACACAGGGAGCATCAAGAGACATCCTTCCTTGGGGCTGACCTAACAACGTAAGGTATTTTACAAAAGGAGGTTGCATTTACATTATTTAAACCAGCTGCGGCTAGTTTGACGGGTGCATTTACCCAAGGTGCTTCAGCCTAAGCTGCGTCACTGCTTCCCTTAGCACCCTAAGGCAGGGTGTAGCCCATGGTTTTGGACACAAAACCAATTTCTTAAAATTTTTGTGATTTTTTTAGCTGTGGTTTTTAGGGTGGCAACAATGAAGGTTATGATTTTGTTATCCCTGCTGGCATCGAAAACTGCAGTGCAATCTCATGCGCTTGGCCTGCTGTTTCAGAAACAGCCTGTGGGGCTCTGCATGGACATGTTGAACTGAAGTCAGACCAAATGCAGCTCTGTGCACAGCAGCTAATTAGAAGATGCATCCAGTGGGTGAGATGCTGGAGAAGAGCTTTAACCATGAAAAACCATAATCAGATTCAAAATCCACACCCTCAGCAACTGCAGAACCACGTTTTCCATCCTGCACAGACCGCATTTATTAATATTTGTGTGTCTTCAAGTTTTTTATCCTTCATTTCCCTTTACATAGTTTTATTTTTCCCAGTCAATAACAATGATTTTATTCTTCTTAATTAGATTTTTTTAAGGTTTCCTATAGTAATTAATGCATCTTTCTTCAGCACCGAAACATTAGAGTAGCTAGAATATTAAATCATGATTGCTGCCAGATCTAAAGAACCAAGAAACATAGGTTTTTCAATAGCTACTTTGTCTTCATCTTTTAAATTAGTTTGAAACCTGCTTTACATTTTTGGATAAGTAATAAGATTTGTTGATCTGAATGAAGAATGATATAAAAATAAATTGCATTGTACTTTTAATTACATAGTCTTAATTTTTGCAGTGACACTCCAGGCTCTCATACAATTTTATTTAATGTTTGCTTCCCTTAATGAATTTGATCATTTAAATACAAAATTGTCATTTAATTTGCAATTTTCTATATTCAGTGTGGGGGTGCTGTGCACGTTAAGCAATCCAGGGAATTGTAGCTTTTCCTCCACCTCTTTTGCCTGCACACGGGCATGCATGCTCCCTGCTTGCTTTTTCCAAGGCACCGCATCCCAGCTACGGAGATGTTTTTCTTCTCCATGCTGTGAGCAAATGGCAACTCAGCTATATCACCGAGAGGAGCTCAGCAGCACACTCTAAAAATGCTTCTAAAAGCATCTCCTGGATCCTACAGCCATAGGACCATCAGAGGAGCACAGGCATCAGGAGTTCAACGCACCAGGTGGGGCTGTGATCTTCTCTCCACTCGACATTTCGAACCAGGGGGCTTGGTGCAAAATGGCCTGCTGCTCCCGGGAGCCCTTTTTTTTTGGCTGAGGGGACTCCGAGGAAGTGGCTGAGAACACTGGGTAGGTCAGGAAGCACCACTGAGGACACTGCCCTTGGTGGGCTCTTTCTGGGTCTGGAGTGGTGTGGGTCCATCCACCCCCTGCGGACAACCTGGTGGAAAATGTGTCTCACAAAATTCAGAAACAGCCAGAAGAAAGCTACAACTTAGGGGCATTTCAGATCTTACTTTTTCCATCAGAAATGAGATACCTGACTTGTCTCTTCCACCCTCATCTACTTGCTCAGAGGGGAAGATCAGTTGCTCCATCCTGCCCCAGGTGGTGCTAACTGCTCTGGCAAATCACATCTTTGCAGGCTGGTTTTGAGTTGTTATTCTTTTATTTTTTGACTGTATTGCAAGGTTTCTAGGAAATTAAGGACAAATAAAACTTTTCTTTTAAAAACCTATCCCCCCGACCTTCATTAATGATTTACTTTCTGTAGAACAAATGCACTAACTGAGAACAGAATCATTATTAAAATCTCAGTTAACAACACAATATTACTTTGGTCATTTCATTTCCTCCACTATTATAAAATTCAAGACTCATTTCATCTATTAATATTAGCAATCTTTTTTTTTTTTTTCTTAATTTTCACCAGGCACAAATTAAAGGGGGAACAGTACTATGGAAGCTGCACTAGAACTTATTCCTTTCTTTTCAATTCTATTTTTTCCCTTCCATCGATTTTTTCCCCTCATTTAATGCTGGCTTCTTTTGCATTGATATTCCTAGTGACTTCACCTGATACCTGCCATTACTCCCATGGAAGTCAACTGGAAGAGGCCAGCAGACTTCCCTGGAAGGTGATAAAAATCAAGGGTCGATGAAGGTCAGCACACAGATTTGGAAGCAAGGGAGCTGGGCTTTCATCCTAACTCTGCCACAAAATTGCTCTGTGAGCCCGAGCAAGTCATTTTATTTCTCTGTACTGCAGTTTCCATGTGTTTAAAATAGGAACAAGAGTGTTTGCTGCTTATCTTTCAAGTCTCCCAGCAAATAAAAAGTGATGTATAAGAGCTAACTAAGCAGGAAGGCACAGATCCTTCTCACAAAAAGTCGCTGCGTCCTAGACCAGCAGCAGGCTGTGAGGACCTAGGGTGGAACAGAGATGCACTCTATTTTGCAGAGAGCTCAGAAATTGCTTCTCTTCCCTTTATAACAGATCACTGTCAGTAGCTTCTAATGAGATTTTCTTTGTGCCTCTGTAACACTAAACATAACCCATATTTCTCTGTAATATTTCACACAGAAAAGCTCCGCTCATGTGCAGTGCTTGCTCGTCAAAGAAATGCTGGATTTTTAATGCTCTAGAATAACTACCTTCTACTGGTTGTGGCACGCTGTTACTCATTTAGCTTGTTTCTGTATCCTCAGAGTCCTAAGAGCTGCACTTCAGCTCAATACGTATGGGCTTGTTCTTGCATGGCATGAGGTATCTGTCATTGCAAACGGGATTGCTATTTTTGCAGGTCTGCCCAAACGCTGGAGTGCCCAACTATGAGAATTAATAAATAAATAAATAATAAATAAGTCTGGGAAAGCCCTCTGCAGGAGAAGAGGCCCCAGGTACAACCACCAGTACCAAAACTATTCCCGAGACATGCTTGCCTAAGATCCTCCTGCAATGCCAATTCCTCAGCTGTCCATGGGACTATACTCCTGTGCTCAACTATTGATAGCATCAGAAAGTTTCTCCCAATGTTTTACCTACATCTTTTTTGCCAAAGTTTAACCCCTCTATTCATCCTACTTGCACAAGATACAAGGACAAATTGTGCCACTGCTCTTTGCATCAGTCTTGCAGCTTGCTTGGTCTCTCCTCAGTTCCCTCTTCGGCCTACACACTTTTCTTCCAGCTTTTCCTCCAAAGTAGGTTTTATACAGCCTCAGTCATTTTTTTTGCACCTCTCTGGACTTTTCGCAGTTGAGCCATGTCTTTCCTGAGCTGTGGAAATTGTTCTTCAGT
Source organism: Rhea pennata (assembly GCF_028389875.1). Classification (NCBI taxonomy): domain Eukaryota; kingdom Metazoa; phylum Chordata; class Aves; order Rheiformes; family Rheidae; genus Rhea; species Rhea pennata. Next base: position 7,135,471 of record NC_084664.1, on the reverse strand, counting down.
CAAGCCTCCACCACTGCCAAACTGAATGGGAAGGTCGTTCCATGATTTTTGCAGGGCACCAATAGGGATCCCAGCAGGGCCGCGGGATTTTTGTGACATTGGGTTCCCGCTGAGCACGTAAGACTCAGAGCTCTGCACAACAGCACCTCGGCCATTTGCTTCTCATAATGTATTTCAGATATTGATTTTAACTCTCCTGCCAGTGAGTGCAACATTTTAATTACTTTTGTGGATAAAGCCCATTGCTCCCATCCTGATCATGACTTAAGGGATAAATAAAGCCTATCAGAGATCATGCAGAAGCTCAAGCTGGAATGGAGGCCAGGTGAACATCCTGGACCGGCACCTTTGCCATACATCCATCATCCTTGTCTTCTAAGTTACATTTTCTAACATTTAAATCTTTCTTCTCCCTCTGCTCTTGTATTCTTTTTCAAATCTGGTATTAGGAGCTGCTTGCAACCATTTAAACCATGATAGGAGCATAACTAAGGGTGCAGACACAGAGACTGGTTGCTTGCAAGATTACTGATGTTTTTCCTGCTGCTAATTCCCCCGTCTCCACACAAACAAGTGGCATCTGGTGCAAAAAGAAAGAAGGAGATCAGCAGCCATTGGGAGCAAGAGAGGTTGAGTGGAGATGGGGCCAGGAAGCTCCAGGTGTGGAGTGTAAGGGGGTTAAGAGACAGCTGGGAAGGAGGGGGAATCTTCTTGCAGGCATGATGGAGGACAGCAGGCCTTCACCTACACCTATATTAGCAACATGTCACTCCAGTCACTCTGGAAGACTGGTGGATGTACCCGTGATTGAGAGCTTAATGCAATAGTTTTGTACTTAGTCCTCTGGAGCAGGGAAGAGCTCACCAGGCAACCAGCCCGGAACCGTGCAGGGCCTGTCACCGGCGGGCCACAAGGACAGGTCAGACGACCGTTTCTCAGGAATGACGTAGGTCCAACTAACCCTGCCAAAGGGAAGGAGACAGACTGGATGGCACCTGGAGAGCCTTTCCAACACTGCATCCGTGCTCGTGCATTGCCAGCTTAAGGAGGAGAGTTTCCTTGAGGCTGAGTAAGTCAGCATCCCCTCCTCCGCAAGAGGATGATATTTTACACCTTACGGTGTAAAACAACACCCGGTCCCAATAAAGACAAAAGGAAAACTAGCATGCTGGAGAAGTCCAGATCATTACTCAATACCATGTAACACAATAATGTTGCACTTGAAAGCTTAGTGCATCTGCCTTGCTCTATTTATACTGGGGTCTTGAGTGTTTGCCACCTCCTGTTAATGGTAACAGAGTATTTGCCACAAAAGCTTAATCATTTGCCTTCTCCAAGAGGGTATTTTTCCTGATTAATGCCTTAGTGAGAGCAAGCAGGAACCATGGTATCTCAGCCCCTCCAGGCATTCCTATACCCTAAAACCGTTGAAATCTGGGACAAGGGTCAATAATCTGGAGCAAACTCTAAAAATACACCAAACGCTCCAGGACGCATTTTACCGGTGCTTCCATACGTGCCTGGAGTGCGTCAGGAGGCACGAGGCCACGAGTAAGATCAGCGAAAGGAAAATCGTCGGCGCAGCCGGGCTGCAGGAGCAGTACGGACGCTTCGCTTTGCCACCTCCCTGCTTGCATTTCTTAAGCACAGCGATTTCGGAAACGGGGTGTTTCCGTACGAACCTTCCCACTGTCAAAGCTTAATTGCAACTGGTCAAAAAACTCTGAGTCTGGCTTTTTAAATGAAAAGGGCAATTTGAAAGCCGTGCTTTTGCCAACCAAACAGCTGGGGAGAGAAGAAGGTGAGGGAGCTGGAGAAAGGACAGGCCTTGGCTCCAGACTGACGTAGCCACTCTATGCACTGCATTCGCAGGTAAAAATATCAACAGTTGAAGACAACATAGGTAAATGTCCTCATTTTTCATAGGATGGTAACTTGGATAGATATCACCACTGTGGATAGAAAGATTTTCTAAGGTGGCCTTGGTGCTTGCCCATCTCATGTAGAGACTTTGCAGATAACCTCCACATGAGCGAAAGGACCTGGCGGTGGGACCTGTGTTTGTTTATCTCCAGCCTTTTACGAAGTGTGGAGTGTTTATGGGCACGGAACATGAGATTAATAGATTCCCATTACTGGAGGCCATTACAGCCACCACGAGTGTCACCAAGACATGATTCTTGCACTGCAACCACCAATTTGGGAACATATTTTGCAGATGGGCATCCAAGCAGAGTGAAGCATTTCACATGGAAAGGTGGCTTTGCTGCCACCGCCCTGGGTAATATGTTTGAACAGTTAACCAGCATCAGCATCAGCTGCTGAAAACATCTTCCTTATGCTGAGCTTAAGATGCACTAACTACCCCTCTCTGCAACACCCTATGTTGGACATAAGACATGTATTTATTTTTTGGGGGGAGGGAAGCAATAGTGAAACAGCCGTATTTGTATTTTAAATGGAAACTGAGGCAGAGAGCTCCAAACAAGAGGTTAAAAGAAGCACCTAAGGTTAGGTACTGCAGCCCACTTACATCACTGCTCTGCTTTGCTCGGTGCTGGCTGTGCAAGCTCTTGCGCATCGTGCTCAGGGAAGCCCCTCTGCGAGCTGCGAGCATGCTGCAGCCTGGTGTTTCAGGGGAGTCTGAGTGCCAGTTTCTCATCGCTAAAAAGCCTAACGGAGCTCACGGGCATAGGCAAAGCCAGAGGCCCCAGTAACCTTAAGCGCTGCAAGTCTCGGTGAAGAAAATACCTGCAAGGAAGCTCAAGCATTAGGCAGATCTTTGAGGCTACGGCCCGGGTTTAAAAAATGATGGAAAGTGCAACCCTCCACCAATTAAGCAGATATCATCACTGCAGAATTAGTCATATGATGTCCGTAATCCTCCTTGTCTGAGCACACAGGTCTCCAAGCTGAGCGTGGGCGTGCTTCAGTTCCTGGCCGGCTGCCGGGGCTCGGGGATACGGATTATAGCTTGGATTCGACTTTTTATTTGGGAAGAAACGTGCTAACGGGCACAGTTGCCACCCGGGGCCGATAGTCCTTCTCTCCATCCGATGCTCCAGACAAGCTCTCCCGGGTTTGAAGGGGAATAATTACACAACTAGGCCGGTTAGAGCGGTAAAAATAATGAGCTCTGCCCGAGAAGTCCTAACGATGTTCATGGATGAGTAAAGCTGCACTAAAGGTTCAACTCGAACAAAGCTTCATCACGTGGCTCTGGTGCTGGGCTGCCTTCACGATCAAAATACAGCCAAAATCGGGGGCTGTGGGGGGGAAATTCAAACGCTGGAGGACTGCAAAGCTTTTGGCTTGCGGGCAGGCTGGGAGTAGGTCCCTTTGCCTGCTATGTTCCCCCCTGTGCCAGGGTGGTCAACGTCCGATGCTCTGCTCTTTAGTCGGGAGCTAAGAAAAGCCATCCAAAATACCTCTGTACAGTCAAGGACCCACTCTGTCTGCCGTACAACTTGCTATTTTTATTGATCTCACTGAAGCCAGACCGCAAAGGGCAAATTTGTCAATGTAGGTGGGCTTTTTTTTAGTAAAAAAAGGAAAAAAAATGCAACCCCCAAGGGCTCATACAGACGGTAGCAAAGACCATATGCATAAACGTCTGGAAGTTCAGGCTCCAATTTAAGGCTGCTTCAAATATAGACGCTCCAGCAAAGTTAATTGTGGCTGCATTATGGAGAGGTGACAGAACCGAGTCCTTAGAAAGCTGAGGAAGGTTTAAATCTGCCTCAGCTCTGCTCCCTTTCAAGTTATGCAAAAGCGCCCAGAGCAGAGCCAGCCTGAGACTGGGTCTAAACCCTGCGGGCAGACTCTGCAGAGAAGGTACGGACCACACAACTCCTACAAGCCGCTCTACATTTCTTGAACGCGGGGATAAAGTTCTTTAGCAAACCCGTGCCTTCTTCGTGTGCTGAGAACGGCGCCGTATCAGCCGACCTGCACGAGCTGCCCGGTGCTTTTGGAAACTTCCTAGCTCTGCTTGCAGCGAAGAACGGAGAACGCCGTTGCATGAAGAAACCTTTCCATAGCATGGGTTAGGTATTACTGGGAAGCACTTAATTACAATACAATGTAGTTAAAGTGACAATTTACTTACTCAGGGTCATTAATATAAATAGTTTTTTTCTTACCCATGCATTTTGAAATTGGTAGGTAGAGGCCGAGATGCCCGGAGTTGCTTAGCAATGAGTGATTTTCTATAGGCAACAGCTGCTTTAGCAACCGAGATGCAAACTGCAGCCGGGAAACTAGCTCGCTGTCCCAAGGCCTCATCACACGTTGCAAGCAACGGAAGTTTTGCTCTCGAAGGCTGCAGAGGAGCCGCTTTAGTTGCATCCAAGCTCCGTAACCTGCAGCAAAACAACGGTGGAAAACGAATCCGAGTGAGCAAATGTAGGAACCGAGTCCCCTTCCCTCAGGATTTCCTTGTTTCGTAACACCTCTGGCAGGATAAATTTCCGTTCACTGAAGAAATCACGTTTCACGAGAGTTACAACCGGATTTGAAGATAAATGACACATGAGCACTGGAGTTTCGTCTGGGCTTAAGTGATCCTGGTATCTTTATCACATGCACAGTATCAAAATACACAAATCTGATGTCTGACCATGGTTGCATGAGAAAGACCAAGCAAGTACGAGGCTGCAAAGTGTAAAAGTGCATTAGCTAGAAATGATTTCAGTGCAGTCTTGTCTTTTTTCCTCTCTCCTCTCCTCTCCTCTCCTCTCCTCTCCTCTCCTCTCCTCTCCTCTCCTCTCCTCTCCTCTCCTCTCCTCTCCTCTCCTCTCCCCTCCCCTCCCCTCCCCTCCCCTCCCCTCCCCTCCCCTCCTCTTCTCTCCTCTTCCCTCTCCTCTCCTTTTTCCTCTCCTCTCCTTTTTCCTCTCCTCTCCTCTCCTTTCTTCAGAATAATTATTTAAAGATGGTACGACTTGTGCAACCCTGGCAAGAGCTGGAAGCAGAAGAAACCTCCGGGAAGCGCCGCTGGCAGGGGCGCTGCTTGCAAGCCCTGTCTGCTCCCGGCGCCCGCTACCTTTGCTCATTGCGGTTTTGGAAATGGGCAAACCAAAGTTTTTAAGTGTCACCCTGCTCCAGCTGTAACACTATCTCCAGCGCCGATACTCCCTCCCAGGGGGGATTTTTATGCTGCAAGAGCAGCAAACATTTTAGGTTTGCAGCAGGTTAAACACCTCCCTGCAAAACAATGTAAGGGAGAAAAAAGAAAAAAAGAGGAAAGAAAGAAAGGAAAAAAAGATGCCGGGGGTCCGGCTCGCTGTTGGTTTGCTCCTCGCGCCGTCACTCGTGTCGCGAAGTGCGAGAGGCCTCGGCGGCTGCAGGACGACGGCTGCAGCACCCCAGATCCCTTTGCTCGAAAGCGTCGAGATCTTTGCTGGCAAAGCCCAAATTCACCCGAATCGTCACCCGAGCCGGGCTGGTTGCCGTTATTTTCTCGCCCTGAACCGGACGGCCCGTTTCGGCTGCTCCCGGGGACGGCCGCCTTTCGCCGCCGCTCCCCGCGTTTCTGCCGGCTGCAGCCGCGTCGCGGCGGCGGGAGGACTTGCTCCTTGAACGCAACGAGCAGCCTTCGGGGCCACACCGACCACCAGCGCTCCTCCCCGCCTGTCCCTTCGGCTTTTTCCGCAGTTTGCTCCAAAAAGCCTTTTCCTGTGCCTGTTTGACTATCTAGGTAGCGTTACCTACCTTAGTTTTTTCCCTTGCCCGGACTTGAGCAACTCCTTCAGAGACATTTTTCTTGTGCTGCTTTTTGCCCCCCGCTTCCGCTCCCTCCTGGACAGGAGATTATTTTCTGCATCGGTATTTGCAATGGGTATTTTTTACCGCTGGTGTGACCCGTCGGTGTGCACGCTAATTGCAACTGCTCCCCGACTGCCTCCTGTTTAAAGGCACAACCACTACATGTATTCTGCTCTGCTAATAGTAAACATGAGGAGTGAGGTCTGATACTATGAATGATACTATTAATTGGTTTATTGCAACTCCACCTAGGAATCCCATTCACCATTAAGGGCTTGTTACATAAGTGTTGTGCATAGGGAGAAAAGAGAAAACCCTTCTCCGCCTTCGAAGAGGTTACCAGCTCTTCAAAAAGCCTCCCAAAGCGTCCTGTGAGCTTCTTACTTTTTTAAAAAAATGCGTACTTCTTCTGGGAACAAAGCGCTTCTCCAGCTTTTCAAAGAATGATTCACATTTACCCTTATCTCCCTCCAGAGGGAAAGCAAATGAGTTTATAAATATTTCCAGCCTGACTCCCCATCGGACAAATTAACAAGCTGACCCGCGATTCCCCGCTGCCCCCGTGAGCGTGGCTAGCGCCTGCGAAGCAGCCTTCTCTGGAGCCCGGGCACCTTTCGGGCTGCAAGTCGCCCCAACGACCCAGCGCCAGCATCTCGCCGTCCTCTTCCTCGCCGCCGCTGCGCGGGGCAGGGGTGGGGAAAAGCCCTTCTGGCCTGCGGCCGCTGGGTGAAAAGCGCTAAGGACGCGGGCGTTTGCACCAGCCTCAAAGCAGAAGATATGAACAAATAAATAAATATACACGCATCTGTACACATACCCACGTGTGTTTCCTCCTGTTTACATATATATTTACAAAATATCCTATTATAAATATATATTGTATCCTTATGTATAAAGTATCCTCGGCTATACGTGTGTATATATGTATGTGTGTGTGTTTACACGTGTTCTTTCTTGGCGAGAAATACGTGGGTTATTTCCATCCTCTCCTGCTCGGGGGCTCCCGGGAACCCCCCGGGGCTGCGCGGGGGCGGCGCGGGCGCGGCGGACAGCGGCGCGGGGCGGCCGCCGAGCCGCGGAGCCTCCGCTCCGCTCCGCTCCGCTCCGCTCCTCCCCCCGGCAGCCTCTTTGTATCAAACATCCGGGTTTCCCCCGCTTGGCTCCGCTGTGGCTTCTCCCTTTTTTTAGAAGCCATTTTGGACGCGGTTCAGCTTTTTTTTTTTTTTTTTTTTTTTTTTTTTTTTTTTTTAATTAAAAAAAATCACCACTCTCCCTCCCCCCTTTATTTTTATTTCATTTATTTATTTATTTTTTACGCTCCCCCCCCCTCCCCCGCACATGGCAATTCCCACCCCCGCCGCCGCCGGGCCGCCCCCTCGCTCCGCGCCCCGCGCAGCCCGCGATGCCGCCCGCCCGCCCGCTGCGCGCCTCCTCCGCGCGCTCTCGCCTGCCGCCTCGAGCAACCTCGCAGAGTTTCGCGGCGCAGCGCGCGCCTTGCGCGGTGGGGGGGGGCGGGCGGGGAGGCCGTGGAGCGCGCACGCGTGTGCGCGCCCGTGTGTGTGCGCGCTCGCCCCTGCTGCTGCTGCTCCTGCTGCTGCTGCTGGGGGAGCCGGAGGGGCTGGGCCGGGGCGGGGAGCAGCAGCAGGAGGAGGAGGAGGAGGAGGAGGCGGCGGCGGCGGCGCGGTGCGGTGCGGAGCACGCCGCGCTCCCAGCACAAAAGCCCGGGCGAAGAAACTCTTGGAAAGCGGCGAGCCGGAGCCGGGCGCTGCGGGGCTGCTCCTCGCCACTGGATACATTTTGCAACTGCGAAGGAATTAAATCCGATTTTGTAGGATTTTTTTTTTTGTCCCTCTTCCCCCTCCCTTCCTTTCTCTTATTTTTTTCTTTCTTTTTTTTTTCTTTTTTTTTTAAGAGAGCCTCATTTCGCCCCTCTTCTTTCACTCTCTCGAACATTATATATATATATATTTTTTTTTTTTTTCCTTGGGGATAGAGAGGCACACAAGGAGAAAAAAAAAAGTAAAGGAATATGATTGCTTCGTGGTTGACTTTCGCCTTTCTTTGTGGAACTTTCTGTGCAGGTAAGTGCGTTTCGGCGTGTTTACCTACGTTAGCCTCTCGCAATGCAAAAGGAAGAAAAAAAAAAGAAGAAAAAATTGAATGGGCCGCGCGGTTGTCCGCAGGCAGCTTCCCAAGCGGAGCGAGCCTGCGGCCGGGGGAATAACCCCCAACTGGGGAAGGGGGGGGCATTTTAATTTAAATCCCCCCCCTACTCCTCCCCATCTAGTTTTCTTCCTGCTTTACAGGACGAGCCTTCCCGTGCTGCTTTTTGTTCCCTTCGGGGCAGGCGGCGTGAATTAGCGGCAATGTAAACACGCCGCGGTGTCGAGGAAACTTTGCCGAAGCGGGTGTTCGCCGCTGCGCGGGGGGCACCTCGGGGCGGGGGCGAAGCTGGGTGCGGGGGGGGGGGGAGCTGGGCGCTGCCGGGGTGTCACCCCCAGAGGGGGTGAGGGGAGGAGGACCCCCCCCCTCCGGTCCCGGTTACGAGAGGGGTCATTTGGGGCCGGTTCATGATACGGGGAGCTAGGAGAAAGTTTTTTTTTTTTTTTTTTAATTAAAATAATAATAAGGGGGGTTTTGTTACGAGTGCTTTTTTCTTTTCTTTTTTTCTATCTTTTTTCTTTCTTTCTTTCTTTTTTTTTTTTTTTTTTTTTTTGAAAATACATGTTTCACTCGTACCGACCCCAAACTTCACCCTGCGGGGTGCGCGTTTTCCAGAGGGACCAGGCGCGGGGAGGGGGCAGTGGCGGAGGGGGAAAGGCCACAGCCAGGCCAGGCTGCCCCGGGGAGGGGGGGGGGGGCGGCGGCTGCGGACCCCCGCGCGCCCCCTTACCCTGAGCGAAAAACCGCGGGCGGGCTGCGAAGCCCCTTCGCTCCCGCGCTCCCCCTCCTCTTTCTGTATTTTTTTTTTTTTAATATTATTTTATTTTCCGCTTTCTCCTTTTATCATTCCCACGGCAGATCGCTGGCGGGCGAGCGGTGGGTTGGGGGGGGGGGGGGAGAAATGTCTCGCCACGCTGCTCCCGGCCCCCTCTTTATGTACCAGTTGCGCGGGGATGGGCGCAGGGCACCAACTTGTCCCGCTACGGAGCCGGCTTGGGGGGGAGGCGGCTGCGAGCAGCGTTCCCAGGGCGCAGGGGAGATGCTGCAGTCGTGCTTTAAAAATACATATATATATATAGATATATATCAATATATATGACTATTATTTTGATTCCGTGCGCTGGGCGGCGGCGGGGGCGGCTCGGGCAGCCGGGTGCCGCCGCGCTTCCTTTGTTCCGAGCGCCCATTAAATATGCGCTGCCGGGGGCTGGTCTGAGCGGCGATGCCACCCTGCAATTAGTATTTTTAAAGCCACACTCAAATTGATGAGATCTATGCTTAAAAAAAAAAAAAAAAAAAAAATCCGTGAGCAAAGCCAGCTTCCCCCCCACCTTCCTTTTTTTGTATTATTATTTTTTTTTAAAATCTAATTGATGGGACACTTGTGCGCACAGCTTTGTTTCCATGTGTTGCGAAGGGGCTGGGAGGGATTGTATTTACATAGCAGCGCGGAGAGCGAGATCAGGTATTTGGGAAGGAGCAGGGGTGTGTGTGGTGTGTGTGTGTGTGTGCGCGCCGTCAGTATTCGTGGTATTCAGGGTGGCTGTAATCACAACAGCTCTCTTGGCTGGAAAATTCTATTATGGGCATAAAGGAGATTTATGGTCAATGTATTTTCTTTCCATATATCTTGGAATCCTTTTATCTCGGGTGATTCAATAAAAGAGATGGCTTCCGGGTTTTTGTTTTTGTTTTGGGTGTTGTTGTTTGTTGTTGGTGGTTTTTTCTTTTTTTCTGTTTTTTTTTTTTTTTTTTTTTAACCTGATGCTATCGTTGTGTATATAGTGGCAGAAATGCAAGTTGGAGGAAAAAGCGGTTGCTTAAAAAAAAAATTAACCCTGAAAGCTTCTTAAATGTATCATGTTATGAAAGGGATAATCTGATAGGACATACCTACACTGACTTCTCCCCTCCTCCCCCCAAAAAGATGATAAAGAACCCCAGAAAATGAATAAATTTCTGTTTATTTGGAAAGGTCCTCGGAGAAATCATTAAATAGGTGCATTAGCAATTCTGTAAGTCTCCCCCCCCTCATTTAAAGCCTTTTCCGTGTTTCTCATGATATTTGTGTTTGTCAAGACAGTCCTTACTGTCCATTCCCCCCCCCCCCCAAGCTGTCCAGGCAAGACCCCCCCACCCCAAACACCTAAAGTTGCCGTGGGCTGCAGGGGATCACAGTGCCGGGCTTTGCTTGAAGTGGTATTTCTTTTGTGCGTGTACGTGCTGGACACGTTAGGACTGTAGGAAAGTGGTGGGCTTTTCGAAAATAGCGTGACCTCCATTGTCGGCGAGTCTCATCGCTACCTTGGCTGCCTGCAACAAAGCAAGCACAGGCTGCAATTTATTTTTTTTTTCCTTTTCTTTTTTCCTCTCCCCCTCTTTTTTTTTTTTTATATCTGTTATGCTTAATTTTTGGAATACAGAGGATTCATTGAGGAAAACATTATGTTCATTTTTAGCCCTTTGTTTGCAAATTTTCTGCAAGCCCAAATGTTCAGAAATGGTGCTTTAATCGAGGAGTTTTAGAAAATACAGAAGGTGTAAAGAGATTTGCCTTGGGAGATGTATTACTAACACTTTTCCCTGGGCTATTACACTACTTTAATTTTGGTGCAAGTTTAAGTAATGCCATGCAGCAGTGAACTGTGCTGCAAATGGACCTGCTCTCCTCTTTCACTATCATGTATTTATCCTCTTGCGCTTGAGAAAGGGAATAAAACTGGCTTCATTAGCTTGCTAATTAAACACAATGAAGTGCATGGCCTAAGGTTAATGGCAATGGCCTTTAAAAACACCGAACTCTTGAACAGGTGTGTGGGATGGATGGATATATGTATGTGTATATATATATGTATATATTTTTTAATCTGTCATCAAATCCAGATGATTACAGCGCCAAGATAACCATTGCCACGGGTCCGTGGAGAGGAAGACGCCCCATTAAAGAGGCAGGTAGGCAGGATGTTATTTTTAGTGGCGTTATTTAGAGACGCCTACCCAGGTCGGACGCTGCGTGTTGCTCAGCCCGCTGCCTCCCCCCGCGCTGTTCTTCGGGGTGCGTTTCGGCTTGCTAAGGCAGAGTTAAAAATCCGCTGTCGCTGGACCAGGTAAGCGAGGGTCTGACGTGTGCCTGGGTAGTTAGCTGAAGTATTAACGCACTGAAATTTGTGCTGTTTCTTGTATCTTTAAGCAACCCATCCAAGCTGTAATGCCTTTTTTGTGTTTTTTTTTTTTCCTTTTTTCTTTTCCTTCTACTCGGTTGATGAGATAGTAAGAAACAGCCAATTAAAGCGGAGGTCTCCTACTCACCACGTTACAGCTGTCACCAAGCTCCTGTCCAGTCTGGTCTCCATCAACTAAAACACTCTTGTCAGGGTTATTTATTTATTTTTTTTTTTTTTGCGGAGGGGGGGTGCTTTACGTGACGGAGCAGTTGTAGACCTCCCCTGTTGGCACTGAATAGATGATGGCAAAGAAAGAAACAGGCCAGCCTCGCTTTTCTTTCTCTTTTCTTTTTTTTTTTTCCCCCTCCTTTTTCTTTTTTTCCCCCCTCCTGCCCCCCAACTCTTTCGGACCAGCACCGAGGGCTTTCCTGGTTTTCACCGGTTCTGGGAGGCAGTCGGGCCGCTCCTGCGGTGCCGGGGGACGCGCTGGGCGCCGAGGGCAGCGGCTTTTGGAGCGTTGTTAATAGGATTACCGTCAGAGCCAGCCCAAGAATTTAGCCACTGCGATTTGCAACATGCCGGGGCTCTGCGGTCGGTTCCTCTGCGGGACAGACGCGTTTGCAGGTGGAAGAGGACCCAACAGACGTTATCTTGGTTTATCCATGGGGAAGGAGGGGGAAGGAAGAGGTGGTTCTAGGCTGGGCATCCAGGGAAGGTCTATTTGCGTGCTCTTCCCACGGGATGCATGATCCCAGAAAGTCAGGAGATCTTTGAAATAATAATGATAAAGTTGCTGCGCTTTTGAGCCTTGTAGTGAGAGGTGTTTCGGTGTCACGTTTTGAGGCCTCAGCTCAGGACCACGTCTTAAATTTCCTATTGCCACTAGCAGTTGACCGTGTGGAGCTTGACTCGACGCCGGCTGAGATTTTAGCAGCCTTCCGAGGCCGGTAAAAACGTTATCGCCCTCGCGCCGAACGCAGCCGCCGGGACGGCGGCGCTCGAGCACACGCGAGCGGCTGGCGACTCGCGGCCGGACGGCGGCTGCGCCTTCGCCGGCGCGAGCTCTTCCCTCCCCTGCCTTTCTCCTGCGCTCCCCGCTGGGGGCCGAAACACGGGGCAGGTCGGGGCCTTCCCGGCGCGGCCGCCTCCGCGGTCCTCGGCGACGTCTGGGGCCGCGCCGGGCTCGTCCTGGCGGGGACGGAGCGAAAAGCGGCGCGGGCGCGGGGTGCCGTTTCAGCTCGCTGATGGGGCTGGGGACCTGAAGCGAGCCTGCGAAAATGTTTGTTTCCTTAGTCACGCGGGAGCTGGTAGAAGTGAAACTTGTATCCGTGTATATTTATTATAGCACGTAATTTATGGGACCTAACGTAAGTTTACCAGATAATCCTGTATTTGGCATTTTTAATACCCAGGGAGGCAAGGACCTGCCGCTGCCCGTGTGTCTGCACTTTCTACTTGGAGGCAGCGACTCTTCTGAAATCTCAGGCGCCGGTGGCGGGATAGGTCTCTCCGTTCCTTGGCTACTGCTCTGACCACCAGGTTGTCCATTTTTTCTTTGTTTGGAATTAAATTTGCTGGAAAAAAATGGAGTGTTACGCTAACCTTTATACTGGAGGTATCACTTTGCTTTCTCTCTACTCGCCCAGTCGTGCACTAGTGTATCCATTAGTGACACGTATATGGTCCTCCTGCTTTTGTTTCAGAAGGATAAAATGCATTCAGAAGAGGTGTAGGTCTTTTTTAATCACATGAGCTGCTTTGCAGATTGAGCTGCATAAATTTTTAATCCTGGTGGACATTTGCACAAATTGAGATACGTGTTTTGAACTCTGCTCTTCACGTCCAATTTCTACTCATATTATGATAAAGGCAGAAGAGAAGGGAGCTCACCGTGGCGGAGGTTTTGTATGACTCCTCCAGTAAAGTTTGAAGCAGAAGATGTTGCTGCTCTTTTGAGGGCAAAGACAGCAAAGCTAGGAAAGATGAGCGTCTCTGGCACTTGTTGGACAAATCCTTGATCCTGAGTCTGTGCCAAGTTATCCTCTGATTGCAGTGGTGAAGGCCGTCATTTAAAAAAGTTCGAGTAGTTGACCCTGCACTGTAGCACCTTAGGTGCTGGGACTATCTCTCCTTTTTTTTCCTTTAGAGCTTTTTTTCACCCTTTGCATAACCTGTTTTCTAACTGGTGGCAAAAGTTTAGCTTCCATATGCAGCAACTGTAGTGCTAATGTAATACTTACTCCTAATTTATTGCTCCGAGGTGTGAGATTTTAAGGGTCAGAGTGGGTGCGAGGGATAAAGTTAGCTCTGTTTGTCCATGATTTGTCAGATGGTCAGTCCAGACTGCTAACTTTTCTTTCCTCCAGCATTATCTATTACAAAAGCATTGTGTGATGCGTGAAACTTTTAAATTTGGCTTTTAGGGATATTTTACTTATACGTGATTTACTCTCTGCAGCCAGTTTTGTATTCCTAGGGAGGCAAGAATGCAAACGTGGGTCTGAAGTGAAGATATGTTCAGTGCAACTCTCCCTCATTTTCTTGTGAATTTAGAGGGGAAAAAAAATCAAGCAATGAGTGCACTGCAGGCTTTTTAAGCCCTTTCAGCCCATACTTGGGTTTCGCAAGCAGAAGATTACTTCTGTGGACTGCTGGCTCCTTCTGTTGCTTGGAGGAGTTGTCTGCAAATGGTGGTTATCTCCGTTGCTTGTTGAGACTTCTCTGGAAACCAGGACGCTTGAGCTTTGCAGATGTGATGGTTTTGGTCTATTTTATTCTGGTCTTTATGGTTCTGGTCTAGAAAGAGCTTGTTGAGTCACACTTGCTTAGATCCTCTGCTAGTTATTTGCTTTGTTTGAGACCCGTAGGCTGTCATGTGTAATTACTCTATAATCAGTGGGGTGAAACCACAGTTGACTTGAAACCCGGCTACTCCGCTGCACGGATGCTTGCAGTACCCTCTGGCATAGCCTTATCCCGGCAAGTTGAGTCTTGGGGTGGCCGAAACAGCAGCCCAACCTGTGTGCTCGTGGCCCGCTGACTTCTCAAAGTCTTGATTTTTTTTTTTTTTTTTAAATTTCTTTTAATTAATTAATTTCCTTCCCTGCTCTGACAACTGAAATAGAGCAGGCTTTTCTGTTCCCACTTTAGTTCGGGGGAGTAATTAATGGGTTAAGCATGCTAATCGCCTATATATGTGCATGCTGAGAAATGGGGTTGTCCTTGAGTTTTCATCGGGGAGGATCGGGTTACAGTGCAGCAGTTATTGGGTAGCTCTCTGCTGCGCTGAAGTTTGAACTCTGCTTTTCTTGCCTTCGTGCGCGTGCACAACTTATCAGCCACTTCCCCCCCCCCCCCTGCTTTTTAGTAGGAAAAGTCTCTGCTAAAGCACATTCTTATGCCTGAGACAATACGTTTTCCTGAATACCTGTTGCAGTCACGCTGGATAACTTGCACATGTGCTTGGCAGTGGTCAGTAATTAGATCCTAGCGGGTAAAGCTGGAGGTGGCAGCAGTAGGCACCGTTTCTGCCACGCCGCAATCAATTCTCCCCCTTGAAACTCCCTTTTACGCGAGGGATGCCGGGCATGTGGGAGGTAAGCCTCGTTAGTGCAATTGGGAAAAAATCGGAGAGGAAGATGGTGCGTTTGGTATTTGGGGTTGCCTTGTGGGCTGTTGCAGTTGGGTGTTCTCGAGTTACTGTGCCTACAACCAAAATACTGCGCGTATGTGCATGAATTTTGCATATTTTGCCACAAAAATCTCCTAATTCGAGCTCCCTTGGATTCTTTCAAAATATCCCAGAGATAAATGCTCTTTTTTAGAACAAACTCTGTTGAGATAAACATTTTTAACTGATTGCTGTTGTTTTACTGCCTCGCTGATCTGATAGCCTCTAGTCCCTTCCTAGGGCTTCTGGTGCATCTTCTGCATGTGGAAGTGTGAAGCAGGCCTGCAGAAAGGACAGGCTTGGCATGCTTAGATATAACAAGAAATTCCAGTGTAGGTTTTAATTGCTTTTTAGTGTCCTGGAAGCAACGCAGTGGCCCTTAGTGCTAAAACTTCAGGTTGCTTTGCAGAAGCCGTAGAGAGCCAAGTAGAGCATTTCTGCAAAAGTACGTGCTTGCTGTTGCTGGGCAGTTCCCCTCCTGGGTGGAAGTCTGTGGCGTAAAGGTCATTCATTTACCTGGATTTGCAAGGTGATAGATGCTTGTCCAGAAACCCCACCAAGTGCAGCCTAACTCTGACCCTGTGGTTATACCGGTGACGGAGCCGAGTTTGTTGTCATCGGCGGCGAGTTCAGCCATCCCTAGCGGTGAATTTTCACGTCTATATTGTACCTGAGATAGCTGTGGAAGACTTTATAGATAATTTTTATAGCTATAGATAATTTCCTGTAGATACCTCCTGCTATCATCTAATGGGATGGACTTAGTGCTAATTAAAGCAAACATTGGATGCTTTTTTTTTTTCCATAGGTAATAGAATTTCCTTTCCCACACCATCCTGTACAGATTGGCTATTTATTATGCAAATAACAGCCAAAAAGAAGAAGAAGAAGGAAAAAAAAAACTTCAAAGGCAACCGTGAGCCCCAGAGATGGCGATTACCCTGTTAGATAGGCACGATGCGGCCGGGTCTCGCCGCGTGCCTGCAGCCCCCTCGAAGGATCGCCGTAAACGCCTTTGAGACGGCCGGCGCGGAAAACTTTTGAAGCGCTGTGCGACGAGATAAAGTTTGCTAAAAATAGTGCCGCCTCTGAAAGGCGCTTGGAAACTCGGAGCGAGCCGGGAGTCGCTTTACAGGCATTGTCGGGAGGATTTCAGGGTCCCGCGGATGGGAGATGAATGTCTTTCTGTTATAGTAACAGCTGCGCTCCGTCCGTCGGGATATAGTGTTTGCCCATCCAGCTCGTAATAATTAAACAAAAGAGTTATTTCATAGCGGCCTCGGCGGGGGATTACGTTGGAATTTTATCTTTCTCCATTTAGGATTCTCTGACTCGATTAAAGCAAAATAATAATAATAAAAAAAGTTAACCTCTCACCTGGCCTCGCCGCTTCACAGAGACGGCTAATTACCATGGGGAGGGAGCGAACGGGCAACTGGAGAGATTAACAAAATAAAATAAAAAAATTGAAGTTCCACTAGTTTGCTTTTTTCACTAACGCGCTTGTCCTTGGCGCTGTAGGTGCTCTGATCCCCGCGCTCCCGACCGCCTGGACACCTGATGCTGTGTCGGCGGCTTCCTGGCACGACGCTTTAACGCGACGTGCCGATTTCTTCCGTTCTTCCTCCGTAACGTTTAGGGGGGAACGTTGGTTTTCATCGCGACCGCCACTGAAATAGCCACGGCGGGTGCCGGGCAGGCGGCACCGGCTCGGCCCCGGGTTTATTTACCGCGGTGGAAATAGCCAGCAGGGTGAAGGGGGGCTCCGGGGCGGGGGGCAGAGTTGCCTCCTCGCGTCGGGAACAGCGGGAGGAGCCGGCCGTATTCTTTTATTATTTTTAAAAATTTTTTTAATTTTTTAAAAAAGTTTTTTATTAATTTATTTTTATTTTTTATTATTTTTTTTTAATATAATATAACAGTGACCCTCCTAGGAATAGCCGCTTTGCGACTCGCCCGCGGGTTAAAACACGCCGAACGCCGCCGCTCAGCTTAAAGATCGCGGCGCAGTCGCACGCGTCGGAAAGTTAAAACCTGGGCTGCGCTATGTTGAAACTAATAAATTCTGCCGGTGAAATGCGGGTCCGAGGCTTTCCGCCATTCGTTTAAACGTGGGTTAATGGGCAATAGCAGGAACGTGGCGTGGACCTGAGGATGGCGGTGACTTCGTGTGCGTTTCTCATCCGACTTCTGCTTATTATTTATTTTTTTTTAAAAAAAGGGAATTTATATATAAAATTGATTTTTTTGGGAGCCCTGGGAAGGAGAAGGAAACCATTTATTTCAACCCCCAAATTCCTCCGAGCTGTAGAAACATTGTCAAAGTAATTGTAGCCTTTTCAATTTTTCTCTGTAGCTTACTTCTGTGCAGTCTAAGGAAAAACTGCTCTGTTGATGGATGTCACTGGTGGTTTTTCTTTTCTTTTTTTTTTTCTTACCTTGGGAGATATGCCACAAGTTATTGTGTGCACGATGTAAAATTGGTCCACACGTACAACTGTAAAAGTCTAGCTTTTCCTGAATATTGTGGATATATGTCTGCCAGTTTCTTCTGGATTAAGGTGTTATACCTTTGGTGGCTTGCTGCAGGGTATCATCTTAATCATTTTTGCTGTAATTTAATCATCTTAATTAAAACTGCATTGAATTGTGGAAAGTAATTTGGGCCTGGAGAGCTGTGGGTTTTGTATTTTTTTTTTTCCTGCTTGTTAAGAGATAGTAATGGTCTTGGCAAGATTCTGCTAAAAAGAAAAAAATGAGCCCAGTGTACAAAAAGTCATGTTGCCAAGTTAGTACAATATTTCTCCAGCTAATTGTGGCCTTGAAGGGTATAATATAAAAGGTCAACTTTGTTAGTGAACTACAGGCTTCTCCTGCGAGACAGAAATCCGTGTCCTTATCAAGGATGAGATCGAGGCACCTTGGTTACACAATTGAGCTTTGCTATAATTTGGACATCATTAGGCTCTTTATTAAAGCAGCGGAAAAGTCTAATCCATCTTTCCGGGCTTTGCTTTCTCTAAGGCATTTCTGGGTGGGAATTTGCAGGAGGACTTCCTTCTCTTCTCCTCCACCTCGAAGGGGTCGGGTGAAAAGTTGCAAAGTTTCCTGTGTTTTGGGCATCTTTTTTTTTTTTTTTTTTTTTTTTATGGGGGGGGGGCAGTGTTTTTAAATGTTAGGCCACTCCACCACCTCTTTGCTGCTGCTTGAATTGAGCAGAGCGAGGAGGATCAAATCCCAGAAGGAGCAGCTGCTCCTTTTGGTTTGTCCTGTCCCTTAAAAACCTTTACGAAACCAGAATGTGTTAAAAATGTTTGGTATTACTTGTTCTTTAAACCCCAAACCAAAGCCCTTTATTTTATTTTATTTTTTTTGGTGGAGGAGGACAGCAACTTTGACATGTGGCCACAGGACCAAATAGCGGTGGAAAGCGGTTTTTGTTCTTTTGCCCCTTTTTCATGGCAGGGGTCTTGTTTTCATTAGGATGTCGGTGCTCCTGGGGATGAGCTTTTGTGGCGCTGGCTTCTGGACTGTGAAACATAGCTGGCTCTTCCTGGTTTGGTCACTCTCTCTCTTACCCAGCGGATTTTTTTCTAGTGGAATAGATAAATTGTCCCCCCCCCCCCCCCTTTTGGCCAGTTTGATCTGATTATGCGTGGCTATAAAAGTTAGCGCTGTGTTTTGGCAGGGCTTCCTTCACAGTGTTTTGGAGCCTCTAAATCTTGGTACCTTCAGCCCCGTTGCATTTGGGTACACGATGTGCTCTAAGTGCCCATGTCCTTGAGACATTAACGGTGCTGGAAAGGCTTGCAGGAGCAGCAGTATCAGATCATCTCCATGAATGACTAACTTCACTCTAATGCATCTTGAAGGTGATAGACCTTGCAGCGTACCTGTGGGATGCGGACGTGCTGGTTTTAGCACCCCGAAGCGGAGCGCCACGCTCTGCGGGGGGTGATGCCTGGTGCCATCCCAGCGAGGGGAAGTCTGTGATCGCCCATCTCCAGAGGTGTCCCCAAAGATCCCGTTGGTCCAGGGGAAAATCCGAGGAGGTAGATTTCTATTGTCTTGATAATTTACGTATGGGGGAACTTCATCTCAAGCTTAGATTCTGCAAAAACACCTGGTCTCGCAGTAGTGTGTGCATCTCTGTAGTGACTCAGCTTGGAGTAACACGTTCTGTCTTCAAATACGAAAAACATCAAAAACTCCCCCAGCTAACCAACCCACCCCCGAAAAAAACCACTTGTGAAGAGACCATGTTGTGCTTGTTGAAGAAGAAAGCTCTGTCCTGTACTTCTGGCATTCTGCAACTTCCTTCCTGGAATCCTACTTTTTGTCGAATTGGTTCGTCAAGGGCTCCTAAAGTCATCCTGGCTCCTTGACGCACCAGTGATCGGGATTTGGGTGAATGTTTGGCCGCATTTGAGTTAGTTTGGGCAGCACCTCATTTGCAACCTCCTGGCTAGCGATGTTTCCCAGGTGTCTGTCTAATGGATGCTTGTGCTCTTCAGGACCTCTTCCCAGGCTTCTCTGACGTGTGCCAAAATTTACTCTTCGAGCTATTGCAGGGACTGAATGTTTCTGTGCTGAAAGAGTGAGCTTTCTCGGGCCGCAAGATTTTAGTGAAAGCTTTAGGTTGTGAACGTGTCATCGTCTCATTATGGTTCTTTACCACTTGGTGTTCTGTTGGTCTAAGCGATTTTAACTGTCTTCAGCCTAAATTGAGTGCTGCTTTCAGTATTTATAAATCGTACAACTGTTGAAACAACCCAAATCTCTACTTTCAGCAATGGCAGAGGGGTTGAAGACAAGAAGTGGTCTCTAAGGAATATAATGTGCTATATGTTAGGGTATAAATCAACCTCTGACTTGTGGATGTTGGGAGGAAAACTTCCTTTGGTACTTGTAATCCAGAGTTGACCGCCTATAAATCTTCTTGGATCTTCTGCTGAAGTGTCTGGTAGTCCTGGATAGCAGGTTTTGGATGTAGACCATGGTGTTGAGTGATGTGAAAAGCTACTCCTTCCTTTTCCAATGCCATGGATAGGTACTCAGTTTTGAGTAGATGGTTGTCAAACTAAGCATTTAAAAATGATTTCATTGTCCTGCTCTCTCCCCTCCCTCCCAGTAAAACCTGCAGAATTAACTTTGGATGCTGAGAATTGAAAGCAATCAGCAAAAAATATAACTTTTATTATTATTTTTATTTGCCTCCTGGAGTTTAAGATGTGAGAATGTAGGTTGGTTGTGTTTTCATACTACTACGATTTTTTTTGTTTATTTGTTTTTTCTCCCTGTCCTCTTCCTCAAGGGCTGGAAAACATTTTTCATTAGATGAAGATTTTGTATTTTCTTTAAAGGTTTGGTAGATGAGACTGTAGAAGACAAAAATACAGCTTCTTGCTGGGTAGTGAGAAATTCCAGGAAGGAAGAAAAGGGCAGGAAGTAACTGCTAATGTTTTTGGAGGTACAGGTTGGCTCATGTCAGCTGGAGAGGATGGTGCATGAAGTTTCTCATTGCATTGCAGGCTTTCTTCAAACCAAGGTTGTTTTTGTCTTTTTGTAGTGTAGTGCAGTTGCTAAAGCAGTCGGTCTCTCTTAGCAGCTCTTTTAGCGCTGCTGGTGAAGTTTCTACTTGAAGGCTGAAGACTTGGGTCAGGTTAATGTGACCAGCTCTGGTCCTTTGGCGCTTTCTGTGAAGGACAGAACGTGTTTGACATCTCCAAGTTCTTTGTAGGAGGGAAAATTCTCCCCAGAAAGATTTTTGTATGAGAACTCTCAAACTTCATCTGCTGGGAGAGTATCTGCTCTTGGTGCAGCTTTATGCTATTCAGCTGCCTTGTTCATCAGTATCAGGATCTAGAAGCTGCAGCATCAGCCACCTCCATCAAGACGAGGGACTGCATCCTCCACCTGATTAATACCTCGTCTTTGCGGGCTTCCTCTTCATCCCTGGTGGCATCTGGCACTTCTGAGATGTGGTGTTTACAGGAGGTTTCCTCTGGTGGAAAACGTAGCTGGTAACAAGTGGCGTATGAGCTTGGGAGCTGGGTTTCTTTTTTTGATGAGTCTCTGTTATTTCTGATACGCCTAGTCTGCTTTTCTTCCTGCTATTTTTTTTTTCGGGGTGTGCTCTCTCCACCTTTCTTTCTTGGGGGAAGAAGTTGGTTGGTCTGGCTTGAGGAAACGTTTTCTCGCTTGTCGGAACAAACGTGGCTGAGCCTGGAGCACACTGGAATGGTTTTGCAGGTGCCTCTGCCAAGCTTGTCAGCAGTGGCTAGGCCAGGAGAGCCAGGATGCTTTACAGATTACACAGCTTTACAGATTTTTATCTCTGATTTACAGGAAGAGAGAGTAGCCTGAAGTCAGTCTTGGCTGCTCAGTAGAAGAGATGGCTGTCAGAGCCGAACTTGGGGTGGAGAAACCTCTCTCCATCAAGAAGATGTTCTCCTCAGCCTGCTCTTTGGACTTGGTGACAACTGATTTGCTATTAGTCCGGAGTTCTTAGAAACATGCCTGATAAGGGTTTTTTTTTATTTATTCCTTTCCCTAGCGGCTGGTTGGGGGTGGATGCTTGCAATTCTTCATGCATTTTTTTTTCTCTTCAGCTCCTTATGTTCGACCGGCTCTGGAGGCTGGTGTGAGCCTGTTTTCCCGGAGCTCCTTCCTGGGCTGGCTGCCTCCCGGCTGCTTGGCATATATATATATGTATGTATAAATATATATATATATATATATATATATATATATATATATTTATATAATATATAAGTATGTATAAATATATATATATATATTTATATTATATATATATATTTTTTTTTTGCAAGGTCTGATGGATTCTGCTGTGATCTGATGGATTTTGGCTGCAATGTAAAGATGTCGCGGGGCGCAGCTCGCGTGGACTTGTGTTAAACCTGCTCCCTCCCCTTGCTTTCTGTAGTGCTTTCTGTACTCTTCTCTTTAGCGGTTTTGTTGTTTTGCGGAAGATGAGCTGTCGTGAGCTAAATCACAAGTGGGCAACAGGTAACCAGACCAAATTAAATCGCTAATGTCCTACTAAACTTGTTCTGCCTACCTGCGTATCTTTGGAAATGCCTTTTATGTGGACTGTAAATTAAGTTGTTCTTGTTGATCTCACTTCAAAGAAGCTGCAAGAGTAAGTTAATAGGAACTGCTGAGAGAGCTCTTCCTAGAAAGTGCCCCCCACCAAAAAAGAAAAAAAAAAAAAGAAAAAGCATCTCTTTTCCTCTTTTCTATTCTAGCTTTGGAAAATTAGGGAAATATTTATTTTGCCTTTTCTATTTCTCTTTTTCATAATTAAAAAGAAAAAAAACCCTATGTCTTAAATATTATCTTTTCTTGCAGATTTCATCTTAAAATATTTGTTAAGACCTTATTGGTTCGAAGTATTGTGGTTACCATCATGACAGTAATGTCATTTTTGATGGTATTTTATAATGATACTCGAGGGGGGAAAAAATAGCCTAGAAATACTTGTTTCCCAGGTTTTTCGGTATTTTTCAACTAGATATGAGCCTGAAAGGGAAATGGAGCCGTTCCTTTCTGTTGTCAAAGTTGACCTCATGGCAGGAGATTGATGTTTAAAATAATTCTACAGTTCTAGCAGTTTACAGTGGATCTTAAAACATGCTTTCCTTTTTTTTTTTTTTTTTTTTTTTTTTTTTTTTTTTTTTTTTAAGGTTATCTTATTTTTAGGGATTTGGAGGGCCCTAATTCCCAGGAGAAGGAAGGAAGAGGGGACCCTTAGGAATGCCTAGTGCTAATATGATTTGGAGAGGAAGGAATAGGGTGGTAGGAAGTTTTTGCAGCTAAAAAGACAAGATGGCTCGTTGCTGTTTCTTTTCAGCACTTCCTTCACTTTTTTAAATTTTTGCACCTTTTCTGCTTCCACACTTTAGGATCACGCAACTTAATTTTTGGTATCTCCATCTCCTACGTATTTATTTGCCCATTCCTCTGTTGAGTTCCTCCTGATGAAATCAAGAGACACGGCTTTCCTTCTTCAGGGCTGGACGAGCAGCACTAGGGCGTACTGCAGAGCAGAGAGGCCTACGGCGTGCGCCGCTGTTGCCTGCCTGTGTACCTGGGCACTCGTTGGCGCGGAAGGTGTTGCAAAATTAGCTGGGATGTGAATCTGCAGCAGCCTTGCTGTGCCTCAGTCCCTCGCTCTGCAGATGCCCTTCGTGCATGGAAATGCTGCAAGAGCTTTTCCACCTGAAATTTTCAACAGGATTTGAGACAAGGATTTTTTTTTTTTTCCCCTCCCAGAAGTGATACCCCCTCTGAATTTTCCATGGAGAAATTAATACTTGTTGTCTAGCTTGTAACTGAAAGCCTAGGCTGGCTGTGGGGCACTTACAAGCCTGCAGGTCCTGGAGTACAACTTGAAAATTCCTGGTGTTAGAAAAATAGAGCAGGGGGGGAGAAAATAGCTTGAGAGGTATTTGAGAGTCTAAGGCTGATGCTTTTTTTTGCTTGACAGCACCCTGGATAACCTCACCTCCCAAACTGGTCATGGTGGCTGACACAACCCCTATTTTTTTCCAAGTCAAACTACCTTTTCCACAAAACACAAAGGTCACTCTGTGTGCGTGCAAACCTTCCATCTGTGAAAGAAATACTGTAACCTTTGTCCGTGTAGGATTCACCTCAGTTGATCTGTGCCACATGTCCCTCAAGGTAAGCTGGGTAAGTGGCTAGCAGTCAACGTGGAGAAAGGGCAATCCCATTTGAGGCTCACCTGATGCTCGCTGACGTTTTGCTTATCTGGAACGAGAAGATTTCGTATGGAAACTGCTTGGCTAGTCCTGAGTTCGTGCAGACTCTTGTAACGTATTAATCTTGAGGGGGAATTACAGCTTTATAAAATGAGGAAGGTTTTATTCTGTGGTGAAGGCTTCCCCCCCCCCCACTGTCTGCATATGTCTGCTGGAATCTCTTACGCGTTTGCAAGCCTCACGTTAGACATGTTGAGAAGCTGAGTGAAGACGTTTCTTGTGTAGTTAAATACGTGCATTAGTTCTGCAAAATCAGCCTACTTAGTCATCCCTCTGCTTACTTTTTATAGCTGGTAATAACTGCTGCATTTTCCCCACTTTGGGGTGGGATTGATATGTTTGTGCTCGCTGTGTAGCCCTCCTTGGGCACTTACAAGAAGGCTAGAGTTTGCAAAGTGCTTTAAAATGAAGTTGTCATTATTGCAGTGTATCAGTGTCTTAGCAGATGCCGTGTCCTACCTTAGGAAGCATTCTGGGACAGATCGTTTCCCTAGAATGAAGTTGCCTGAGTCAGTGTTTTGGGCAGTCGATATGTGTGCGCTGCGTCAGGAACGGTTACAGGAAACTCCCCTGCCTCTCTCCAGTGTAGTGGTTTTGTTTTGAAAGGGGTCTAGAGTTTATAACCATCAAAAGTAAATTTGGACTTCTCTGCTTTTTTGATATTTAGGAATCAGCCTTTGTGGTGGCATCTTGATGCTTTCTGGCTGCTCTTGACTCTGTGCCAAGACTACGGGATTCTTGAGTTTACAGTCCAGCTTTCCATTGCTATCTGATTTTGGACATGTTTTCAGCATGCAACAAATGAGAGTGGTCCTGCTTTGGCTCAGGAGCTGGTACATACTCCTGTCCTTATCCTAACTTTTAGGACTTGATTTGGCAGAACAGGTGCCATGCCTGCAGGAGATGTTTGTTAATGCAATTAAATGCTTGTCATTGGTCGTAAACGCAAACTTTTAATAACTTTTTTGCCCCTTTGATTGACACAAATGATGTCTCCAGTGGAAAAGGCAGCACCATTTCCATTTATTTCCTCTCCCCTGGTCCCCCAAAGCTGGAGAGTATTTGGGAATCCTTTGCCATGATACCAGCAGCACCTTCTTGTGCTCTCGGCTCTCGCTGCTGTTGGCCAGCAATTGTCTGCTCTTTCCATGTCTCACCCAGCTGGCCACTGCGGTGAGGCTGTTTCACACTGTGCTGTTTGCTGTGTGCAACCAAAGTGCAGGAAAAGCCGGGAGAAAAAGCTAAGGGTCGCATGTCCGAAGAGGACAGAGGAAGGAGAGAGGCTGGGCAGCTCCTCTGTCAACTTGGCAAGCTGTAAGCTGGGCTCTTCTCCTTTAAGCGCTCTGTCCATGTAACCTTCTACAGTTGCATCTCTTCCAACATTCCTGATTTTGCTTGGCCCAGCGCTCGTTTCCAAGATAGCCTGCTGAGTGCTCTTTAAAACATACTGTAATCCGGACGTTGGCTCCATGTGGTCTGCAGGCCACCAGCCAGGCTGTCAGGCGGGAGCCACTCTGCCAGGCCCAGCCTGACCCTGCACAGGGAAAGTGCTTGGGCCATGCTTGCTGCTGGGTGCAGCTCTGCTCCCTGCAAGGGGCTGAAGGGGACCCCCCTGTGCCCAGCAGCGTACTTTCCAGCTGAGGTACTACTGTGTATTTTGGAGCGTTAGATGGGATTTTTCCTTCCATGAAGGAATTGCCCTGCATTAAAACACCTGCATGGAAAAGCTACTGCTGTCTTGGTAGGATCATGTTTTTGGAGTGCCTTCAAAACTGAATTTACAACTGAATCACTTTTTTTTTTTGTTCTCATTCTTCTTCAAATTCATCCCAACTTTCTCTTCTTTAAAAGTAGTAATGCTGCAAAGCTCTCCAGCTACTGTTACAAAATGAATGAGTTATTCTAGCTAAATGGAGTAGATGGGGATGGAAACACTCCTGGAAATAGTGCAGATTCTGAAGCAGCTGTTGACAAAACTAGTCAGCATTTCATATGCGCTGGACCCCAAAAAGAAATGCTGTCTCACTGAAGTGATTCTTTCCTTTCACCTTCATTCCATTATAAATGTATTACAGTCAAAAATGCCGAATTGTGTGAGCTGTCTCATCACTGGCAGATGTCTTAAGTCTGCTGTGTAAGAAGGCAGTCCTTCCTTTTGTGGCAGCTAGTTTCTCTTCCTCCATCAGTCAGCTGGTGACCAAACATCTTTCTCCGATAGTGGAGTTTGCCTTGTAGCTATGTGTCCGCTCCTGCCCCCGATGAGCTGTTTCCTTTTCTTTTGTGTTCAATGAATGTCCCAGCAATAGCACAAGTAAAAGAAGAATTTACCATAACTTGAGTAAATCCTAACAGAATTCAACAGGACTGAGGAGGGATGCATCAGGGACACTTGGTGGCATTCACGAATGTCTCCGTTTTCCTCTAATGTTCTCCTGAAGTCTGCCTCACTATAATGCTCTTGGGCCAGATCCAGTTTCTCTGAAGCTTTCGATATTCCCAAGGGTAATTCCTATGCACTCTTTAATTTAGGCATGTAGTTAGCAATTGGGAGCCTTTCCTGCCTGACTGACTGGGGGAGACAAAACAGCCTGGATCAGGACCAAGAATGGAACAACCGTTGTGCCTCTTGACTTGTTTTCCTTTTGGATGCATAATCAAAAATTCTCCCAGCAAACTTGCCCTCCTTTAGTGGAGAGAACATTACTGCAAAGGAAAATGCAGAGAACCAAATTCTACTCGCTGCTGCCACCTCATCGCTGGTAAAGCGTGTGTCCCTTTAGACTCCCTTCTTAAATGTCTCTTCTTTCCAGTCCAAATTGCTTCTTAATCCATCAGGCTTGCTATATATATATATATATGTGTGTATGTGTATATATATATGTATATATATATATATATATTTTTTTTTTTGGTGCATGTTTGCAGGTCCTGTCTCTGGCCCAGCCTCTTGCAGTTTCCAGCAGCTACTCTGTTCTGCCTGCTTGGGAGCAGATGGTAGTAAAGTCCAGGCATGGGCTTTCCATTGCTGGCTGGAGTAAGATGCCATTAGTTTCTGAATCAGTCCAGCTTTAATGCCTTGCTGTCAGGGATATTTGAGTGTTACAAGGACCATCTTCCCAAAGGGGGAGGAAACCTCCCATAAACTCTTTAAACACTTGCAATCAAGTGTCTGCAAGCTTGTGCAACCAACTCCCGAAAGATTGAAGGAACCTGTGAGATGTTCCTGATTAGTATCTTGGAAAAGGAGAGGATGTAAAGAAGTTTTGGCTCTCTCCAAGTGACTTAAATTATACTTTGTGTATTGAGGAATTCCTGCTTTGTATGCAGTAGAGCATTTGAAAACCAAAAAATATGTAAGCGAATAAAAATAAAAGCTGTATAAAGTATTGTAAGCTTTCTTATCTTCTGAAACCCAAAGCATGTAATTTCTCAGAGTTTGGTGCAATGGTTAATATAATTGGTCTTTGGACCCTGTTATGAGGTATGTCCCACAAATAAATAAATAAATAAAACAGCCTCTCTGTTTTCCCCCTTCCTGGAGTCCAAGCTGCCTCATCTTCTGCCACATCCATGCATCCTCTAGCGCTGCTGCAAAGCTGAAGGCTTACTTTGATTTTTTTTTTTTTTTTTGTTACGTTTTAGCAAACGCAGTCTTGAGGGAATGCTGGCAATTTATTTCCTGTCACATCGTAGTGACTGTTAGTTAAAAACTCCTGCAGCTAACTCTGCAGCACCCAAATAAATTTTTGAAGCGTTGCGTGCGATCCGACGGCACGTGGCCCTGAACAGCAGCTTCAAACTAGGCCATGCTCTGATTTTGGTGGTGGCGAGGTGCTTGCGAGCCCTGGCTCGGGGACTGAGTGGGTGTGTTGTTGTGGTGGTATCCACTAATGTATGCTACCTATTCTGCTATAAATTTTACTGGAGGTGAGGCACAAGTAGCGTTGGGATGATGTGG
Organism: Rhea pennata; assembly: GCF_028389875.1. Lineage (NCBI taxonomy): Eukaryota > Metazoa > Chordata > Aves > Rheiformes > Rheidae > Rhea > Rhea pennata. Next base: position 7,107,949 of record NC_084664.1, on the reverse strand, counting down.
TTGGGCAAGGCAGGTACGGCTCTGCTTCGTTCCTCTCCCAGGACCGCCCTCGACTGCGGATGAGAGCTTCCCCGCTTTACCCTCGCTAGGATTTGAGTGATGTAGCTAGGTGCGGTTTTTATCTGATGGTAAAAATGCCATTTTTTTTTTGGGGGGGGGGGGAGGGATTTCACCTGTTTGCTATGTTTTAACTAGAGTTGTAGCCTGAATGGCCACTGCTGTTTCTTCCCACTGCACGTGAGGTCAAAGACCTTGCATACCTCATCTGAAACCTAAAAGCGCTTGGTGAATGACACAGTTTTAATAAGCGTACTCTAGCTTGTGTTGTGCTGATACAATGCTTTAAAATGCTACGTGTGCTATTTGGTTGGGACTTCCAGTTGTACGCTCCGTGTGCTTTGAAAATCACTGCTGTTCTCTGGGCAGGCTCCCTTGCAAGGGGAGGATCGGGAAGCTGAAGGGTCTCAAGCTGCGGTGATCTGCCTCCAAAATCCTCAGCCCTGCTGAGTCCTGCGGGAGCTGTGAAGATATCGCCACTTTGGAAACTTTTTGCAAGTCTCAAATTCTGCCCCATGCCGTGCACCATTCCTGAAAGGCTGAACTTTACTCCTGCTCCTTCCAGCCGCTGTGATTATTTTTTTTTTGTACATGCAAAACTTTTTGCCTTGCGTTTTTATTTTTTTTTATTTTTAATCTGAATTACAAGCCTAACTTTTACTGTCTTCTACAATTTGAGCATAAAAGCTTCTGAATTGCCGCCCTGCTTTCCGAAGCGGCGGGCGAGCGTGCAGAGCTCGGTGCAGTAGGTCATCAATGTAACGCGTGTATTATGGCCATGCCTTGGCATTTGTTTTCCGTTTGTAATCCAACACCCAGCTGCTTCGGCGTCAAACTACAAGCAGCTATTTAGTGGTTCGGCTAGTGTTAAGGAATGCATTGTGGTGCTGTTTACTTCATTATGTGGAAGGTTTGTGTGTAGTACAGTGAGGCTCAATTTAAAAACAAAACAAAAAATAAAAGCTGAAAAACCTGTGCCAGGAAGTAAAAGCTTAACGTAATTGTTAACCCGAGTTGAGGGACTGCGAGTGAAAATCAGGTTTGCGTTCTGCAGTCATTGCAAGCATTCTTGATGATGAGAGCAGAGATTACTTTCAGTGCGATAGGGAACTGGACCAAAAAAAAAAAAAAAAGTCTCCATCTCCTCCTCTGCTGCAGCTGTTGTGTTGCCTCTCCATCTCTGGCTGGGCAAAAAAGTGCTGGAAAAACCGCACCCAGGGCAGTAAATGGTGGTTCCACTCTGTTCACGTTTCCCATGCCCCACATGCCAAGCGGAGGGGACTTTGGGTGCCCATGCTTGCTGTCTTGGAAGAGAAGGGATTTCTAGGACACACGTGCAAGAGGGTTTGCAAATTAAATGTGATGCCTGCAGGAGATGTCCAAGTGCTGGTGAGCCAAAATGCTCTATGTGTAAGAATGATTTCCAGCTCTTCCACTTGTTTGAGTGGCTCAGGCCCCTCTTCGGACCCCTTTCCAAGTGAGAGACGGAACCTGGGGAGTTGACAGTGTAGACGTTCATCTGATGGATGAGGAAGCTTAAACTGGAATATGGTGTAGAGGCCATCAAGCAACCCTTGGGTATACTTGCTTTTTGATGGTCCTGATCCAGACTGATATTTCATTTGTGGACTTGAAGGTACAGATATTTCCAGTTCCAATAGCCTGAATTCCCTTATTTTATTCAGATAGCAAAAGGCGAGTTGCCCTGTGCCTTAATTCATATTGTCTGTTAGTGAAAGTGCATGAGGTAAAATTGGATTGAGTTCATTACATCTAGTTGGACAATTAGGATGCTGCTAACTGGTTGTTGAAAGGGTGGAGCAAGGCTTTTGCTCAGCTGATGAGGTTTTTGTATGTAGGCCCCCTGAGCTGCTCTATGTCTTTTGGAGGCCAAGAAGCAGAGATAGGAGGTTTTGACGTCTTGGTGCTCCAAGAGAAGAGGTAGAAGATGGCAGATCTCTTCCTGCTCCTCCACAGGTTGCCATTGCCATGAAGGTGTTTAGTTGGCTCTGAAAAGCTGTTCTGAAAGGTAGAAGACTAATGCGCTGCCTCTGAAATTAGAAATGATTAATGGGGGATATTCTAGCTCCTGCAGCATAGCAGCTGGCATCGGAGGAGCGATGCAAGGATGCAGCGAAACTTGGGGAGCTCAGCCCTTGCCATCGACTCACTGCTGCTGATGCATTTGGTAGGATCAGGGCAAGGGTGATTAACAGGCTCCCGGTTCGGAGCTGACCACGCACAGCAGGAGCCACGTCCCGGGGTGCTGCCAGGAAGGCGAGACATGAACTTGTCTTGCCCAGAAGGGCAGCATGTGCTTGTGGTCTCCTGGTAGGGCCACCGCACTGCGGTGGGAGCTGGAAATGCTCAAGCAGATGTCGTGCTTAGTAATTGGGCTTTGCTGGTCGGAAGCGTTATTACATGCCGAGGTCGCTTTGTGGTTTTGCTGGAACAGCGAGAGTTATAATCTGCTCTTTCTACTTCATAAGTTTGGCCCATTGAGCTCCCTCTGCTTCCTTTAAGATAGGAAAGAGTAAACGTGGAATTAGGGTATAAATCTAACAGTGGCTTGACTTTATGACCTGGTCACACTGCAGAACAGTTTTTTGTTTGTTGTTTTTTAATTTTGGGCTACAGATCAGTCATTTGTTATTGGAGTATCTAAAGATGATACTGTTCTTCCGAGCTTCTTGCTGTTTGTGTGGAACCAACGGTCAGTCTTGGTAGCTGTACGGTAAACTATCAGGTAAGGAGATAAGGAAGTCCAAAGTGATGGGTGACATAGTTATTTAGTAGAACTGTCTTAAAATGCACTTGACTTTATTTGTGCCAAATGCCCCATGGCGTGTTTAGCTGCATCGGACTTAGCAGATCTTTGAATCAAAAAATAAATGCCATAAACCTTACATATCGCTGACATATTTTTGAGAATGCCACTATATCCAGCAAGCGAACTGTGCTGGGCTCTGCTATGTGTTTAATGAGTAAAGGCTGGAACACTGACCTTTTCCACATCCATCTATCTATCTGTGTGTGTGTGTGTATATATATCATAGATATATAAAATAATTTTTTTGATGTGATACTGCTAGTAAAGACTTGAGTCCCATTGCCCTGAGTTTGCAGCTAGAGTCACACTGTTATCAGAGCAACTCAGCTTTGCTTATCAAGTCGCTGGAGAGGAGTTCAGTTTCGGGACCAAAAGGAGAACCTCCTTTTGGAAGTGGTTTCCAAGCAATAGCACTTCAGTAGGTTTTGTTTTGTGTGGTTATTATTTTTCTCCCTCTCTCTCCCTCTTTTTCTAGCAGCGTGTTCCGGGTTGGGTTATCCCAGAATCACAGAATGGGCAAGGTTGGGAGGGACCTCTGGAGATCATCTAGTCCAACCCCCCTGCTCAAGCAGGGTCACCCGCAGCATGTTCAAGATGGCCAAAGCAAGCTAGTCATGTTTTTGATGCCTCCTCATCCAGCATGCCAATTTTTCCAAACAAATTGGAAGCAGCTGGTACCTGTGCCCTGTTTTTATTCTCAGCTCCCCTTCCAAGATTTAAAAACTAGCTGATGGCTTCTTATATGTTATGGGATAGTCTAAAAATAACGCGCCATCCTTTTTAACAGGAGCATGTATTATTAAAGAAGGAACGAATAGGTGCCAGAAGCTGAACGCAGAAGCTTCAGCCCCTTCTAGCTGAAGAAGAGCTTGAAAACCCTCCATCCAAAAGGTTCAACCCCCCCTTGCAATTTGGACTGGCTCCTCAAAAGTGCAGTGCTAAACTTAAGTTCTCAGCTTCTGACGTTATCTACCTTACTGGAGATGGTTCCCAGGCGACGGGCGTTTTGCTCCGCGAGAAGCAGCCGTGAGAGTAATGACTTAAATTCTGCACTGGTGACCGTGAGCTGAAGGAGCTGCCCTGCATCTTTTTGCCCTCCGAATGACCGTTTTGGAAAAAATTTCCTGAAGGGTGTTTGTAACCAGTATCCTGTCGAGGTTTTTCTGTGGCTCCGCTGTTCGTGTGTTGCTGGTTGGAGAGGAGTGTAGACAATAAGCCGTTGCTGTCTCCACGTTTAATTTTAAAGGACGTCGTAGAGAGCAGGTTTTACTTCCCTCCCTTCCCCCGACCATTGCATTGAATTTCTTTCCCTTTAATTATACTAACAAATGTGGAGGAAAAATTATAAATATTTATGGAGGACTTTGTGGCTTTATTCTGTGAGTGAATGAGTGTCCCGACGTTGATTATAATCTGCCATTCAATCACAAATCAAACGTATCTATTCTGTAACTTTAAGAATGAAACTTCGGACTTCTGCCAAAGGCAGAACGAAACGTAATCTGATGTCGGGAATGTTGTTAACTCACGCTGCAGCGTGGCCAGCAAGTGCATTTTTGTTATCCCTGTTCCTGAGTGACTAAAAAGTGGATTGCATGACTGTTAATTCTTGTTAGACCTGTTGGGAGGTGGGATGCTGCCTTTTGGACCCTGCCAGTAAAGAATTTTTGGAAAATAAATATCAAGCGGCACGCTTTGACATTGAATTTGTGTCGGTGTTGTCTTTTAAACTTAATGAAGGATATTTAGCAAAGAGTAAGATATGATTGGGATGCACAAGTTTTTCTTTTTTTCTTTTTTTTTTTTTTTTCCTCCATCTGATAGTGTAAATCCTTTAGTTCCAGTAAAGGAAGCTGTTTCTCCCCCAGGTTTCCTCTTGACAGTCTATCTTCCCTCATCCTTTTCACATGTGCTGGTCATACGAGAAGCAATCTCGCTGTCAGAGCAGAGTGTTAGTGGAAATGGTACATATCCATTCACACTGAAGGATGCTCGACAGCAACCAAACCATTTCCTCAAACATTTTTATTTAATTTTCTGCTTTGTTTCTCACTTGAGAAGTGCCGTGCCGTTTTGGAGATATGCCTTTCCCCGCTCCGATAAGAATATATATTTTCAAGTGAAGCTATGGTAGGGTATCATTCCCTAGGTGGAAAGCAAGAGCTAAAAAGTTTCGCGCAGGACGGTTTGTTTAAAACTGGTTATTTTTCATCAGCCTACGCTTGCCTTTGCTTTTTAAAAGAAGAGCCGAGAGGAGAAGGAAAAATAGCTTTCATCGCGGAGCACTCGATTATCGCTTGTGTGTTATCGGGGTGATCAGATCGTATCATACGGGTTGCCCAGCCTGCGTAATTCATCCCCGCTGAACTCCTGGGACGGGTTCTCTGCGCTCCCATTACCTATCCAGACCAAACTGCCCCCAGCAGGACCTGGATGATCTTTGTACCAATGAGGGCAGGGGGGGAAAATCTATTTGGATGTGGCATGAGCAGCCTATGTGTTATATATATTATTATATATTGTATATTGTTATTGTTGTAGATGCAAATACTGGTCTTTTTGATTAAAACGTTCTTAAAAGGTGGGAGGGGAAGAATTGCCATCCCTATTTCTGTTCCGTCTTAGCTGTTTCTCTGTGTGTCATCCAGCTGTTGTAAGCCATCCAGGTAGACTTCTACAGTACGGATTGTGTTTTATAAAGAATCAAGCATAATAGAGTCCTAACCAGAGCCCATAATAGAGATAGCGATCATTATTGGCAGTAAAATCTGGCAAATTCACTAGAAGCATCTAGTGATTTTTTTTATATATATAACTTTAGATGTCTGATATATGGCTTGAATAAATGGGTCTCTAGTTAGGAATCTAAGGCTTAAATCAGAGTTACGCTTCGATAAGTTTTGTGATGTTTGTTTTTTGACTTCGGAGAGTTGAAATCAAGCCAATTTAGTTTATATCACTGCTCCCCCTCTCTCTTTACTGGTGAAGAGAATTGAAACAATAACTTCAAAACATTTTAAAAGCAGTCGAATGAAATACTTTTTTAAATAATCCTTTTTTTCTCATTTTTCGAGAGTTTTCACAACTCTGTCTCTTGTGGCTTATGTGCCCCGGTTCTTTGTGTTCCTCCTGCTGTGGTGGCCTCTGTTGTCCCTTTGCCTGGCTCTCCTGCAGATGTCATCGGCCGTTCTTTCTTCCGTGTGTTCCTTAAACTGGTCCAAGAAGCCATTTCTCCTTCTTCTGTGTTATTCTTTGACTCCCTAGCTCCTACAGAGAACTGGCGTTCACGGCTGCATGGAGAAAGGACCTTTTGATTTGCTCAAATAGATAAAACGAGGAAATACTGGCTGTGCCGTTGCGTAAGTGCCTGGGGGTATCGGCTCTCCAAACCCCATGAATTTTTAGGTTGTTCTTGTGTAAAATCATGTTACCTGTGTGTCTTGTTTTGCATTTCTCTTCTCGTTTCTATTGCTCTCGCTTTCCGTTGCCGCTTCTCGAATTGAACAGCAAGTTAAGTGGTGGAAGAGGAGAAAAGGGAGGAAAGGCAGGAGTCTTTACTTCTCATGTGCTTAAATGATAGCTGGTTTGAGTGCTTGCTGCTGTGTCATACTGTTGGATACTGCTTCAGCATGAAAAATACAGCCCTTCTCTTGGAGAGAGATGTGTAAGCCAGTGGCCCCTCTCTGCAATTGGCTTCTGCTCCCTGTGCTGACCAGCAGCTTTTATGTATCTTTTAGATAGACTGCAATGACCTTGAGATATTGGACAGTGACCAGTTGTATTTGCTTGTGCCCCTCTCATGGCACTCATAGCTTGGAAGTGGTTAAAACCAACAGGGAGAGCTGAGTAAAAGGAGGAACGGCGCTGGGGGAGGAAAAGCAAGGCCCTAATTTTTCTAAAGACGAGCATGGCTGAGCATCTGCTGTTCCCCCACTGAATAATATGAATTAGCATCCAAATGGAGGCCCCATCAGTGGTGCCGGCCGCTTTGGAGGAGCACGGTTGTGTCTGGAGGCATTCAGCTGGGGGAGAGGACCTCCACTGAAAGCATCCATGATGCAAGAGCCCAGCCGAGAGCCGGGATGGGGGAAATGCTATTTAAATTTCAAATGGCCTCAAGTTTGCACAGTTGCCATGTCGGTAGATCGAGTTCCTCGAAGCTCACATGAAGCTGGGTTTGCGCGGGGTGGCGGGAGCCGTCGTCGACTCTGACACCCGCCTTCGCTGCGCCTCCGGCAGCGGGATGTCAGCGCGGCGGATTGAAAGCGGGTCCGCTCTGCCGCTACGGGAAAATTAGCAGATTCCCCCAGCTGCTTACGCTTCTTTCTGAGGGAAGTAGTGTGTTTAACTAGATTGGTTTGTTTGTTTGTTTTACTATTTATTTATTTAATTGTTTATTCCTCCTGTAACTGCATCGGGCTGTCCAACTCACTGCACCTTTTAAAAAAAACCCTGGTCCGGGGCAAGGCTTAAAAATCAGCATGACACCAGCGAAGGTAACAGGAAGGCAAGGAGGACCCGGGTCGTAGTGATAAGAGCTGACGGTTACTTAGTACAGAACAGTAGAAAACAAATGCATGAAAACAAGGCAGGCCCCGCTGCAGTCGTGTTTCATCTGGAGGTTGCAAGTCGTAACCCTTCTGATTCTGGGAGCATCCTCTGGAAGCGACCCGCTCCGACCCTTTCTGGAGCTGTTACCCTTTTCTGATTTTGGATCTCATTAATCTTCTCTGCCCACCCAAAATTTCCATGCGTTTGCCCCTGACCGCAGTGGGGTTTCTTGGCAGGGCTTGCCAGAGACTAGGTGGTCTCTGAAGAGGAACCAGATAGGAGCTCTGGAGGGGTCTGGCGTCAGGAAAGGTCCCAGCCCTTGTCAGCAACTTCCCTAATGGATCCATCAGAGTAAGAACGTGTCTGATAGAAGCGTCATGGGTGAAAACTGCCAGGTTGGTTCCTCTTCTCCATTTCAGGGGAGCAAAGTGAGGAGCGACACATTGTGTTTCTGTGAGCTCTTGATGGTGGCTGATGCGTGAATCTGGTTTTGTCACGGGTCTCATCGTAGGTATGCATTTGGTGTGTGGGTGCACACAGTGAGGCACAGGGAAGTATTTTCTTTGATTTCTACAAGACACATTCAAGACACTTCAGGAGATGTTGTGTCTCTAAATATGTTCTTTCCTTCTCTGTCATCTGTGCATGCCTGAAAAATTATTTTTTTCCTCCTGGATGTCATGACTGTCCATATCAAAATTGCTCTACAACTGTTTTTTGGCTACCCATTCCCAACAGATCTATGAACCTAAACATCTCTTTTTGTAGTGAAGGAGTGCCACCAGGTACTTCTGATGTTGAGTTTGACCTGCTTTGATATTTTGGGATGTGGCACATTGCAAGTTCTCCTAGGTCGTCATCTTTGTATTGCTGTAACACGTGAGGAAGCTTGTGCAGTACACAAGCTGGCGTCTGGGTTTTGAATTTTAAATGCTTTGTTACGAGTTGTTTCTTTCTGTCTGGATTGTGCCTACTGCTTTTATATCCTCATGCAACCCCTTTAGTATAATTGCTTTAGAGGTCACCACATGTTTCCTGAGAAAAACTATAACTGAAGCAAGTGAATGAATGACCTGGCAAACTGCCATGTGATGTTGGGTGTCGATGGTGGAGCCTTTGGTTCTGCAACTCGGCTGAATGTTCCTGCCCCCTTTCCAGACCTCTGTTAAAGCTCTGGGATTGTGGTACCCGAAAAAAGTGCTAAAAAGGGCTAATTTGCATTTTACTAGATATAGCGGGTGGCATGGGAGAAACATATGCCTTGGTTCCTAAATAGGAAAAAGAAAAAAGAAGGAAAAACACTTCTGTGACTAATTATTTTTGATTGTTTTCTTATATAAAGAAAGATGAAGACTCTTGGAGCATTTCTTTTCCTCCAAAACATCCACAAGTGATCAGGCTACCACACAGCCTAATTAGATGTCAAATAGACTTCAGTTCTTAAATTGGTTTAGTTACACAATGCAAAACATCGCATTGGGAAGCAGATGGCATGTCATTTTTAATACGTCTTGTAACTTGCCTGAAACCACTTTAAAGTTTTCTTAAAGAAAATGTTGCTACTGCTGACCAAGAGAGATGCTACTGAGTATCTCTCAGGATAACAGCAAGATGTTGAGTAAGTATCTTGCAAATGTCTGTGACTTTGGGGGCTTAGAGGTAGAGATATTTTATTTAATGGGGTTTCTATTTAGAGGCTGGAGAGCTGACGCTTTCTTAGAAAATTGAGACCCTTTCAGGTTGGGCAAAATTTTTCGAATCAGACAGCAAAAAGTGCAAGCTATAATATAAAACCCTTTTTTCCTTTTTTTTTTTCATTTTTTTTGGGGTGGGGGATCTTTGTCCCAGATATTGTAGAACAGTTGAGTTTGATAGAAAGCATTTCAGGATGTGCCTTCCTTACGACCTTATATATTGCATTGGAATCGAGAAGATATTTTGAGTAGGAAAACAGAGAAACAGAAACACACCAACAGTGCAGCGGATCTAGCTTGACTTGTGAAAAACACAAAAGTAACTCGAGTTTGGAGATTGTTTTTATTAATGCTGTAATGGTTCACTGTGTTAAATGTTGCCAGGCTGTTCTGTTGCAACCTTAATTACAGAAAGAATAGAAATGAGTGTTGGGGTGAAAAATGGGTTAAAGACTGGGGTGGCATTGTAGCAAACTACTGCTAGTACCAAATGGTTTGGAGAGAGAGCTGTGCTTTCCTAATCAAGTCAAAAGTGGGAGATAAGCTCAGCTGCATGGAGATTCATTCCCAAAGTTATGTTTTAATGGCTTTGGAGGGTGTATTAGCTGCACAGTGGAAAAATCTGCAACGTGTTGACAGGGCAATGAGAATTAAGTCAGTAATAGGTGAAGAGATGAGAATTGGACGGGGACTAGAATACACATAAGGTCAGTTCAGGTGTCTTCAAATAATGTTGTGCTTGAAGACCCATGGTTTACCCGTTGTGGGTTTCATTAAATGTCATTAGAAGAACAGCAGTTCAGGGTGGAGGGAAAACTAGAAAAGATTTAGCATAGGCGAAACAGGATGGAGAGTTTGATTTCTTCTTTGTGTTCTTCATACATACACAACATTAGTCGTGTTACTTCAGTGTCTGTTTCTGAAGGAAAGTGATGAATACGTTTTTTTTTTTTTCTCCGAATGAGTATTTTAACCCTTAGTACAAACTTTTTAGGTGTGTTATTCTTTTATTGAAAACAGTAGTGTTTCCTCCATCTCTTCCATCCCTTCCCTCCTGCTCTGGCAAACTGCATGAGGAGCAGGATAAGCCTTGCCATTGGGCCCTCGCTTGAAAAGGTTGCTTAATTACCCCTAAAAGTACTAATCTAATATACGAACAAACATCGGAGCAATTAATTGTGTTGATTTAAGACCCGCTCCCTATGTTTTTTCTTTATTTCCTCTCCCTTCCATCCGCAGATCTCTTGTCAGATGGTTTCCGCTTGTGGCGGATAAATGGTCGCAAAAGTGGGCGACACGTGGACCTTTTCCGTTTCGGAGAGACGGGCAAGGTGGGTGGGCAAGCGTCGCTTGGAAAGGGAGGGAGGAGATGGAGGGGGGCCATGGGGATGAACCGCGGTTGGAAACGGTGTTTGATTCCCAGGACTCTGGATTGTCCCCACGGGGGGGGGGGAGGGGAATCCTCAGCTGGATAAAACCTTCCCGTGGGCTTTGGTGGGCGGAGGAGAGGGGAGCTGGCCCTCTGGAGCTGTTTTCTCACCCTTTAGTCCCCCTGCTGGTAAGAGAGATTATAATTAGCCTCATTAATACGGTACATGGGGCCTGAATCAGTCTCTCCACCGCTGCTCCCAAGGATATCTATCCCGCTGAAGGATGATACATGGAGCGCGCTTGGTGCCTGGACGCGCCGGAGTTTTTTCCGCTAATTGCTGGCGTTGTCCTTCCCGAGTTGAGTTGAGTGCCCGAATTTTTGGGAAAAAACTCCCGAAGGGCGAAGGGCGAAGGGCTGCGGGAAATGTGAGCTGATGGTGCTGGAGGCACTGTGAACGGCAGCAGGTGGCTTTGGAGAAGTCCGAAAAAGAGCAAAAGGAGCAGGATCTCTTTTTTCTTAGTGTCAAGCACAATATTGGAGGTTGGTTCTTTTCCTCCACCTCCTTTCTTGCCCCAAATGGGAGTGCAGGACAGTGTGGAGCCGCGTACAGGTTTGAAAGTTCATGGAGCAGCAACCGGGTGGAGGAGGAGGAGTTCCACGTTTGAGCGCAGGAAGGCGGTGGTTAGCATCGAGCCCTTGGGGAGGAGGGCCACCACGGTGTTTCCTTGGGGACCTGTTCTCCATCGAGCCCCAAAGGAGCCATCTCCCTTCATCCCGCTCTTGGTGAGATATAGGTGGGGGCAGCAGGCACTCGGGTGTCTTTAGGTCTTGCTGGCTCTGGGTGTTTGCCGACCTCCCCAGCTGTGCCAGGTCACGGGCTTTGTGTGGCCCTTGCGTGGGATTAAAACAGGAGTGGTAAAACAGAGCAAGTTGCTTTTGCCCATCTCCTCGGTAGCTGCAGATGAAGATTTGAAGTATCTCAAAAAACAGAACAACCAACCAACTAAAAAAAAAAAAAAAAAAAAAAACCTTCCACAAAGTTCAAATTCCTGCAATCACTCTGCTCTTTAGAAGATGTGGGAGAAGGAGGAAGGAAGCAAGGTGGTGGGAGCTGCTGTATCTAACCACTGGACGTGACATGGACCTCGAGAGGGACGTTGACTCCTGGCTTCTTCCTTGCTCGTAATTAAAAACGTTTTGCTAATCCGGCCGTTTGCACGGAGGCAGGGCGCTCGGACAGCCCCCGGCCCGTACCGTCCGCCGAAGGGGAGCGAACTGAGGAGCGCGACCCGCTCTCGTCTCCGGTTCCTGAAGAGCGTCAGAGGCGATAGTTTCTCTTGGCGCCCTTCACCCATGGGAACCGGGGGGCAGGTGGGCCCTGTAGCCATTCCCCCTCCCAATTTTATTCTCCCTGAAATGCGAGCGTTTTACACTGGGAAAACCTGACAAGTCATTTCCTATCGTGCAGTGTAATGATCTATTATAATAGGGAATAAAGGATTAATTAGTTTTCAAGCTGCAGATATGATTTAATTAGGTTTCAAGCTGTATCTGAAACACCTGTCTCGGCAAAAATCAAAGTGCTTTCAGTTCAGAAATAAAAAAAATAATAAAAAAGATAAGGCGGGGTGGGGGGAGAAAGGAGAGCGAGCGAACGACTGGGAGCTGGCTCGCGTTTGCAGACACAGTCGCTCTCTGGCTTCGCGTCCCGGGCAAGATGTGACACATTTCCTCTTTTCAACTGTCCCATTTATGACAACTGTCTAATTGCATTAGCGGCCTGTGGAATGAGGGGCATGTGTGTGTATATATATATATGTGTATATATATATATATATATAAGATACAAAGAATAGGCTGCTGCTGCCCTCCCCCATGGAAGCATATTCCAAGCTTGTTCACCGGGAAGCGGTTTTCAAGGGAATTGAGAGTTTCGCATCTAGGATGTGGATTTTTTTTGGGGGGGGGGGTGGGGTGGAGGATGTACCTGAAGATTTCCTTACCGCCGCTTTCTCGACTCCCCCCACCGACGGGGGCCCGCTGCGGCGCGTCCCGCTGGGAGCGCGGCGGCGCGTTTCGACGCCTCCCCTCCCTGCTGGCGGGCGTCCGGGCTGGCCGAGCGGCTGCAGAGCGCACCCAACGCGGGTGGCGGGTGCTGGGGGAAAGCGGAGGACAACGGGATACCCTGATTTTAATCAGAATTTGCTTAAAAAATGCACATGTATGCATGTATGTGTGTGTATATCTATAATACGTACACACACACACATACAAAAATATATACACCAAATACACGTGAAATGTATAATTTCATATATATATATATATAAACTTCATATACACATATATATCATATATATAGTTATATAGCCTTTGTGTCATATATAGAAGCCTGAGTTAAATTTCATTGCTGTATCAAATCAAATGACTTTTTAGCAGAACACACTAAGGGATATATATATATATATATATATATATATATGTATTTTCTTTCAAGACTGAACTGGGGAGAAAAGAAGTATTTTGTTTATTTATTCTTCTGTTCGGTTATTTCAGCTATTCTGAAGAGCTTTCTAGGAAGAGTTGCAGCTTAAAAGTGGAGAGAATGTCGGACCTGCGGGAAGGAAAGAGAGAAGGAGTCTTTGGTTTTTGATTAAAAAGAAAGAAGGAAAGGAAAAATAATGAAAACAAATGTGCTTTTTGAGCACAGACAGAAATTTGCATGATTTTAATCGAAAATCTGAGCGTTTTCAGCGAGTTACGAGCTACCAAAAAGAGGGCTGAAAAGCAAAAATACTCGGGGAATTTATTTATTCTTCCCTCCTCCCTTTACAGTCGGTTCAGAAACTTGGCGAGTAACTTTACTAGGACTGTGTCCTTCCAGCGGGATGACGAGCTATTTAGCCTGCAGAGATCTCCTCGAGCGCGAGGAGGGGTGGATTAGCTCCCCAGAAGATACGCAGGTGGGAAAGTTAGGGATCGGCTGATATGCTGATGAGGGCAGCGGTGGTTTTTAGTACGGATAGTGATGAGCTGATGACTGCTTATATGGCAGAGCAGTATATTAAATGTTTATGGTATCCTGAGCTGTGTTGTCCTATGACTTCGCAGTCAGTGTAGCCTTCGCTTCCCAGAATATCCTCAGATCCTGCATAGTCTGCTTCAAAGAAGCTGTATAACCTGGTGTTGTCTCAAGTGTTTTGGGAACTTCTTTTCCTTGTTTCCTTTTTTCTTTTTTTCCTTTTTTTTTTTTTTGAAGCTTTATGTTAATTATGCTGATGATCATGCAATATAGTTAATGCATCCTTAATTTTAAAATTAATGCTCCTTCCTTTTGGTTTCTTGCCTATTTGCATGCTATAACTGCATAATACTGCTGGATAGTTTTTTTTTTTTTCTTGTAATTGGATAGTCTCAAAATGCAGAAATCGCGCTCTATTTATTTGAACTATTTAGAGGGAAATTAATTGGCCTATTTTTATGATTGGCCTTCTGTGTCACTGTCTTATTTTTAACCATCTGATTTATGAGGCTTGAGTAAAAGGATCAAAAAATTCTGTCTCTGTTCGAATTGCTGATGCTTATTTTACAGAGCTTTAGGTCTGGGTTTTGCACCTTCTGTTTTACTAGCAGGAGACAAAGTTTACAGCGGTTAATCCTTGTGGCACAGTAGTGATTACATGCATGCATTTCTGTTCGTAGGGGAGAATATGAAATACAAACTCTTTGTAATATCGAGGCCACACTGATCTTACATAATGAAACATAAAATGCTGCAGAGCAAAAAATTGGTTGTGAGACTGAGGGTCCCCCCCCCAAAATTCTTTAAGCGTCTCAGTTGGAGAGGAGGGATGGGAGGGTGGGAATCTCATTAGTGGAATTTGTGCATTGAAGGTCGCCATGGCCCTTGTTTAAACCCGGGCGGAGGCTGGATGGGGCACCTTGCTCTCTGAGGTAGCGGGAACGCTCCAGGTGAAACCAAGAAGGCCGGCGATGGCTTTTCCCTTTTTCCAGTAGACAGTTTGTTGTGGTTTGATGTTACTTGTTAACAGAAGTCAAAGGTGAAATGCCAGGCTGACCGAGGAGTTTGCACACGATGGTTTGTGAAGTCTGTACAGAAGTAGACATGAGAACGCTACCTTTAACACCCTGTGTGTTTTCAAGGTTTCTCCTGAGCTTCATTTTATTCTCTCTATTGGCAGCCCAGTGTTGGCCCTGTTGGGTATATGTGTTATGGGAGGCTTTTAGTGGTGCTTCTCCTGTCACTTGAGGAAGAGCATAATTAGGGTATGAGTGCAGCAGTTCACAGTTAATGACTGCCCAGCTCTGGTAACTGTAGGGTTGTCCCTGATGCTGTGCCATGCCAAGAAAATAAAGTTTCTTGAACCGCCAGAGAGAGAGGCAACCCAACTGCTTTCTTCAGTTGCGCCCTTTCATTTGGGCAGATGTTGGGGCTGAAAACTCCTCGGTGCAGAGATCTTCCTCCACTTCTGTGACCCTGCTGGGCTCTTAGTTGTGATGCCTCTGGAGGTGCAACAACATTGCAGGACTTAGAGGAAAACAGCTGTCGTTCCACCTGCGCTCGGTGAGCGCAGCCACGAGTAGTGAATCTCCTGCTATTGGGCTGGTGCTGTAATTGCTGCCCGTGAGTTTATGGTGTCCTGTGCTGCCCCGAGACTTGCTGCAAGGGAAGTCACATCTCTGATTATTTTCCTTCCTGTAGCGCTGTCATTTTAAGAAGCGAGCCCTTGGATGATTCCTCCGGAAGGCTTGCTGAAATACTTGTCTGTCTATAAAGCCGCGACTCTGTAATCTGGTAAAGCAAGCTGCAGATCAAAGACTCTGTGGCCCCATAGTGAGAAGCTCTGATTTGATGCAATCTCACTCTGATGATTTAAAACTGTTCAGAAATTGTTGACAGGTTAACTTTGTCCTTGCAGGCTTAATACCGGAGCAGGTATGTGTCCTGCTGTAATCACCCAGAGACAACATAAAAGCAGAAAGCCGACAAACTATTTTGCGTGTCCTGGTTCATTTGACAAAAACTTTCTCCTTCCACTGGTAGTGTATTTTATTTGAAGCAGATAAGTCCCTCCCCCACTCATGGCCCGTGGCCCTTTCCCCCACGCTCCTGGTGAGATGACCTGTAGAGGAGTCACGCGGTGCTGAGCCAGGATGGAGAAGGACAGCCGGCACCAGCCGACCTTCTGGCTGAGCTCTTCCAGTGTTGGCGAGTCGCATCAGGAGACCGACGGGGGAGTTTCCTGTGAATGGGGAGGCCTTGTTATCCAGGGAACTGTGGTTATCTCTGTGATAAAATTCTGTTTATGTTTTTTTTGGCAAATAGCCCTCTCCCCTTACAGTGGCAACTATTAGACAAGCTAAATCATTTAGCACAGTTCAGATGTATTAAGGAGACTAAGGGAAGTGAAGCACTTGGAGCTCTGTTCTCTGTAAAATACTCCTCTTCAATTACATTTGCTCATTCATGATGCAGCGTAGGCTTCTGATAGGCAAGTGTTGCCCTCTAATAAATGAAAGATACTGGAGAAGACTGTGTTAATGGTCGCATGAGGAGCAAATGCCAAAATGTCTTCAGGATCTGTTGCTGTTGGAGAAATCCTGGGTTAATCCCTGCTCTCCACAGGCTTTCCTGGGCAATCCCTGTAAATCAGGGTGTCCTAGTGCAGGTCAACAAGCGTGGAAAATGCTTTCCAACTGCACTGGAAGTCTGAAAATAAGTATATCAAAGTTGTTAGATATTCATCCAGTTTGTGACCAGGAGATGATTTCAAGATGCACTTACATTAAAAAAAAAATCCTGTAGTGATAAAACCATATGTAAGAGATGCTCCTTTTCCTAGATCATCTGGTTGGATGACTTTAGGTTGCTCTGAGGGACTACAAGGTCATAACAACTGAGTTCTGTATGTGAAGAACAATATTCTTCAGCAGCTCGCTCTCATTTTTATTACCACCATTATATACGTCTTGCATTTATACATACATTGGAATTATGGAAAGGGTTTTAGAAGAAATTCTCTTTTACAGGTTTTTTTTTGAAAGCAAACCATCATAAATGATCTGGATACCTGTAATCACTGGAGAGAGAGGGGATCACAAGGGTTACTGTATTGCATTACTGTATCAAGTTGTCCGCTTCGATCTGAAACTTTGTTTTGGCATGTGAGTTGTGTAGAGTTGTAGTTTTGAGAGATGCAACGCCACGCATGGAGAAATAACCCTGCCACACGAAAATGTGTGTGTTCTTCCAGGCAGCCACCAGTATACTACTTAAAATGTCAAAATCGAGGCTTTTGTCAATTAGAGGGTTATCTGTGGCCCAGATGACTGAGCTGAGATGGGCTGGTTGTTCCGAGCCAAAAATCCAGTTGAAATATGTAGGCCAGAGACGTGTGCTGTTGGGAGAGTGATCCAGGCATGCTGCCAGGGAAGGAGAGGTTAAATCACTGTGGCCTAATGCGAATTGACACTAAACCTTGCCAAATTAAAACGTTCACCCTTTCCTCTGTCAGAGGTTGCATTAACTGGTGGTGTAATTAAGAAAAAACTAGTAATTGTACTTTACTCTGAGAGATAGTTGAGAGAGGTCTTGTACCTTGAGTTGCAAGAATGAGTAAGGCAGATGCCTGTTGAATCTAAGTGTTTAATACTAAGAGGTTTTACCAAAAATAATTCAGTTGGGAAAATTTATTACAGTGCCAAGCAGTTGGTCAGCCTTTGTTTTTCTTAAAAAACTAGAGCTCCACCTGCTACGAAGTAGGACATTGCAGAAGGAAGAGAACCTGGTGTTAGTGGTTTTGTTTGTTTAATTCTTGCAGGTGGGGAGCACTTTTCAAGGAGAGACCCACTGTAATCATTTAGTGCTCTCTGCATGCAAGGTGCAGAGGAGTCGCACTCTTTTTCTTAAAAACTTCATTGAAATGGCTTTTGGGGGGGGTTGGGGTTTTTTTCATTCTATTTTTGGTTTGCTTTGTATTTAACCTTTTTTGAACCAGCTGCATCTGGAGCAGCTGCTTGCTCTAAGCCAGAAGGCAGCGAGGGGCAAAGGCCGAGCGGGACCTTTGGAAGCGGGAGGACTCGCCGTAAGGAAGGCGTTAGCAGCGGTGCGACGGCGTGACCATTAGCTTGCGAGCCCAGCACGGCGCTGGCCCGAGGCGGAAATGGGTGCCGGGACCCTCCGTGCGCACCACAAAGGCACGTTGGCACCTTGTAGGTAGGACACTGGATGGACAAAAAAGGAAGGGGGGAATAAAGAAAATCCTCATGGAAGGGGATGTTGTTTCCTTTGCGTAACCTTTCACTTAAAAGCAAGTGTGCTGGAGCTGTTCCTTATGCAGAGAGAGTAAATGAGTGAGAGATGGAGGTTAAAAATTAAGCATCTGTTACCTTTCCTTTTATTTATTTATTTATTTATTTTTCATGGAGGGAGGTAGAAGGATTGATTGCTCACATAGTAGTAATTTTAAGAAGCTGGGCTACATTTCATTTCTTAGTTCATGTGTTTTGTTTGGCCCACGTCATTCACTTGCAGAGGAGAAACTTGGTGAAGGGATGCCCATCTGCTGACCTGGAAAGGGTTGGAAACCTTGCAGAAGCAATCATGCTGATGTGGTGGCCCCGAACTTAACTGAATTTTGTACTTTCTGCTGATGAAGTTATATATATATATT
This sequence comes from Rhea pennata, assembly GCF_028389875.1. NCBI lineage: Eukaryota > Metazoa > Chordata > Aves > Rheiformes > Rheidae > Rhea > Rhea pennata. The sequence continues at coordinate 7,089,751 of NC_084664.1, read as the reverse complement.
TTTTCAAGTTCCTTTTTGCTGTAGATACTGTGGCATCTCAGCAAACTGTGCAAGAGTGAGAGCCTTGGCTGTGCTGAAAGGAAAACGTTCAGTTTTTGTGTCAGCATGACCTGTCAAGGACCTGACTGCTTGTCTGCATAGTAAAAACCCAGCCACAGTGTTGCAGCTTATATTTTCCACCTGGTGCAAATAACAAAAGTAAAGTGTGCAGATATGGAAGAGGAGGAAGAAATCTAGTATTTTGGGCCAAGGTTGACTGGAGGAGGAGCAGCACTGGATCCATGGAGGTGACCATCTCCTACTGGGGTTGTGGTCATCTGGTCTTCGAGAAAACCTCAAGTGTCGTGAGGCTCCCATGAGCCACAGAGCTATTGATAACCGGTAGCACCAGGAGGAGAGCGTTGGCATCTGTGCCCATCCTTAATGCTTCAGTGATGCCCTGAGCACTGCCTCAGCTCTCTGGGTATCCTGCAATATCCCCAGGTTTTAAGGGCGTTGCTTTTCGCACGCTATGCATGACTGCAGCCAGGACGTCTTCCAGGAACAAACCCTGTGGGTGTTGTTTTGCTCGACAGACTGAAAGTGCTCGTTCAATTAATGCTGTATCATGGTCCGCTTTCATTAAGCGGGAGGTGTCAGCAATTTTGTTTCCGAGCCTCTGTATGGCAGGATTGAAGTTGTTCCCGAGAAAAGGAAGTTTAAGTGCTTGCATTGATTCCTGGTTTGGTAGCACAAAATATCTTGCGTGTGGCAAAGACATAGAGATTTTTCAAAGCAGCCTAAAGTATTTAAAGTGCTTTTAACATCTCAGTCATGGAGTTTACGGGCCTTGGACCATTGCTTTTAAGCATTTGTAAGTCACAAATAGATTTAGAAGATAAAATGCTGGAGGATATTTGTTCTCTCAGTGCATACTTTAGTTATTTTTTCTTCTGAGGAAAGTACACTTATTAAATATACCCTTTTTAACGTTCAGAAGTTGATATTTGCAGATTTGGCCTTTCTAGGTGTACTGGGTTTTATAAATAATGTTATGGCTTAAAGGCAAGGTAGAGATTTCTGGAGATTTTCTGCCTGTCACTGAATGTAGTCCTTGCAATTTAATATGTGATATATGTAAGGAACTAAGTTGCTTTATTTATTTATAAATTTCAAGTACTAGCTGGGAAATAGTGGCTTTTTTGGGAACCCTAAATTTTTAATAGAAGCATTTAATTTTTCCCTACTTCTTTTGGACTAAAAATGTTCTGTACTCAAATACTTCCTCTGAAGATTATTTGAAAGGGCAAATTATCTGCTTGCCACAAAAAGTAAATCGCAGACTTGGGTATCATATGCCAGAAAGTCCCAGCGTTTGGGAGAAAGTGTGAGAAATAAGTGGATTCTATTTTGCAGCGCTCTTGCATTGCAGATATTTTGGAGCTATTTGGCTTTTTCTCCTGTTCGTCCGTAGTGGTTCTACCGAAACAGAATCGGTGATTGCTGTGCTCCATCTGGCCGTTAGCTTGCTTTTTGTAATGCCCTTTTGCCTCTCCATTCTGTGTGGCCAGCCCCGGCTGAGAAAATGCTTGCTGGTGATTCCCAAAGATCTGCTCTGTTGTGTGTTACCGACTGTCAGGGACTCATCTGACGAATTGAAAATTAGCCAAATGCTTTTCCAGCCAAAAGGAGCCTGAGATGTCGGGGATGCATCGCACCGAAGAATGCTTTTTAGGAGCTTAAGGTGACTGACTCGAAATACTCCTCAGATTATTAATAGCGCCCTAATAAGCCTGAACAGCGATCCTATAAATTTCTACATCTTAAGGGGTCAAGCAGTGAAGTCGATATTAATTAATAGTCAAATGCAGTGTTTTATTTTATATAATCAGCCTGCTGACAGCCCAAGGAGTTGCAGAGGTTAGTTACGTGCAGAGAGGGGACGCGAAGGCAGAGCATCCCATACTCCGTTGTTATAAAGCAGCAAATCATCTGGAGCTGTTATGTGCAAGAGCTGCTGTTCTAATATATCACCTGAAATGCCTTTGCATCCTTTAAAGGAGACCGAAGGAGTGAAGTTCTGGTGGAGCTCACAGAGGTTTCTGTAGCTGCGGGTGCTGCGTGGTGGAGCAGATCCACCTTTGACACCGTGTTAGACCCCTACGCTGCTTGTGAAGCAAAACAGTGGAGGTTGCTGGGCTGCCTGAAGGTGTTTGGAGGCATCTACGAGAGAAAAAGGCAGGCAGGACTTGAAGAAGAGCGTGGTCAACCAAGCTGGAGGTTGCCGTGGGGCAGGAGGTTGGCTACGTTAGACAGGGGTCGAAAATGAGATCTGTGGTTGCAGGCACAGGTGGGGTTTAAAAATTTAAAGCAAGTTCATAGTTTGAAGAGGAGAAGTAGGAAAGAGAGAAGGAGGGTGGGTGTGGGTGGGTGCAAAGGACACCCAGGAACAGGGCTATGCTGGAGGAATTTGAGGAGAATCAAATACGGGTTCATAAGGCGGGGAAGGAAGAGAAGAGTTGCAAAGAAGTAAATTGGGGACTATGAGCTGGCAGGCACTGGGGAAAGTCTGGGATGGATTTTCTGGCTTACTGGTTTTTCGTGTGTCTCGTTTTCTCTTGGAAGCAATGAAGATCTCAGGAGAAAGCATTTAGGGGTAGGAGGAAAGAGAAGGGTAAGGACTGCCTGGGATGGGAAGGAGGCGCAGAGGTGTTTAGTGAGGAGAGCGATGGAGTCAAAAGAGAATGGGACTGAGCAATAGAAAAAAAATTGGTTTTATCATGAGGTCGCTGTTGGAGGGCGGGCGAGGAGAGCGAAGGCGCTGGGGTAGGCGATAGCTGGGATGCCCTTGTGATGGGAACCCCAAGCCATCACATTGCAGGGAGAAAGGAGTGACGTGTATTGTCCAGGTATTTGTATTTTATTTCTAATCTGTTATTAGAGCAAATTAGGATGCTTTTGGGCCACTATGTCTTTTCCAAGCAGCAGTTATAAGTTATTTATGTAGGATATGTCACCTTATTAATTATATTATTATATAACTTGATGGTGATGATACAAAGTGTTCCACAATGTGAAGAGAATTCATGTGTGACAGAGTAAGGCTGGAACCATAGCCCTTATCTCCTAACCAATAATTTGTTGTTGAAGAGAAATAAAATTTGCAGAGATTTGTGGCCAGTTAACCTGTATAATACTTCATCTTTGTTGAAGAAAAGAGAGATTTGTGGCCAGTTAAAGGTATATTACTGAATTTTTAAAACATCACATATATTCACGTGCACACAAAATAATATTTATATGTGAATATAAAACAAACATATTCACTGCCAGTGCTATTTACAATGTATGTGTTTTTAATTCAATTTTAATAATTTTTGCCTGTCACACTGTTACAGTTGGAGTCAGTTTCCAGATCTTGGTATTCTTATTAAAGTCTTTGGCTGTAAGACAACTAAATTTTTTATTACTGCTATGGTCTTCCAAGGTGGCAGTGCAGAGTAGATCCAAATATTCTGCAGTGTTTCCAAAGGAAAGCAATCCTTCATTCATTTTTTTCCCACTCCTGAATTTTGATTAAAATCTTCCTGTATCCCAGTTTTGATGCCAGTTAAGCAGAGAACATTTTGTGGTTCTAGTTCAGACCCATCATATATTTATATATTCTGTCCAAATACTGTATTTGAGGGCTTTGCCTGAAGGATGCAGATTAAAGCACATACCTGAACACTCTTCTGAATCATGGTCTTTAATAACATCAGCTGGATGTTAGGCAACCTCTTTTGGGGGGACCTCTTAGACGAAGAGAAGGACAGGTGCCTCCATGTGCCGCACTGAGAAAAGCAAGGCTATGAGTGATTACATTACAAATCTGTCCATTCTGTTCTCTTTCCCTTCTCATCCTTTTGAAATTTTTGCCAGCTTAGCCAAACTTTCTGATGAATTAATTTTTCAAAGCCTTTATATGTTTTTTACAGACATCCTGGAAAAAAAAAAAGCCTCCTGGGTTGAAAGGGCTGTGCTTCTGCCCTCTTCTAAGTCAGGTATTTTCTCCTGTCTGGACTTGCTGGGTTTTGAGGTGCAAACTCCAGATGTTTCTCCTGCAGTCAGGATGTTTGCAGGCCACTTTCCCACGTGGCTCCCAGGCAGCCTTAAGGGAAGGCGCAAGCACGCTGCAGCCTTCGTGAAATTCATTTTAGAAGTCCGTCAGCCACAAGACGGAGATGCATGCGTGAAACTGGGCATCATTAGCTACGCTCCTTGCTTGTTTATTATTTTTAAGTGTGTGTTTTGCACACGTGCAAATAAAGTAACTGGAGGAAGCCCATTTATATCTTGAGTGGCACAGCCTGAGCTGCCCTTGGGCAGGAGGGATCGCTTTGCAGTGTGGCTCTCCCGTGGCCGGCTCCGCAAACCTCTGCCTGATCGTGCGTGCTCAGAACTGGTGCGATCCCGAGTGCCTTTATCCAGCACACTGCTGGCGCTACCTTTTCTGTATATCTAATTTTTTTTCTTTAGGAGTGTTGTGAGTTCATCTCTAGCTGTAATGGATTTTGTGCATTTGAGGAGATAAATTGAGAAGTTCCACTTGAAAATATCTTGTTGACAGCTTCTCCTGCAGTACGGCAGTACTTTCTATCTCAGAGCACGTGTGTTTTTTAACCTGTAGCGGCTGACTTTTGAGTGCACGTTACTGAGCATGTTGAAAGTCTTTTCAGCTGGCAAAGTGAGTGTGTGCTTGCAATAGAGATTGCCCCAATGTAACGGTGGACTTTCTGTTGGAGCCAGCTCCATCTAAGTGGTTTGGCTGGATTCCTTCAAGCTACATGGGCGCAAAAGCAGCCGAACTAGTGTCAAAGTGATTAATTTGGGATGCTACATTTCTGATTGGTTGAAGGTTTTCTTTTAATCTGTGATGTGGAAAAATGGTATGGGCTTCAGTGGGGATGAAGCAGTGTTTCTGTGGCATGGATTTAGATTTTGCTGCAATCTAGCATGTCTTTTACTAATGAGAAAGCTGTCTGCCTCCTCTCCCCTGGAGGACTTCTTGCTCTGTTTCTTGCCTTTTTTGTTTTCTTTAACTCTGTGCCTTCCTTAAAGCCCAGCAATGTGAGCATCTTTTACCTTCAGTTAAGCACATACTCATCATTGTCTTGACTAGGGGAGGATTTAAGTCTCTCTGAACTGTTGCTTTTTACCATGCCTCTTCCCTGAGAATCTGATTAAACAAGAATTATAACAACCCTCCAACTTTTTAAGCTACATTCTGTCTCAATGCCTCTGTGAAATAGGTAAATAAGCAGCTCAGTGTTTTCCTAAAGGACCCATTTGTACCCAAGTATATTCTTCCACTTGACTTGCTGGGCAGACGGAGCAATTTTGGACTAGAAGATCTTTTTCCAGGTGAATGTGTGTGTGGGCACATCAGTATTGCTATATCCAAACTTGAGCTCTTAGTGGAGTAGTCACACCTGCAAAGTGTCAGGCCATGGCATAGTGGCAATGTTGGGAAAGCCCTGGAGACCCTGTGCCATGGCCAACTTCCCCAGGCTTGACAAGGGGGTTGCATGATTATTGAAGTTTTTTATTATTTTTTAAACTTACTTTTATTTACTTATTTTAAGCCTACAGCAAGTGCTGAAGTTGCTAAGGATACTTACCTGCTCTCACCTCATCCTGTGGTACAGCAGCTGCTTGGGTCAAGTTCCTGTGCATATAAGCACCATGTGGACCCCTAGATGAAGTCATGGTCACAAAAGATCTGGTTAAATTGACACCTATGGGAGTATTTCTCCTGTGGCCTGCAAGGCAGCAGTTGTTTGCAAAGAGGAATGTGAAGAAAAGGAGGCTATTTGGTCATATTTTTGGCTGCTCCTGGAGCAGGGTCCCTCAGGGTTAGGACCACGATTGCACCAGGGAATGAGGGAAGAGGGGATTTCATCCTTCCAAGATCACTTCTGCAAAAGTGCCATCTGCCTCACTCCCTCCTTAGAACAAACAGAACAGGTCGAGTGGTTTTATCTGATCATTTCTGTAGTATGGGACACGGGAACCCTGCGAGATCCATCCTGGTTTTTTCTGGTTTGAATTGCTCAAGGGCAGATGGGAGCTGCCATCCCATGAGGACTACAAGTCCTGGAGAACTTTGATATTTAAACATGCCCGCTGTGTCCCCAATGCTAAGCGCACCCAGGAACAGAGATGATGATTTTCCACAGTTTATGATTATGGAGGTATTTTCGTTCCTGCACATGTTTCATTGACTGTAATGATTATTGGTAGCTACACTTACCAGTTCGGTTGAGGCAGAACTTTTTCTACAGAGACTGGTTATTTTTAGTTTGCTTTTGAATAAAAATCTGTCCTTCCAGCAATTGGACTATCTGAACTTCTCTAAGCTTTTATTTTTTTTCCCTTTGTAAAATGTAATAAGGCCTTGTGATGTTGTCATGAGCTGCTTCTCTATTCTTTAATTGAGCACAGATGAGTTTTTTTGCTTGAATGTTTTTTTTATGGCTTTGGTTTTGTATGTGTGGGTTTTTTTTCCTTGTTTTCTTTTTTTTAGCCCTATTTAAACAGCATTCCCACTCAGATTAAGTGTTGTGTATTTTTGGGGGTGGAAGCGGGCCCATTTGTGGCTTTGATTACTTTCTAAAGTTGTGAATCAAGCAGTTGAGCAGCAAATTGGTTCAAACCTTCCCGCGCGGGTGGATTTCTTGAGAACTGGCATGTGCCGTGCAGGAATTGGAAGCAGCTGGCATGGCTTTCTAATTAACCAAGGGAGTGATTACGGCGTGCTAGTCTCACCCCCTTCATCTCTTCCTGCTTAAGTAAACAGAATTTCAGCCTATGTACGTCAAGTTTTGGCCTTCCACCCTTTGCTACCGGCGGCGAGAAGGAGAGCGTGGTGACTGGGCACGGTGGCGAGCTGCCCTTCAGCCGGGTCCGCGCCAGCTTGTCGTCTCCGGCGCGGTTGCAGAGCGTGGGAAAACGCCGAGGGTTGAACTCGGAGAGGGGAGGCGCCGCGCTGGCGTCGGCGTCTCTCCCGTAGGCTGAACTCGCTGCATTGGCTCCGGGCGAGGTGAGCCCAGATTATCCAAACGCGTGTCCTTAAGGGCCTTGCTTACAGCTGAACCCTAAGTGGACTTCAGAGGCGGTTGGCACACGCGGGGCCATGGGAACGGCAGATCGCGGGTAGGGGTAAAGACTCGAATCCCTTTTGGCTGGCCGAGCTGTGCGCTTTAGCAATGCCACGGGCTAGTTCCCATTGGAAACATGCTTGGTTTCTAAATTAAGCCCGAGATTCTGCAGGACACTTGGCACAGGTGAGTTGGAAAATGATTTTCAGGGTAAACGGGTTATTTATACTCCACTGCGCTTTGTGCGTGCAGCATGTGTCGTTTGTGCTTGTTTTACGGAGAAAGACCTCTGCCATAACTACTTCTCTAACTACAAGCCATCAGCAAGCGTGATCCCCGGGACGTGGCATACCGGCTGGCGGAGCTGCACGGAGGAGCGTGGGAGCTGAGCTGTGCCAATACAAGTGGCCCTGACGGAGTTGGAAGTTGGGGCATTCATCTGTCCAGATGTGTGTCCCTGGTTTCTCTCCTCCAGCCTTTTGTAACTTAATCTTTAAAATTGGAAAGATCTTCAAGTACTGGAGATGCTTGTGATCAAGGGTTGGAGGAAGAGGGTTAGGCAGGAGCAGAAACCTCTTGAATGCTGTTGGAGATCCCTGTCTTTCCATGAGATGTCAGCAGCGACATTTATCTTCACGTTTGACTCGTGGAGTCTTTGGTGGGAAAGAGTTAAACTTCTGCTTGCACATATTCAGCAACATAGCCTTGAGGAGATTTCTTGTATTCAAGAAATAAACGTAGCACTTGTTCAGCTAAAAATATTGCGGGAAGAATTCCTCCCTTGACCATAGCCCTGATGTGAGAGAGCAGCTGTGAGTGGCTCCGTAAAGAAGTGGTCGGGAATGCATTTTTCTAAGGAAGCTTTAATGAGGAAAGTTGTGGGGAGTTTTGTTTTCAAACTTTGGTTGGTAGTTTTAATTGGCTATCCTTTGTATCACTCCATTCCCAGCTGACTCCACAGTGTTGCTGTAGGCTGGTGCCCTGTTGATGGCCAGAACTAAACATCTATTAAACTACCAAACATCTATTTTCAAAGCACTGGTGTGGCAGTACTGGCACATTAGAGGAGCCAGAGTCCCCATTAACCTTTGTTTGAATCAACATATAGATGCAGGCTAGCTTTCTGGTTAGCTGTTTTCAAAGTACGTTGGAGAAGGCTGTTGGCTTTCTTTGCGATTACCTACAAAAGCAGAAATATCTGAGGTTATCGAGATTAGTTCCCCTTGTGCGGCTGCAGGATGGAGCATATTTACAGCTGGGGGATACTGCGATTGGTTTGCTTTCTACCCAAATGCACAGAGCGAGGAGAGGAATCTCAGCTTAACATTTTGGTTTGGGTAGATCAATACGTGACACCAAGTCTTCCTCATCGAACAAGGTGCCCCGTTCGGTGCGTTAATGTTAAAATGGATATTGACCTTGCGAACTGACGGTATTCTTCTAAATGTGTGTGCTTTTGATCATTTCACTGCTTTTCAAGAGCAAAACTGCTCCATTGCATGTCTCCATGCGGTGGCATTTCTTTATTTTGGCTTAACATTGTACTGTAAAGCCTTTTACTCCTGCAGATAACTCCAGGTTATTCTGGAATAACTCCAGCTGTTATTCTTCTTAAACCTGTAGTTTATTGCTGCCTCAACTGAAAACATCTCAGTAGGCGATACAAGTTGCTTATGTGTTCTATGAATATTGCAGATGGCTGTTGCTGCCCGTGGGTCTCGCTAAGGAGCTTGGAAGTCCTGCTCGCAGACGAGGATGCCCCGGGCTCGCTGCTTCCAGTCCCGGGCACATCCGCGGCAGCTCGTTTTAAATGTCGCGTGATTTTGCGTTGTCAAAGTAACCATATCCCTCTTCCCTTTTCCTTCTTTTTGCATTGCCGCCACCTCGAATCCCAGCGGAGATTTGGTGCCGAGGGGCAGATGAGGCGGCTGAACGTGTTTGATGGGTTGGTTCTCGCGTAGGAAGGGTGCACGGCCTGTGAAAGACGTGAACTCATTGCAGAAACCTCCGAGCACAAAGCTTGGGAGAGAGGATCAGCCTTATTAGCACATTTAAGGAGAAAAGGGGGTTTGTCACTGTATCAGTTCATGCTTGGGCACATTAGCGTTGTAAATCTCTTTACACTGGTGGCTCTGGGTTAGGCTTGATTAAAATCTGTATTTACTTCACTCCCTCAAAAAAAAAAAAAAAAAAGAAATATCCTCAGCACACTAGTTTGCTGTAAGTCTTTTAAACAAAATTTATGCTTTTTTGATGGTTGGAAGCCTCCTGTAGCTAAAATAATTTTTTTTTCTCCCTCTCTCCCCACCCCAAGCGATCTTTTGCTTTCCAAAGTATTCTTCTGGCCTTTTCACTTGAAAAGGAAAGGCAAACTTTCCTGAATTGAGCGGGGGCACCCGCTGAATGAGGCGAGGGTCAGTGCTTCTGGAGGCTGGCTTTTCTCGCCATTGTGCGAAGAATACACCAAGGACGGCGGGAGCAGATGTGGTGCTGCTCCCCGGGCTTATTCTTCCTCCTGTTATGGATATGAGCTGCCTTTGCGTTAATGCCTCCCACGGTTGCTGGAGTTTGGCCTAAACTGATTAATATATTGAGGCTGTTTGTAAGTACCGGACTAGTAGGCTCTTGTGATAAGATTTGGTGCTTTACATTGATACCATCTCATTTATTAAAAAAAAAAAAAAAAAAAAAAAAAAAAAAAAGGAAAGAAAAAGGAGATGGAAAATAGTTATCGAAGGGAAAACCAGTGGGAATCTTTAGGTTCTGTGATTTATGCTGCTGGATGTGTATCCTGCCCTTGTGATCTGTTGTAGAAGGGTAGCTGCATGCCGTCCTGACGCAGCTGTTGCTAGCAAATGTAGCAGCAGCAGCCTGTGTGTGTTATGTTAGCATGTTGGAGGCAGAGAGTAAAATAATGCAGCATGCAGGCATTGATTGGTGAACGTGAAACATGGTTGGTAATGGTACGTGCTACTGGGACTTCGTTTCGGTAAAAGATAAGATGGACGTGGGAGGTGAGGGAAGTCCTATTTAAAATAAGTGTATGCTAGTGATTTATGTGCGTTTCCTAGTGTACGGAAAGGCTTACCAGTGCCTTGAACGCTAGGCTACTAATAGCTTTTGTTTTGCTGATGATTCCCAATCCAAGTACGCCGCGATAATGAACGCAATGGAGAGTGGTTGGTTGTGGTCACCAGTGTTTTAATGTTAACAAAAAGAGTAGTCGTTAAGGAAGAGGTACAGCTGAGTTTGGCTTTGGAGCAGAGATGTTGCATCCATTATAGGCAGCTGGAAAGCTGGCAGGTTCCTGCTTTGGGGAGAAGTCTTGCACTTGCTTCTGACCATTTAAACGGACGTGAAAATTCCTGTCATATGCGAGAGCTACAGATACGGCGTTCTTGCTTTGTATCTGTCCCAGTAAGGAAATACCGTTATGTTGCTGCGTGTTAATATACATGTTACTGCTCTGACGATACCTTTTAATATGGGTTTTGTCTCAGTGACATGCATCGTTGCAACCGCCGTTTCAAGGACGGTATCTCTTTCACTAGGACTGTATCTCTTTCGCCTTCTGAAGCTCTCATCCTCTTGAAACAGAGCAATTGTTTGGTTGGAGAATGTAGAGTACCTACTCATCTCTACCTGTCTTTAATGATGGAGGTGTTTGGTTTTGGTTGAAAAAAAGATTACTCATTCTATCTCTTCTATGCATCTCCTCTCCTTTCTCTTCTTTCACCTTGTTCACACGTGCACTTTGGATCTGATTTGCTGAGGGAGAAGGTAGATGTGGGTTCAGGTCTGGGTGCTAAGGCCACATGAGGCCACTACTCCAAATCCCTACATTTGCGTGAGCAATGTGTAAAAGTAAGTTGAGGTCGTTGTTTGCTTTATAACAGGCAAGGAACAATCTTTACCCTCCAAAACGCCCAGATGGAAAATCTACCATGCACATCCTTTCCCTCTGTGATTTGGGTGGAATTATTTGCTCTTTCTCGCTTCAAATTCTCCATCCCTCTCTGGGGAGCAAGCAGTCCCTTGCAAAGAAGATAGAAGAAGAGCGGTCATAAGAAAAATGCAATACAGGGGTGTTCAAGTACTGCTTTTTATGCATCCCACACATTTAGAGCAGCTATTTCAGCAGCTTTTGGAGATCTAGGCAGAGAAGGCTGCTTCTGAAGCTGTTTTTAAATCTCTTTCTGAACATGGGTGATGCACCATGAAGAAATTCGTCTGCGCTGCAGGAGCTGCCTTTGACGTAGCGCCCCTCATAATTCAGCCTTGTCTGGATGAAATTACTGGTTTGTATCTGATTCATTATCAGAAAATGTCCACTCTCAAAAAGGAGTGATGAGACTGGATTAACCATGACATTTTACAAGGCCAGCTGGGAGAAACGCTTCATGATTAAGTGAAGCACGTTTCTACCTGAGCCATATGCTTTCCTCTCAAAAATGTTTCATTTTGGAGGGCAGGATGAGTATTTTCTGCTTTCTTTCTGATCAGTACCTTTCAAAAAGAGGGCTAAACTGCAACTAGTCCAGCTTACTCCATCTCCTGGTCAGAGATGGAGAGATGGTGTCTTGAGCAGGATTTATGATGTGTTCGTATGTTTGGAAAACTGTATTTGATACCTGTCCCTAGATGAACCATTCAGGGAAGCCATGGGTCAGAGGACAAAGCTAGTCAACCAGTAGAAGTTTAGTGCTATGGGTTTTAGATTATTATTATTATTAAGATGTTAAGGTTGTTAAAGAGGGCTACAATACACTAACTTAACCTTCTGCATAGCATGGGCAGAAAGACTTTATCTTCTGATTCGTGCCTATCTTTTCTCACTGGATGTTCTTCAGACTTAAAATCTGCTCCAAGATGACTGTCTACTTAAGCTTCTAGGATTGGTTAGCATTCAGTAGAGCTGGAAACAGCAAGGTTGGCCAAAGAGCAAGATGATACTTGGTATATCAATTCCAAATCCTGCTGTAATTCCCATGATGCATCAGAGACTGTTGCTACTGAGGCAAAGCTCTGCTGGAGGAATGGATCAAGAAACCTGATTGCAATGAAATCTAATATCCACACTGGTGTTTGAAGTTGGAAACCGTCAGCTTAAGCTCTCTTACTATTCCAGCATGATAAGCTTGTGTACTTCCAAGAAGAACTGTGCAGAAGTTATGTCATTTATGCATAAATGCAAAATGGAAACAAGAATCTGGGCATGGGCATCTTCCATTTTCAGAGAATGGAAAGAAAATGAAAGAGTGTTGCATCAGGACAAAATATCTGGGAGATGCATCTGCCTGCTACATATGAAGAAATACTTCTTTTGAAGAAATATGTCAGTCTCTAATCTGCTAAGGATGCACAGAGCTTGGAATCCTTTTTGTGCCCCAGCAAATGTATTTCAAATTCATAAGGCTTTAGCTGTGCTTTGAAATGCATAAGGAAGAAGCACTTTGTTTTCGGTACTGCTGTGGTATATGCTGTTCTTGCTATCCCTGATGTGGACAGTTTGGAAGGTGAGATTTCTCCAAAGCACTTGTTATTGACTCAATCTTGCTTTTAGAAGCAAAGGGAAATCTATGCTGAAGCACTTGGGAAAATCCCTCCTGGAATGTCTCACTCTTCTGTGGACATACGTGTGTGCCTTGATTTTGCTGTCTGCTGCTCTTTGCAACAAAGATTGTGTGTGCATCAGATGATCAGGATTGCTTAATACTTTTAATTTCTGTCTTGCAGTTCTTAGCACATCCTTCCTTTTGGAAAAAGAGCACGGTGACAATTGCTAGAAGTGGAAGACCATAAAGCAGCTTTCACGCAGTTGTCTTCAGTCGCGTGACAGAAGGGCGAGGAGGATGTCCTGCAGGTCCGAGCGGGGTTCTCTGTAAGGATAAACTCGGAGGAGAGGCTTTGTGGTTTGCACCGAGAACTCTTGATGTCATGGGCAGGTTCCCTGCAGAAGGGGATGGAGCAGGAATTCGAGAGAAGATGGATTAAACCAAGAAGCCTTGACACTCAAACCCTGGGGGCAATGGGTAGACAGCAGCACACAATCCTTGCATGCTCAGACCTCGTGATCCAAAAGGCTTGTTGTAACGTCTAGTAATGCAGCAGTGTGAGTCGCAAGAGAAAAGCTCGGCCCTCCGATTCCATCTCTTACCTGTGCTCTCCCTCCCATCACCTTGGCGGTATGATGGGACAGGGGCGAGATCCTCGCTGACCTGCACGCGTGGGAGGAAGCAAACTGCCTCGGTGCCACCGCGGAGGCAAGTCCTTAAGTGCCTTTGCTCAGTGGGGGACGCGGCCGACTTTGTCCTTCAGGAATTAAATCCCTGCCTGTGCCTGGAGCCGCGTGAGAGTTTTCTTCGGGGGTGGCAAGCTGCCCTGCGTGCCGTGGGCAGGAGCTCTTTGCTTGGCCATGCTCTTTGGACTGCCGTTGCAATGCTCTCACTTAACATAGCCCTTGTTTGCCTACCTGGTTTAAACTGTTGCTGATTTCCCCAATAAAGGAACAATTTGCAAAAAATTCATTAGCTTCCCTGCTCACAAGCAGTATGGCTTCTAAAAATTTGACTGGACGTGCCTTGTAAATGAAAATGCCGTGAGAATTTAAAGTGAAATAGCTACTCCTAAGTGGCTGCGTGTGCAGATACCCCGAATCTGGAGTTGAGGTTAATTTTTCATCTATTTTAATTTTGGTGTAATTTGTCCGCTTCCAAGAGGAGCGAGGCTAAATTGGAACAAAACGGGATTATTCCAGAGGGGACGTGCTCTGTTTCGGATATTCAGAAGTAAATGTGCCAGAACGGACTGGCTGTAGGTGTAGACAAGCCATAAACCAATTGCAGCCGGCAGTGGTGTGGTGTGATTTTTAAGAGGGAACTCATGATACGAAAAAGCCCGTGCAGCTAATATGTCCATCATACCTGAGCGTCAGCCAGGAGGGAGGGCTGAGCGCACGTTTGCTTCCCAGTCGAGGGCAAGCAGCTTGCAAAAACCTCTAGTCGTCAAGCTGGAAAGAAGCTGCTGTTCCTTACTAGAAAAATCGCAATGCAGCGTATGAGCAAATCTAATGTCAACGTAGTAAAAACGCTTGACTTCAGGGAACGGAACTGTGCAGCCGATCCTGTAGACGGCCAGATTGATCCACTTGCTCAAAGTTTCCTGCAAACCGCCGTTTCCTCGGGCGGTCGAGCGAGGCTTGCTCTCAGTTAGGTAGCCCGGTGCGAGGCATCTCTGCAGGAGCAATTTGCACCAGGCGAGGTGGCGAGTGGCAATGGCTAGATTTTTAAAGGCAATTCTAGGAAGTCATTATGGGTTTCTTTTGTTGTTTTTTGATGTTTTTAAATACGGTGGGTATAAGGGGTCGCTGTGTTTTTCCCTTTTAACGTGTGCTGGCAAGCGCTGCCTGATAGAGGCATCTCCACCCTTTCCAGCATCCCTCCTCTTGCCCGGCGCTGTCCCGGACATGCTGAACCAGAAACGCTCCTCCGGGACCGGGGCGTCCGGATTTTGGGGTAGGGAGAGCGGTCCCTCAGGAGTCGAGGCTGGGGCTGTGGCGCTGCACGAATGGCTCAAAGCCGGCGGGTGGCCCTGGGGGCGGCGGGTGGCCCCGGGGGCGGTGGGCGCGGGGGGACACAGAGCGCCGCTGTGGTTAAGCAAGGAGGAGGGACTGCAGCCACCGGGGATCCCACGAGGGGCTGCTTTAACTCCTAGCAGAGAGGTGCCACAGTTCTCTTTCTGGGATAAAGAATGCTCTTTTTTTTTTTTTTTTTTTTTTTTTTTTCCGTCTCCTCCCCCTTTTTCCTTTTTTTGTTTGTGTCCTTTTCTCCCCCTCTTTTTTTCCCCTCCTCCTTTTTTCTCATGCTCAGTCTTGCACTACATTCGAGGATGGTGATGCTCTTCTGCTCCAGCTATTTATACATCCAGACAGCCCTGCTCGCTCGTGCTGCTCCCTATTTTAGGCCAGCCCAGCCGGCTCCTTCCTTTGCGGTTGACCTTACCTGGTTTATCTGATGACAAAATGGGCGCGTGCCTTCACCTCAGGCTACTTAAGGGACATGGGTTATCTGAGTTTAAGCTATATGGTGGTTTTCTTGAGCTATGTAGAGAGGATCCGTGTGCAGGTGCTAAACAGCATCAAGCCAAGCACCTGCTCCTGCAACTGTGGGGGCTGCCCGTGGCCATGGGGGCTGCAGGAATTAGCTGAAAACTTACTTTTTGCCTTTGTAGAAATTAATTCTGCAAAATGGAAGGAGCTCTAAAAGTTTGTTTCCCTGTTCTGTTGCATAAAAAAAAAAATAATGCAAACCCTTCCGTTACTTTAAAAATGTTCTCCTGGCTTTGCTCCCCTCAAAGTGGATGTCTGCAGTTTTCCAGCGAGTCTCTCCAAGGAGTTGGAGAACTCAAGGAAGATATGATGGTGGGGAATTAGCAGAGCTGTGAAAGATGGAAATAAAAATGCAGTACTATGAAGAAGAAGTCGGAGGAGAGATAGATATAGGGACCTGCTGTGGTTGGAGCTCTGGTGACAGTAAAACAACAAAATTCTGTAGGCTCCTGGGATGCTGAGGATGGTCACTGTGGTGACATCTCCTTACCACAGGTGAACAGTGCATTTAATTGTAGCAAAATCCACTGAGTAGCATGGATGGGCAGACTCTGGTGTGCTGCTCCTGCTCCTAGGGATAAATTTTTACTGCAGGAAGTACATCATGTCTCTGATCCAGATCTCAGCTGCAGCCCACCATTTGAGTAGATCTGGCTTGAACCTACAATGCTAACTCAGTTCTGAAATGGAAATTGGTGGAAAAAACATGAATTGAATTAAAAAAAAAGAAGTCCAAGGTGAGCATCAGTTCAGCCCTAGCAATTGCCATAAACGTGGAGCTTCCACGGTCTGACCTTGAGAATAACGTCTTCATGTCCCTGGCACCAGGTTTACACCATGGCTCTTCTTTGTATTTGATACCGTGCTGTTTTGCATCTAACAGAAATCCTTGCCTTTCCTCCTAGCCCTGATATTGTCTAAAAAGATTAGGAATTAGTGCAACTTGCCCTTAAAAACTCAGGGAAATCTTAGCAGAAACTTGGAGCAGAGCAGTGAGCAGGTGCAGATTCTCCTCTGCCCGGTGGGGAAAGGTCCTCTCCTGTCCCCACTAAAACGAATGGTAATGGCACAGCTTGTTGCTGGTCGGGAATAACTCGCCTGTCTTGGGAGCCTCCTTGTATGCTTGCTGGAAGCCTTTTTCAGGACGTGGAGCTCACTCTGCTCTAATTCAAGGAAAGCGCCTCCTTCGCTGAGAAAAGATGCTCCAACGGTGCGTCGATGGGGAAGAGGTCCACACGCCACCAGGAGCCTTGCAAAGAGTTTAGGGGCTGTGTTTCGGTAAAGCTTCAGCTGCCGGGATCGAGGGGCTTTAAAAGAAAGTGGAGACTCTTAAATAGCCTGTCGGTACGACGGCAATGGAGAAGAGCTTAAAAGCATTAGGGAGCACAGCCTGAAATCTCAGGCAGTCAGCAAGCAAATGAAAAGTAAAGATAAAAAGTTCCTCAAAGGTATTTGTTTAAAAAGAAAAAAAATCTTGTAGAAGCAGGTTGGCACTAGCATGTATGCTAAAGATCTGGCAGTTCAGAAGAAGAAAGGAAATGCTAAAAAAAAAAAAAAAGAAAGAAAAAAAAAACTATTTTGCTGGAAAGGCATGAGACTGCTGTCTTAAAAGACGGCCCGTTGGCATGTGTGGTATGTTTGGAAATTGCTTAGGAAAGAATATTGAATTGGGAGAGGGGGGAGGGAGAAGGAATGGAGAGAGAGACTAATTATATATAATCTTAAAATGAATTAGGTGATATAAATGTAATGAAAGCAAATCCTGTTCCTGGAGAGACTTTTCGGTTTGCATTTTGATATCCTAGGGCAATGGCATGTTGCTCTCTGACAGACAACCATTTGATTTGGAAATATGTGAATAATTGGGAAGTAGAACCTCTTTGAATTTGCTACTTTCCCCTCTAGCGCTTTGAAGGACTAATTATAGGAAGAGCCGCAGAGTGCCCTATGCGGGCATGCATGCAGCCAATTTTATAGTTTGCCGGCTGCATGACTCACTGCGCGGCATCCTGTGCTCTTTCATATCCTTGCTTAAAAAAAAATACATATTTTTATTTTATAGAGGCAGCAAGATAACTGCGTTATCTGTGTTGCAGAGCTCTTGCAAAAGAAACTTACTGCCCAAACGCGCAGTGGCTTCTGCGCTGGAGGCTAAAAGCTCTGAGCTGACCCGGCTCTGCGCCGGCAGGGACTCGTCCCTCGGTGGGGCGCGATTGCCGCCGCTCTCCCAGCCCTCCCTGAACGCCGAGGCGAAACCGGAGCGGCTCTCGGAGGAAGAGAGAGGGTTAAGCGGCGGCGCGGACGAGCCGGGGCGCTCTGCCTAGTTTATCATGTGTCTCGCGCGGCCCCGGCGCGGTGGGTTTGGAGCGGTGAGGGATTAGGGCCAGCGCCGGGGCGGGAGACGGCGGGTGCGTGAGCGAGGCTGGCTCCAGTAAGTGATGTCTGTGCGAGCGGGGTTAAAGATAGCATCTTATGTCAGGGCTCCGCTCGCGGCCTCGGTTCTGCGGCGTTAAAAATAAGAAAAATACATCTAGCTTGGTCTTGGTCTGTAGAGGGAGGAGGGAAAAAAACAGAAAAGATTTCGCTGCTTGGAAGAGCTCACAAATCCTGAATCGGAGGAGCTAGCTCTTGCAAATACGTGAAGTCCTGCTAGCCCACCGAAGGCAGCGTTCGCTCCCCGTTTGAGTGCGTTGGCGGGTGCGAGAGGGAGGAGGCAGGGGCACGTACAGCCAGGAGATGGCTGTGAAGCGACAAGCCGGTGGCGGTCTGCAGCCCGTTCGTAGCGCTGATCAGGCAGCACGGGAAGTTTGGGAGCCGCTGACCCCCGATCAGTCAAATATTCCTCCTGACTCGGGTGTGAAACGCAAATGGCAATGAAAAAGTGTAGTATCGCTTCCTGGAGGGTGCAAAGATGAAAAAGCCGTGGTGGGAGCCCGCGATGGTTTACACCAGAAGGGGGGTAGCTGGGGATCAGCTGGTAAAGCCCAACTCTGCCAGCGCTTTCTGCTCTTGGGAAACTTGCAGGTAATGCAATATAGTATTGGTGGTTTTGAGGTCGTTGTTACACAGATTGTTTAAGCCTGGATGCATTTTTAGCTGGACTTTGTCTAAAGAATAAACATAGCTTGGGCTGTTTTCCAGTCATCAGCTAAACAGCCAGATCAAGGGCTTGAGTCAGCAAATCCCTGCAAAACGTTACTAGCTGTCTTCAAAAAATAAAGCTCCTTGCCCTGTTTGCTTTTTGGAATCATAACGGTACAATGTAAACTGATGTACACGATTGCTTTTGCTTCACAGATCATTTTGCAGTCCAGTACCTGGGCTTTTTCTTTTCTTTTTTTTTTTTTTTTTTGTGTGTGTGTGTGTATGTGTGTGTGTAAGCGTGCCTTCCTCTTGGCTCCGTTTTGATCACGTGTACGGAGAGTGCTGTAACTTGAAGGAAGCAGTCTTCTTCTGAGAACAAAACAGCGTAATTCTTTCCTTCAAAAAAAAAAAAAAATACAGTGGTGGAGGGATAGGAGATAAATTTTCACTACATTAGAGACACGTGGTTTACATCAGCATAACTGATGCATGGTCGTTACCCACTAAAAAAAGCCTTTTGTAAACAAGTTTTTGCTGCAAAGGTTGTAAGTCTGCCCTCGCTTTTGCTGCAATTTGTTTAACTACTTTCCAGTAGAAACATTGGTATCTTTTAGATTTCACAGTGGGTTAGCTAATCTCCGTTAGTTATCCCATGGTCGAAACATACCTTTTATGGTGAGAAAAACAACATGTTAGTTCCTTGATTTGCCAAGATCAAAGGTGGTTGTGAGACACCAACTTGGATTGAGAACTATGGTGACTTTTTGTCTGTGGCTTAGATTTTCAAAACCACAGAGTGGTTTGTGAATGGTTAATTTGAGACTCTTTAAATCTCCCCCACCACCACCCTTAACAATCAAGCCAACCAAGGTGGCTACCCTACATGAAAATCTTTACTCCCTTTTGAAACTCTTGGCTTGCATCTTCCTTTGGAGTGTAGCTGGGTAAGCATGGAGGGCTTACTTCGCTTCAGTGTAAAGGTCACTTATGATGTGTTGTTAATGAATAATTACTACTGCATGCTTTCCTCTTGATGTGGCAGGGGCATCCTTGCTTAATAAAACATTAAAAAGTTAAGATGGAAAATGCCAGTGAACAGGTGAAAACTCATGCAAAAACTGTGCCCGCCGGGGAACTGCATCAGGCGTTGATCTGAAGGAGACCACGGATAGGCTCTGCAACACGCTATGGCAGGGAGCCCAGGGCTGCGAGGGAGCCTGTGCAGGTGTTGAGTCCTTCTCCCAGTAGCTGTTGGCTCCAAGTGGCACTTCTAGACTCGGGGCAGTTGTTCAGAGGAATTGGGTTGAACACATGTAAACTCGAAAAGAAACGCTGTATGTCTGGATAGGTCAAATGGCAATCAAGACAGAGTCACAGTCAATAGGCTTTTGCATCTGCTTGATCAGTATCTCCTTGGGTTTTGTAAAATTTGAAATATCTTTAAAGAAAGTTTTTCAATTCAATGAAACATAGGATAGGAACTGTAGAATGGTTGTACTGGGTCAGAACAAAAGTCCATCCAGCCCGGTGGCCTGTCTCCATCCATGGCCGAAAGATACCTGAGGAGGAATTTAGAACAGGCAAGCGCATGTGATGCTTCCTCTTAAAGCTTCATGAGGCTGTAGCTGTTTTCAGCTCAGCGACCTCAAGAGGCCCCGGTTTGCTTTCTGTGTAGTGAGTAACCCTCGCTTTTCCATGAGTCTGCCTGATTTCCCCTTGAGTTCACGTACCTACTAAGTGTTCACACCATCATATGGGAAGGGGTTCCCCACATTGACTACCTCTTACATGAGGAACCACCCTGTGTTTGTTTTGAATGTGAATTCCACCAAGTTCAGTTGTTGGTACATCATTTAGTTCACCTTTACAAAACAGGCATCATCTTTGAGATAGTCTAGGTCTTTGCTCTCCAATGACATGAACTTAAAAATATTTATTCCATGGTGAATGATGAGATGTTGGGTGAATGTGAAGGAGTTTTCTCTGTGGATGTTAATTCTTACCCAGAAGAATGGGGACATTTTGGGACGAGGGCCAGGGAGGAGGAAATGGGTGAATAATGGTTGTAGTAGTTATGCGTGCCCAAGCCAGAATCGCACACTGCTTGGGTTAAGGCAGAGTCTGAATTAAGTGGTGGTTTGGGTGCAAATCTGCTGGCACATTTGCGGGAAAAGATTGTTACTTGTGACATTATTGGTGTTCCATGGTGTGGAATAGATCTATCAAAATTATTGTTCTCCAGTTTTAATTGAGTATTAAGAAGACTGTGTGCCTTAGTGCTCACAGGAGGCCCTAGAAAACCAAGAATAATTGGTTATGTTTTACTGGGGTTATTACAGAAAGCAAATCTTGTACTAGAGAACTTACCTTGAGAAGTCTGAACAGTGATGTGGTACCAATGGCAGATATCCACATGGTAGTGGGCAGAAACTCTCCTGCATTCCTATCTTTGCTCTGACCTTAAAAAGGAGGATGTTAAAAAGGTGGAGAGAGTTTTCTGTCCTTATTACTGCTGTGCTGCCTGAAGTGTTGAGTTCCCTTGCACGAAGCAGGTGGGTTAACCTGCCTGCCCAGGTGAAAGCATTGGAAGCAGGTGGATGGTTCTGCACTCTCTGAAAATTAATCTAAAGCTTTGTTTGCTTTTCCCAGAGAGCTGCAACACGTTACCAAAGTTCATGAAAATTGCCTGAGCACTGAGCACTTAGACGTATGTGTTCAAACCTAGTGATCAACTTACTGGTTGTGTTGCTCAGCTGGCTGCTGTCAAAGTGAAACTTTTCACATTGCTTTGGATTTACTATTACTGTTATTTAGAGAAAAATAGAAGTCATTGGTGGTATGTCTTCCATTTCTGTTCCTGCTGATTAACAAGTCTTATTCAGTCTCTTATAATGTCTCATACTGTACCTTTTTATTAGAGAGGTGGGAGTAGTTTGTGCGTATGTGCATCGGAGTGTATCTGGGCATGGGGAAGCAGTGAGAAGATGTGTTCGGGACTGAAGTTTGCTGATCTGTGTCTAGTTGCCAGACCTCTGTGTGTGTATTCCTGCAGGCATCTCTGTCATCTTACAATGTGCGCGGGTGGAGATAAAAGACAATTTCATCTTGCTAGAGGAGAAAGAAAAAGATTTCAGCCTAAAATGAACATGTTGCAGGTTACAGAGGAGTGTTTTTAGGATATTTGTGGGATAGTTTAACAAGAATGACTTGATCCTTGGTTGCCCTCTTACTGAAATTTGGGGGGGTGAAAGAGAAGAAGACAAAATGTAAAATAGCTCCATGTTTTGAAATGGTTTGCTCTGTCAAGGTCTGGTCTGTTGACTCGTGTCAGAAAGGTTCTCTCTGCAGAGTGCTCTGGTTAGCAGAAAAACGATCCAGGACTGTGGCCCATTCTCCCGCTGGTACAGAGTAGCACTTCGTACTTTGGGCCACCATGAGTGGCTTGTAGTGTTGAACATGACATGGGATGTGAATCCTGGGGATCAAACCTTCTCCTGTCCCCATGACACTTGTGCAATCAAGTGTGCCAACCATATACCATTGTTTTTCTTTCAGAGACTCAACTTTGATCGCTTGAGTTCTTGTTTCATTTCCAGCCATAAATCTCTCTAAATGCTAGTTGTCCCTGAAAGTGCCCAGGCAAGGGCACCTTCAGCTCCTTGCTCTCACACATCTGCCTGAGGATGCTTGGGAATAGTGTCAGAGGTGGATGCCGTAGATGTCCTTGTATTAGGGGGCAAGTTTAGCTCGGTTGGTTAGAGCATGGTGCTGCTAATGCCAAGGTCGCGGGTTCAATCCCCGTATGGGCTATGCTGAGGGTTGGGCTAGACGATCTCCAGAGGTCCCTCCCAACCTTACCATTCTGTTGTTAGCAAGTCACCTAGGAATACAGTGCTGAATCTTAGAATATTACTTTATGTTATTCTATGGAATATTGGAGTCTAGTCACCATGGGAACTGGCATCTAAATAGAAAGCTGAACTGGAATGGGATGCACTCAGTTTCCTGAGGTGAAGCCGTTAAGCTCGTATCATCTGGAAAGTTTGGAGACGGATGATGTTGAACGGTTCTCCCTCTGAATTTTCGTGTGCACCGTGATCCACGTTGTTTTATTCTTTGTGGTTTGAGAACATTGAAAAACACCAAGGAAGGAGTAGGCCTGTTTGAGAGTACAAAATGATTTCATTGCTTTCCACCTCTGGAACAGGCAAAAGTTCAACTCTCTGGGATGTCTCTGCTTAGAAACATTTTTATTTCAAAGCAGAATCCATGTTCTGGTCAGTGCATGCAATCAAGATGAGAGCTAATAAAGGGGATTTAATTTTTCTTCTCTTTACATAAAATCTCTTCAGCATCTTTTTATAATTTGTCTTTAGAGAATCGCTGTAGCTATCCAGCCATTTTTTCTATGCCTTTCATTATTGTAATAGAAACAATCACTGGAAATTGCATGATGGTATCGGATTGTGCTACATTCCTTCCTCAGGTCATTTGACTGCAGCTTTTTTCGGTAGCCCCAAAGGAGAAAGGTGCATTTCTGTAAACATGAGACAAGCCCTAGATGTGCTGAAGCCACCTGGGAGAAAACTCCATTGTAAAAGGGGCTTTTGGAATTGCTCATGTGGGATTTGCCATTAGGAACAGAAGGCTGGAGAAATTGCCTTCTGATTCGCCTGACAATTTGCTTCTCGTCCTCTGAAGAATTTTAGGAATGTCTCTGCTTCCTTTTGCAGGGCTTAAGGCTAGTGCGTAATTGCAAAGGCTAGAGAGTTGCTTTTCTTCCTGCCTGCCTTCTCTTTCACACTAGCTTCAGCCTCTTTCTCATTCTTTGCCTAAAGCTTGTTAACTCCTGAAATACCAGCATACACTGGGAGAGATACTTTTAAAAGTCAACATATTTGGTTTTAGTTTTGGGGCTTTTCACCTAATAGCAAGACTTGAATGATTTGAAGCCCTAGGGCATAGGGTAAAAGATGTTGCTTGCTTCATGCTGCTGTGGGTTGGACTGAGGAAGCACTGATTGGGATATGGTAAAATGCATGCTCGTTCTTCAATACAAAACTGATTACAAATTGCACTGGTTTGTGTTTTTTTTTTTTTTTGCAGCTTATTCCTTAAATATTCGTATCGTTTGAGTCAAATTCACCAGGGTGTCAGAACATTGGTGGTCACTTGTGTGCTGAGAAACGCAGGGTTAACTGGTGACTCAAACTGGCTCATTTTACTGTCTAGAATATACAGAAATATGGGAATTTTGTCTTATTGGATTTCAGGTGAAACAAGACTAGTCTTTGCCCAAAATGGCTTACTCAGCCTTCAAAACAGATGGGTGTTGAACCCACGACTCGAGACAGCCTGTAGGGTGTCATGGGCTTTTCTGCAGCTCAGAGCAGCAGAAAGAGGCTTTGCGGCTAAAGCCTGAATTACTGGTATGACTTGCTGTCTTCGTGAGAAGAAGCCACCTCTAGGGTCACTGGGTGTAGGAGATCTCTGGTTGTGAGTCAGAGGAGCGGATTTGGTAGTATCTGAGTGCCCACATAAGAATTGCAGAGAAGAAAGGTGAGGCTTTGTAGCCTGGATGGGTTTAACAAAAGGAGGAAAAGCTGTGCAACGGGTGCTGGGAATCCAGCTGAGCCGCTGATTCCTTGACTAACAGCAAAGACTTGGGTTGTACTTGATGCTGGCAAACCCTGAGGGACCATATGTGAATACTGGGAGACCAGTAACCTGAAAACCAAGCTTTTGGAAGGAAGGGAAGCATTGAAGTATTTGCTCCACTTGCCACCTAGAACTCTGCAGATGAACATGGGAAGTCACTGGAGTGTCCTGCTACTAATTTAAATGCTAATGAGCAGTGCTTCTGTGGAAAGGCCCCTGATGGCCAAATATGGCTTAAAGACTTTCCAAACTAGATAGGTTTTTCAAGTGACCACAAACCTTATGGAGGGGAAGGAGCCCAAGGAGCAGTGTGGGTTGCAGGAACCTGAAAAGGCAAGAAAAGGCATTGGACTGAAGACAACCCCTGAGTCATTTCTATCAGCTGGAATGGTAGCTGAGGCTCTCTGCATCTCATGGTCCGCTGCGTTTTCCCTGTGATGCGCTACAGAGACTGGCAACCACGAGCTCTGCTTTGCCTTCGTGCATAGCCTTTCTGCCAGCAGACATCTCCGCTGCAGGGCTGTGGTGAAATGTGCAGCGTATCAGTTTACAAAAGCAAGGATTTAGTAGCAAAAGCCTTGTACTCAACATAAACTGAATCTAGGCGAGCATCCCCCATGTTATCCAGCATTTCTTCCGGCACTAAGCCCCCTTTTTTTTTTCACTCTGAAGCAAAATTTTAGTCTTCTACTGTGAATAAAATGGAGGTCTCAGTTGAGATCGGGCAACAAATGTTCATCATCTAATTGAAATTGAGGTTTGAACTTGTATACTAGAAAGGGGAAGGTTTGGTATTTTTTTTTCTCTACCATTCCTTGCCCTTCAAGTGCTGTCAAGAAAAAAATGTTACCTGTATAGCTGCAAAGTAGTAGAAAGGTACTCTTAGAAACTTGATTTTGGAATAGGACTCTTCTAGTCACCAAAGAATTGTAAAACAAAATTTTCCTTTAGTTTCCCACTTGCTCATGTAATCTGCTGATAAAGAGAGTCATCTCTCTGATATGTTTGGACCTTCATCTATGGTGGAGTTTAAAACACTGTTTTGCACACTGTCCTGACAGTTTATAGAGATTGTGCTGTTTATTTCCTTTCTTCTCCTGTCCTGCCACGAAAGCAGCCCAACTCTGAGCTTTGATTAGTCTGATGGAAGAGGGTGACAAGAAGACAAACAAACATCATTTAGTTCTTGGGGGCATGCTTTCCTGATGCCTGACCTTTTGGACTTCCAACATCTTCTTGTCCATTTACATGCATTACAGTTTTTCCAATTACCAGTGAATTAAATTTGGAATTGTGGTATTTGGAAATGTCAAGCAGAATCAATAGAAAAGCACTTGGGGCCCAATCTTAGTAGACTCAGCACATTTTAAAGCATATGTGAAATGTCCCTGCTGATAAATCTCGGAGGACCACGTCTAGATTATGAATTGTGGAGCTGCTCTTTGGGTACCAAACTTTCCATGGCTTGCTAGGAATGCTCATTCTCCATCGTTAGAGCTGCGTTAGACACACAAGTGTAAAGGTGTGTTAGACACACAACACCAGTCTCTCCCTGGAGAAAACCTTAGGAATAAGGACCTCAGAAAGGGCATTGCTGCTGGTGGCAGCAGCATGGGTGATGAGAGAGGAGGTGTGGACCATGGTGGGTATGCCCAAAAGGGATGGGAAAGGTGCCAGTAGGTGGTTATCATTACTTAAATCTGTGCTCCATGTGGAGATGCTCCTATATCTTCATCTGTTTGCCTAGAAGAAGATTTCTTCACAGGCTTGTGTGGAAACCTCTTCAAAACTTCAGTGTATATGTGCTTTCTCTTTTTCTTTCTTTCTTTTTTTTTTTTTTGATACGAATATACATGATTTTGCTTCTTCCTCCTGCAGTGGTCTTTTGAGACCTCATGCTGACTAGCAAGGAGAACGGGAGAGAACAAATGATTGTTTTAAATGTCATTTCAGATTTTTCTGCATTTTTACGTAGTGATTTGTAGCATAGGATGAAAATCTGCTCTTTTTGATTTTTAGAAGCATAGTTGGAAATATCCTAAATCCTGTCATTAAATTAATACTTTCTGTTTTTCAGTTATGTTGCAGAGTTCTGGAGGTTGAGGCAGTCTTCTTGGTAGCTTATTTACAAAGTCCTAAGCCCAGAAGGGTCCTTTCTGATGCCACAGAGCAGTAGGTGCTATCAAAACCCAAATAAATGATCTGCTTAATGCCATTTTAAATGTATATTTAAAATTGGAGGGGAAAAAAATCCAAATGACTGCCTCTCCCTCCTCACTACGATGTGAAAAAGATGTTTTGGCCATAAAATATTCTTTTTTGAAGAATGACCTGGTGGAGGGAGCCCTCTATGGAAATGATTTATGAAGCAAGGCAAGTCCTTGGTTTAGTGGTGCACAGGCACTGACGAGGTGTTTCCTAATGAGCGAGGTTAATGGAGGAATGGCTGGCATTTGCCTGTTATGCTTGTGGCAAAGGTCCCTGCAAGAGCTTTCATCCTTTAGGATGGCAACACAGTGATAAATAGCAGCTCAAGATCTTGCGAAGTCTAGACGTGCAGGCTGGAGTCGACCACGCTTCACACGTTCTCCTCCACCTCATGTTGTATGCAGGCAGGAACATGGTGATGGTGCCTTTTTTTGATGCATAACTTCATATTCGTTGAGACTGCCTTGATTTTGTTTTTATCCTCTTGGGTGTAGCGGAGGCGTGTGTGTGTGCGCGCGCGTGTATCTGCATCCATAAAAATAATAAAAAATTTGGGCCTTTTTTATGTGTTATTGCTAATCCAGTTTGAGCTCTACTGTCCAAATTGCTTCGTTTGTGACCCAAAGTGCATTTAAACATGAACTGCAGAAGCTCCACGGCATTAATGCTTTTGATTGATCTCCCTGATGGTTTTATTAAAGAACTAAAACCTTTTTTGGGGGGAGACAGATACAGTTAGCGCTGTGGCAGGAGAAATCTAATTACATTTTGGCTTTGTCCTTAACTGAGACGATACAAAATAGGATTTTTCTAATGGCTAACTAAAATAATCTCTCCTTTAAATAAAATATAGAAATGGCTGGCTGAGTTCAAGCAAAAAATGCCCTGCTTCCAGAGATTGATTAACTACTGGCAGTGTTTTGGTCCTGCTGCACACTAGTCCAGCCTGTGACCTGGCTAAACCTTCTTGGATCAGTCTGCCTAGACAAAGCAATGATTTACTAAACCTTTTCCTGAGTGATCCTACCCTTTGGGCCAAGAGATTAATCTCATCGTGTGTGTGTGTTTGTGTGTATATGCACTCGGTATTTCAGTAAATCAAATAATACCGTCATCTCGCTCAGCTCTGTCTTCCAGAAACAGGCATCAGCTCAATTTTATGGATTTTTTTCTTAAGAAGCTGCGACTCAACACGTCCTTCTCGGGTTCCTTGTTCTACCAACCTCATGCAACTTAAAATATCATGGAGATTATTCAGAAGAGTTAAAACTTTATGGCATCCTTTCCCCAAGTTGGTAGTAATGACTCTTAAAGCCTGCTCCCTATATTTGACAAAACTGGTTTTACTAGCAGTCTGGGGGGGCGGGGGTTGTAATAAAGATCTAATTCTTTTGAATAATTTGCTTGTTATCTTTAATTGACTTAAGCCCGAGTTAAAAAAGATGTATATATTGGGGGGAGAGGGGGAATCGCTACGCAGATGTCTGTGGAAGCTGTGAAGTCTGAGTCACGGTGTGAATATAGAAGCCCTGCGTTGTCATCCCTGGTGAGCAGGGAGGATGTATTTCTTAATATTAAAGTTCCTTTTTTAATTTTAAAAGAAAATGACTTAAAGCCTCCTGTCCTTCAGAGACTGGTTGTCAATGGCATCATTATAGGTTACCATGGCAATATATGCTGAGATAATAGATTAACAGCCATTGATTGACTAGAAAACTTGAAGCTCTTTTATCGGGGGATATGCCAAACGTATTGACAGAAAACAAAATTCAAGGTAATCTCCTCCCTTGACGTTATATTGTTGGCGTTCTCGGTGCTGTAATGGGGAGGTTTTTACCTGATCTTACTGACCCAAAGAGCCAAAACATTTTGAGATAGTTTTACCGCATTTTTTAATTAGCTGAGGCAATGCCCTTTCCTCCCCTTGAAGATCTCCTCCATCCCCCTTGAGGAGCTCCACTCAGCCAACCACTAGGGAAACCTTGTTTTTTCGTGAGGTCCATGTCTGGGCAATGCCAATTGGCACAGGCATCGTTTCTCTTTTCAAGAGTCCCCAAACGTGATGGGGTGGCCTGAAGTCCTGGTTTGAGAAATCTGCTTTATAGTGTAGAGGTGGTTTATCCCGTAGTCCACAGGGGCTCTGCCATGCCAAAGCTTTGTGAAAGAGTGGTGGGGGAAACGAGCACCAAATCTTTAAATCCTTAGGCACGCAGTTATGTACTTAACCACAAATGTCATCACTAGGTTGATACTTTGCCTAAATAATAGGTCTAAATATACTTTTAAGTGTACCAGGAATGAAATCACTCTGCTTGGGGAATAAGCAGTGGAGAAACGTTTACAATTGTAGGCTAGTTGTAGGCTCTGCTGAGCTCCAGCTAGGTGGTCTTTCTAGACCAACATTTTCCAAACTTGCCCAGTTGCAAGCCTCACTTGGCTTTGATTTTGTGATCCTAGCATCAACTACTCGAATTTCTTCAATTTTGCAAACTATGTGTAACTTCTGGGAGAGGGTAGGCTGGGGGAACTAAAGGGGCATCAACCCTCTTCCCTTGCTGTCTACCTCCACGACTGCCTCCCGGTGTGCAAGACGCGTGCTTTGGTCACGGTCCTCCCACCGGACAGCTTTCCCCTTGCCAAAATGCAGGCAGTCTGCTGAACCCCTTCGGTCTTCTCCCTCTCCCAATGGCTCCCTGATCTGATGTGGATGTTTCTTTAAAATAAATAAATAGCTAAAAGAAAACAAGAGCTCAAACAAAGGGCCTGACTTTCATCACACATGCGAGAATGCATACGCAGTTGCTTAATTGGTACATGCAATTACCCTCCAAATTAGAGGGCAATTACCCCAATTCAGTGTACAATCTCTGCCATTTTGTATTATAAAATTACGTGTACAAATAGCTATGTAGGGACATCGCTCGCTGTTTGCAAATAACTTCAGTTGCATACACAGTTTCTTGTATAAAGCCCGGTGGTTTTGACAGTCAGGCAAACAGACTGTCTGGTAAATCACTCTGTGTTTAGGCAGACTATTTTGACACATCCCATCTTTCCGTATATATTTTCATTTTAGTTTTTTTAAAAAAGGGGATCAGCAGAGATAAAGAGCTAAGATTTACAGTCTGCTTCAGCCTTGGGGAAGATATTCCCTCTATATCTAATTATAAGGGAAGAAGAGTCCAGCAATGGGTAACATCTAGATCCAGAGTTGCTACGTTGGATCTTGCCTATAATTTAGCAGCTCATGGGTAATGACACAGCCTCCGCAATCTGCCAGCAGCTCCAAGTTAGGAGGGCAGAGCTTTAGTCTCGGATCAGCAGCGAGGTCCCGTGCTTCAGCAGGCTGAAGTCTTTCAGTCCGGGAGGACCTTTTTAATGAG
Source organism: Rhea pennata (assembly GCF_028389875.1). Lineage (NCBI taxonomy): Eukaryota > Metazoa > Chordata > Aves > Rheiformes > Rheidae > Rhea > Rhea pennata. The sequence goes on along the minus strand of NC_084664.1, from coordinate 7,060,193 downwards.
CTCCCCTTCTGCCTTGCAGTTCCACGTATAGGAGAGGTCTTCCAGCCCAGCACTGTGTTTTGGATGTTTTTTCCAGTCTTTAAGGAGTACCAAGGGTCTTGCTTGGCAAAATCTTCATGATACAGTGGTCATTTAGGGCAGAAAATTGACCTGATGATGATTTTCTGGTGTTGAGTTCCAAACCACCATTTCCACCCCAGAAATGCCTCCTGGTGGATAGTCTATCTCCTGCTGCCTTCATAATTTTGGGATGCTTGGAAGTTTTGGCGGCCTGATGTGCGTGCAGCTTTTGCATGAAGAATCTGCTCGAAGAAGCCACATGGTGATCCCTAAAGTGCTGTCTTGATGCTAAAAACAGAGCTTCTAGTGCTGACCTAACCCTTCCCTGAACTTTGATTTCAGACAGGGGTTCAGACTATTCCTTAAATGAGTATTTTTGGATCATGGTGGTAAAATGTTTGCGGTTTGTCCTCAATTGCCAAAAACTAGCTTTGCCTGGGCACTTCAACGAGGCTCTTTTCCACGGGTTGGCTTTGGTACTGCGATGCGGCTCTGGGGTCAGGGGCTGCCGAGCTCCTGCCCCGTGGCAGCTTGATGTGCCCCATGTTTACTTGTTCAACTCTTTCTGCAAAGTGCTGTACATGCAGCGAGGCATTTCCACCTGCAGCAAGTTCTGCAGGCAATTGGCCAACCGCAGGTTAGATATCTTCCCCCTGCAGAATGCTCCTGTGCGCACTTATGGAGGAGGACAGCAAATCCCCCTCTGTGCTCTGTACCTCTTGTCTAGTTGGAGTTCCTACTGGGTAGGACATGGCATTTTCAAACTTTTGCTTTGTGGCTCATGGAGTAGTGTTAGGTGGGGGGAGGACCAGGGGCCTGAGGAATTAGGCCATGTTCCAGCAGAGATCTTCAGGCATTCATTTAACAAATGTTTTAGCTCTCAGTTACACCTCAAGTCCTTTTGACTCCCTGCCAAAAGCCAGGCGAGTCCTTCAGGTTTCACAGTGGGGCTGTGGTACATTTACTTGCCACCCTGCGTGACCGGGGTGTCCTTAGCGGGCAACGTGACCCAATGAACGAGGCCTGGGAGCTTTGCTGGTTTGTGTGGCTGTGCGATGTGTTACTGTGAGTCAAGGGACATGGTCTAGGTTCACACTAACCCTTGTGGCGTGGGGATGGGAAAGAGCTGGGAAACAGGAGTGGGACTGCTGATCTCAGCATTGATGCCAGCTTGTACTGGCTTAAACTGGGCTTAAAAGCATGGCCCAAGGGTCTTACCCCTTGGCACGAGGAGAACTGAGCCTACAGATGTGCTTCAGGTGTGCATGAGTGCCCAGAAGGGGGGGGGGGGGGAGAAGGAGTAAAGGGCTTCCTGCACCTGTTTTGGGGCAATACCCTATGATTATGCCTGCATTTTGAAATTAGAAGTGGGGCATGTTTTTTGGCATTTTGAAGCCCTTTACAGAGCTGACATCACTTGGACCCTTGGGAGAACCGGTGCTTACATACCCACCACCCCAGTGCCACATCCAATGCGGGAGAGGAGATGGGAAAAAGTAAACGCCTTAGGGACACAAAGGAGCAGAGGGCAGATTTTGTCCTGGTAGTCACCACAACCCCATCTTTCTCTCCCAGAGGGACAAAAACCTGCCAATGCCCCTCACCCTCCCTTCAGGTCAGGGTTTTTTAGTGCAGCGAATGCTGATGAGATAGCGAGCTGCAAACTTTGGTCTCTGCGTGCTATCTTACAGAATGAGGCGCGGGAGTTTCTTGATGAGCAGAAGCAGCAGGTAAATTAACACCCGTTCCTGGAGCTGTGCCCCTTCCCACTGAGACCATCTTGGGCACAAACCAAAGGGTTTCTTGCAGGCGGAGGCCCGCGGCAGGATTAGGATGCTTATCCAAATGGCTTTTTAAGAAGATCTAAAGCAGGTAGCAAGCAGACAGGGCTTTTAAGTGTTTCCTTAAAGAAAATATCCTTAAAAGCTGTGTTAAGAAAAATGCATATTCATTCATCTAAAACTTTCTATGTGGTTTTTACGGAACTCGTCTAAACTTTGAGAGCCAAAAAACTGCGAAGGGCCTTTCCCTTGGCGTATTTGCTGTTTGCAGAGTTAGGCTCGTGTGTTTGAAAGCAGATCTTATTCTTAATCTGAAACTTGTTCCAGAAAAGACAACTGTCTTGGGGGAAGGGAGCCTGGGCTCGGTACAGGATTTAGCAGACTCGAGTACACTCTGTTTGCTGGTCCCAGAGCCGAAGCAACTCCTGCTCAGCATTTTATTTTATTTTTTTTTTAACATTCTCTTTTCAAAGCACAGTGGAAACGTTAAACCTCGAAGCAGCTCCGTGCACTGCATTGCAATGTGTGGGCATTGGCCCGCTGCGCAGGTGGAGGAAACAGAGGCTACGCAGTACTGCTCGAGGTTACAGCCAGAGTTATCTGAGCCAGGATTAGATTTTGGGGCTGCTTCCCAGGCAAATGGTTCATTAAACCAGCCCACTTTTTAGGAGATTTGGGTTGAGGAAGGAAGAGGAAATTTCCATCTAATGCAGAAGCGGGATAAAGCTCTCTCTGGGTTTAAGGTGATGGAAATATTACAGAATGTATTTCAAGGAAAAGACCAGAAAGTGATACTGAGTATTAGCTCTCAGCCAGTACCCACGTTAAATGCTGCATTGAAACTAAAGTATTTACTCATTACTTTATAAAAACGGTATCACATTCCCTGTGCACGAGGCAATGCACCTTCTGTTGCCTGCTGATTTAACCGGTATTTAGCAAAAATGCTTAATCTGCTCTAACAAAGTATGGTGCAAGTATCAACAGAGCAAATATCAAGGCTTTAACAAGGAGTGTCAATATTGACACTGTTCTGTGTTGAGGGATATCAGTAGGTTGTTTTTATTATAGTAAGCAACTTGTCAGAGGAAAACTCCGATGGAGCTTTGCAAGTGCCGATAAAACCTGCAGGTGCTATTGAAATTGAGCCCTTGTTTGTGTGTGCTCGGAATATAATTCCCCGTTTCAGAAGTCAGCTTTATGATTTTCTCTTCCCCTTCCCCCTTTAAACCTCTCCCACGATGCAGATGAAACAGTCTGCCAGAGAAAGAGTTATTGAAGAATTGAACGCCTCTTAAAAATGCAAAGAGATCTTTCTGGTCTGATGGATTTGCTCCATACCATGGAAATTACCCATCGCTGATCGCAGGTGTCAGGTACCAGGAGCAGGCTGGACAGATCAGAGCCAGCGCGGTGCCAGAAGCGGCGATCTCTCATGACGCTCTTGCAGTTAAACTTCTGCTGTGTACCAGGTCGTCGGCACTCATTACTCGCCACCTGTTGTCAGCAGAAGGCTGGTTTCCTACTATAGTTTAGGCTAAATTCAATGCCTTAACTGCAATCGCTGGCTCAAATGCAGTCTCCGCAGTGCTCTACCCGCTTAGAGGTGCTGCGAAATTGGAGGCAAATCCTACTGCTGCAAACCAGTTTGGAGACTTGCCCGCTTCAAGGAGCTGCAGGCTGTGAGAAGGGAGGTCGGGCTGGTGCTCAAGCTGGGATTTGGGCAATTGGGGTTCAGCTTCCCTCCCTGACATCCTTTGCACTTGGGTCAAGCATTTAATCTTTGTGCTCCAGCTCTTCCTCTGTTAATTGAGAATAATACTTGCTTCTCCGGTTGGATGTTGTGCATATGTTTGCATCGTTGATAGGTGGGTGCTCAGGTACAGTAATCACGGGCTATATTCAGGGCCTGGAGTTCATTCCTATTTCTGGGCTCGGTGTTCTCTCCTCTGGCTGTGAGCTGCGTTGTACTCAGTGCCTTGCAAAGAACACATTGAATCACCTTTTAGAGACCTTTTAGCAGTGTCTGGTTGCCACCCTGGCCCGGAATCACGGACCTGGTTGTGTTTAGATCATCTAGTTGTGGCCCTGTATGCCTGCCTTAATCTCAGCATTAAAGGTTGCACTTACTTCAGAGAGGGCAGAGTCATGTAAGCACTGCAGAATTTTCAACAGCTGGATACTTAGTTCTGCATTTTTCAAAGGTCTTGCTATTCTGGGAACATAGTGCTTTCATTTCATTATCCTGCAGGACCGATTTGTATTTTCTACACAATTGTCAACACATTTTATTAGGATGCCTATGTTTTCCTTGATTGCAATCCATCAAAGTAATGGCCAGGTCAGACCTTGCCTTAGGTCAGGTGATCCTGAAGCGTGGTGGTTGGAGGGCATCCCTGAATTTATGGTCACTAACTTTGTGGTACTGTTTCTGGGGGCATCCGCATCTCTGTTGTACATTTAGTTTCTCTTCCCAGTGCCCTTTTTAAACTTATCTTCAAAATGCCACGAAGCAGAGTATTTCCAAATGAAAACAGGATTTTGGAGGCTTAAGGCAGAGCAGATCATCTGCAGATATGAGTTCTCTTACTTCACTCCTTTTTTGTTCTGTATATCTGTAACAGTATTTCAGTTTTGTGGGGTATGATGGCTGTGTGGAAGTTGTTCCACTTTGTGGTCCCTAAGAAGACCTCCTCAGTTCTTTGATGCAAGGCTTGTAGCTGGGCTAAAGTCAACGCAGGTGGAGAGGTTCCTTTGTGGTGCCAAGCGTCAGTTTGTGGTGGCCAGAGCTGTTTGGAAGATAACATTTGTCTGACTAGGGGCAAAGGGGAACAGAAGTGCTTAGTGGACCATAAGTGAAAACATGGGATTTACCATAAGGAGACTTACCAAAACAGACCTGAGATGGGATATGAATGTAGAATTGGCTTTGGTCTACCCCCCTCTGCAGGATGACTGTTGCCTATTCTCAGTTATGCCCTACCCATCTGAGAAACCATTTATTTTAGATGGTATTTCCTCAGATGGTGGTGGTGAGGGAAGGCATGACCGTGTTGTGTGACAGCTCAGCAAGTGGCAAATTGCACCTCAGGGAGGTGGAATTTCCAAAGCATGGTCTCTGTGTTTTAAAAGATACTGGGTTGCGTTTCCATCCTCCTGTTAGGGTGCTGTGGTTGAAGCACTGGCTGGAGGAGACTTAGGAGACCTTGATCTGGTTCTCGGCTCTACCACAAGCTCCAAATGTGAACTCAGGCACATCTGACCTCTCTGTTTCCCATTTCACACCTGCACAGGGAGGATAACCCTCCAGACAGCACTGAAGAAGTTCATGTGTATAGGGTGGTTAGTTCTTAGAAAGAGAAATGACATTAACATGTGCAGAAAACACAGCCATGCGGAAATGCGTCTCCTGGGATCTGTTTCTGATTTTGCTCGAACGTGTTTTGGATTTGCATTTTGCTTCAGGACCAGGACATGGGGAAGCGGAGACAAGGGAATGCATTTACTACAATGCCAACTGGGAGCTGGAAAAAACGAACCAGAGCGGCGTGGAGCGCTGCGAAGGGGAGAAGGACAAGCGGCTTCACTGCTATGCCTCTTGGAGGAACAATTCGGGCTCCATTGAGCTGGTGAAGAAAGGCTGCTGGTTAGACGACTTCAACTGTTATGACAGGTAATAGCCTAACTGGTTTCTCTGAATGCAAGCGTAAATTGTTCCTTTAGGTGCAAAGGCCCCTGATTTTGCATAGAGAAAAAGAAAGCACGTCTAAGTCAATTGGCCCATTCATCCCCTGTAATTACTTCTGTTGCTAATGTAGCTCTCAGAATCGTCACTTATCTGCCTTTACTTCCTAAAGAGAAGCCACAAAAGACACTTTTAGTTTTTTTGTTGTGTTTTTTTTCCCCTTTGCAAAGCTTTGATAATTCTGGCATGCTTTGAAAAACGTGTCCTGTACCATCAAATGAAGAGCAATATGTTCTTCCAAGAGCATTTGGCGATACAAAGGAAAACTTGGAATCGTTTGGAGCTCTCTAGAAAAACACAGATATCTGGGGGTGTTTAGAGGTTGAGATATTCTGGCACTTGTGATGTTGCAAAAGTTTCACTGCTTGTCCACTGAGTTAACAGACAGGAGTAGGGAGAAGGAGTGGGACTGCAAAAGCAAATGCATGTTTGGGTGTCGCTGCCTGTAGCTTGCTGAGAAGGAGACAGGTTTTGCAATATGAAGGCTCCAGCCTCATTAAATATCTGAGAAAATCAACTCTTTATTTTCTCATTCCCCTTGATGTGATTCTGAAGAGGGGAAGAAAACTACAGCTAAAGAAAACATCCTTCCTAAAAGGCAATAGTTCAAGACTAGGTCAGTGTTTTTGTTTAAAACAAAACAAGCTATGAATAAGGAGAACATAAAATTCAAGAGCTTACCTTAATATTATACCAAAATAGAGCGATCTCACCTTTGTACAAGCAGCTGCATATTCTCGTAGCTCTTTTATCTATTGAGATTCCAACAGTTTTAGAACATCAGATTTCTGCTACTTCAGAAAGACTGCTCCAGAACTGAGAAAGCCACCCCAAACTAATGCTTCTCCAACCCAACTGAAACAAATGAGGCTTAAGCTGGAACTATATTTGTCCCAAGGCAAGTTTTATCTCCTAGTGATCATATGCCCTTCCTCGGTTTTGTCCCTGTTGTCTTCGGTATCAAGATTGTGAATACTACCACATCTTGTTGCTATTATTAGTCCTGGGGTTACCTTCCCACCACACCTATTCCCTTGCCAGTTCCATAGTAAAGTTCTAAATATAGTTAAATTTTTATTCTTTTTTGATAAAGCCATCCTTCTTGGCCCATTAGTCATCTTAATGCTGATCCTTGTGAGAACAGAAGGTCACTCTCATTTCCTACTTCCAAGCAGAAGTGTTTACTGTAAACAGATTTCTCCTTTTAGTGTCTGCTCTGGTGTACAGCGACACTTGTGTTATAACTGAGTGCCTCTGTGCAGTGATGTAGTGGTTCTTAATCTTTGTCATACCACAAAGCATACAATAGCAAAAAGTTTTCAGGACCGCTCGCAAGTCTTTTTGCGGTGCTTCGGTTGAGCATCCATTATCCTCTAGCCTCATTTTTCCAAGGCATAGTCACAGGGCAAAACTGAAAGATCTTCTGAGAATTAACAAACAGTGCAAGTGTGGGAAGCAACATTTGAAATAAAGGCTAGCTTTAATTAAATAAAAGCTGTTTAAATTGAGTCTTTTTTCCCTTGAGTGTCCTCTTCGGTCTGTCACGCAGGCATTATGGTCTGATTGCGAGGCGGAGGGCAGAAATGGCTTAAAAACGTGACGTTTCGATGAAGGGTGCCGCATCGGCGCCCTTGCGCAGGATGCTGCGCTCTGGGGCGCGGCGCTGGGCGATGCGCCTGTAGCTCTCGGCCAAGGTGTCCCCCGCGTGAAGGACGCATGTCCTATTCCTACAGCTCCTGGCAGCTTGCAGCGCAGGCGGTGCTTAGTGCGACATGCCAAGTGCTACGTCTTCGTCACTGGAAGGTGGCAAACGCAGCAGTGCAACAGCTGGGGTATGTAGGGTTACAGTTCCCTACTCTGTGCTTTAGCTTAAGAGAACAAGCAAACGGCACGTGTGAATTTAAGGCTATATGGAAAAGGTACTGGTTAAAACCCAAGCATTTGCTCTTGTTTTTTGTTGTGCAGCCCCACTGGAGAGGTCGCGTTCACGTTCCCTCGAAGGGCACGAGAACTGCTGCAGATTGTGCACTCGCTGCCGTAGAAACATGGGTCGTTCTGTCCCACTGTCTCGTTTGTAATGTTTGCGAAGTATAACGTGTCATATGTACCTGGATAGCTGCCCTGAGCGCGCACCAACTCAAAGACAGGGATAATGAATTGCAGATGTGGAGCAGGCTGTTTTCACTCATTAAGCTGATTTCTTAACCAACAGATTTAGCGAAGGATGTGTTTTTTACTCAAGACTCGGATACTGATGCTGTTAAATCCAAGCGGCTTGTTATTGGATTTCAAGAAAAAGCATCTGGAAACATTGCTTAACTTGTGGAAACATCTTTCTTCATTTGGATAACTTGATAGCTGTTTTTTTCTTTGAAGTTAAAATAAAAAATTAAAAGAAAAAACAAAACAAACCGAGTGCTTCCCAAAGGAGATCTTTCATAAGGCATTTCAGCTAAAACTGCTTTTCTTCCTCAAAAGGAATGAAGTACTGAAAACTACGATGCGTTGTGATTTAAGAGAGCTGTTTCTATTCTTCCCGTAGCGATATGTCAGTGATGCCACCGAAAGGGAGGCTTGGCATGGATTCATAAATGAGTAATAATGTCAAACACATATGATTGTTTTGCTACTTCCGCTGAGTGGTTGGAGGAAGGAAGTTATGCATATAATTGAGCTGGTCTTCAGGAAATAGTTTGATACAGTTCTACGCAGAGAACAGCTCTGCAACTGTAATAAGTAAAAGCAGAGGGTCATCTAGCAAAAAATGGCAGGGAAGGGGAACGCGTGCTGAAGAAATAGTCTACTAGAGCGCTGCAAAAATCACTGGGCGTCTCTTTTGCAGTGGTCTGCAGAAAGGGAGGACATGTGGAAGATTGCTGGAGTTGGTCTGGTATGTGGAAGTCTCCTAAGGCCTTGCAAAATGTGGAAGGAAAGCTCAGCACTCGGGCAGCCGGATGAGAGGCAAAAGAGAAAAATTGGAGTTGCAACTTGAATTTCTTAAAGGCTTGATGCCTTCGCGCAAGTGTAAGCTTTCTAAAGGAGGAGACTTGAAAATGAAACTTAAAATGAAACGTAAAAACTGCAGTCACTCTCCTGCCTTCGGTAGTCAGAGGTGCTGCTGCTGTCCTATGCCCTTCTAGTGCGTTGATAGCGCGTTGAGGCAGTGATGCTCAAGCCTGTGAGAGCAATCTCGGTTCAGCCCTCTTCGCCTGTGCTTTATGGCATGAATTTAATTGCACGCCCAAATATTCCTCTCCCCCGACAACATACGCGCAGGTTGCAAGAAAGACGCTGTGCAGGGACCGAGGCGGCTCTTCATCGTTTTCCTGCTTCTCATTCAGTGAGCGGTGCCTGCTGTTATTTATTACTTGCCACCTAATGCCTTCAATACATATGAAAGCATTTGTTTCCTTTATGGGCTTTTCAAGGGTTCTCGCCATCCGTGGGGGCATTGGAGTGCCGGAGGAACACTAATGGCTTTATCTCCGTTGCGTGAGCGGGATCCGCTCGGTGGTGGCGCGGAATTGCAGCGCGTGACCTGCCGGCTCTCCGCCTGCTCCGGCTCCCCCGTTTCCCTGGCTTTGCCAGCGCAGGCAGGAAACCCAGCTGCCAGCGGCTTCGCTCGCGGTCGAGGGGACTCAGCCACTGGCGTATTGGGCGGTTCATGCTGGATCCCCAGAAAATGAGCAGAACGGCAGCATTAGTGGTGCCACTGATTTTAAGTGACTTACTTGGTAGTGCTTAAGAGCAAGCAGCTGAAAAGGGATCCCCCAGCTCAGCGTTCGCAACCTTCTTTATTTTTTACCATCCTTCTTCGTTTTTTGCTTTCCTTCCACGATGTCTGATTTGCAGGGGAATTGAGGACTGGCTCCTCGACCGCTTCCAGCGCACGACCCACCTGCTTTTCCCCGAGGACCCTCTGCGCCAGACCGAGTGGAGTAGAGAGCCCACGAGGAAAACAAAACAGTGTGAAAACAAAATAGCGTCCTATTTTGTTTAGCGTGTGATGGTGCTTTTAGCTGCCGAGGGGGGCTCGTGGCTGTTGTGTGCCAGGCCCTGGACTATCTGTGCTTTCTGGGTTTGACTTCCCCTTTTGTCTATTCACAACCCCCTACAAAAGCCTCCAGTGCTGCAGCAGAGCTGCCTGCCTTCTTGATTATTCTCTCAAGAGAGGCAAAAGTGGTTTTCTCTAAGTGGGGACTGCGGATGTGTGGTATGCAGGCAGCAGGGCAAGGTAAATAGGAAAGACAATTTGCAGGAGCTTGGTATTCACTGCAAAGACAACAGGAAAGAGTTTGCTGACTTTTGTATTCCTTTTCCCTTTGTTCCTCTGTTTGCCTCTCCCCCGTGCAGGCAGGAATGTGTAGCCACGGAAGAAAACCCGCAAGTGTTTTTCTGCTGCTGTGAGGGCAACTATTGCAATGAGAAATTCACCCATTTACCTGAAGTCACTGGTCCAGAAGGTGAGCGACTGCTGGTGGGGGGGAAGGGGTCCCTTCATCTTCACTTGATCTCTGGTGGCCTTGGATTGCTGGACGTTGAGCAAAATACAATAGACCTGAAAGGATACAAGGCATCGTTTTGGTTGCAAAGACCACAAGTCGTTTTGCTGGGGTAATTTGAGAACGGTTTTTTAATGTTATTTCACTGTGTAGGTAAAGCGTGTTGCACCAGCACCTCATATATTCTTAGCGAGGGTTAGATTTTCTTTACAGTGAGGGTTCACAGTGGGCTCTTCCGAAAAGAAACCTCGCGCAGGGGAAAAAGGCTGTACAATATATACAATGGGGATCAAGAACCAGTGTCTTAAGGGTATTTTCTTTTCTTCATTGTATATCCTCATATTTTTCATAGGTCATAGGCATCTGAATACATTGGGCTTTCTGCATTTTCTTAGCTAACATGATATTTTACTGGTCTAAGGATTAAAAGCAAATGGGTGCACGTCTCAGCTTTCAGAGTTTGTGGATATACTTCAAGGGAAAAAAAGTAATGTCCTTCTTTAATGGCTAATTGAAAAATGATGCTTCTTTTTGCTGTAGGCTTGCCAAAATATCGTTCAATAAAAATTATTAGAGCAGGTGTATCCTTTCCTTCAGATGGGTTTTTTTGCTATCAAGCTATACTCATTTACCGAGAAGTTCTAACAGACCATTATCAGATTTTCCTGGACATTGCTGTTAGGTTTTTAATTGTTTACATGTTTTTACTATCTCCTGTTATTAATGTACCCGTAGCAACCTGGTAGCAAATATTCTTTCTCTCACAGTTTTTTTGTTGCACTTGGCAAGTAGTGGTATTTTTTCCTTCCATGTCTCCAACATAGCAACATGGCTCCGTTTAGTATTCCCATTGTTTGTGTCTCCACTGCACTGATGTAATTTGGAACAAGAACTACTGTGGGAATAGGGTATTTGACTGTGGCTCCTGCAGCATTTTTAGTAAAAACTGACATCTTGTCAATCGCTGTGCAAAGAAAAGCAGCGCGGGGAGGGATTTCGGGCTAGCTTAATGCTTCTGCAAGGGTTAAGGGGAGGAAGATTTCTGCCCTTACATAGCCTGGCAGGAAATTCCCTCCATCACTCACGGCCATCGTTAATAAAGCTCTTGTGGAGGCTCAACCTGCAAAGTGTGTTTTGGACTGTTCTCATTACATTAGTAATAGCAATATGGAAAAGAGTAATGGGTCTTTATGAATGCCATTGGATGTCAGGAAAATACAAGATATACCACTAAACATTGTCTGCTTTGGAGAAGAAAAAAGGCAAGTGGTTGGTTGTATCAGGACGTCTAGCTCACAGTGCTGTTGCATGCCTAAAGGATCATTTCCCACATTTAACCTGCTCTTTTCTTGCAGTCATATATGAGCCTCCACCACCAACACCCTCCCTGCTCAACATCCTGGTTTACTCTCTGCTTCCCATCGCTGTCCTCTCAATGGCCATTCTCTTGGCCTTCTGGATGTATCGTCACCGCAAGCCTCCTTACGGGCACGTGGACATCAATGAGGTGAGAGAGAAACCTCTGCCTTCCCAAGGTGGTAGGAAAAGAGAGCAGGAATTTCCCTGTGTTTGGTCTTTATGGAAGATACAAGGGCTCAAATCCTCTTTTGTTTTGACATTTCCAGGTGATGAAATTTTCCTCTCCATGATTTTTCCTCTCTGTCTTTTTGAGCCCTGTGCTACAGTTAGCCTCTGTACCCATGTTAGGCTCCTCTGTGAGGCTGTTTTTAGCCCAATTTATAAGATTTTCCTGAATTCCTAAGGGATAGTTCACAGAGTCCTGCGTGGTGTCTGCCTTCCATCAGCATTCTCAAGCCCAATGTCTGATCTCAACCAACTTTGCAGGGGTGTAGAGCTCTAGAGATTACAAATCTTACCAGTTTTATGGGATGAAGGGAGACATTTTCCCTTTTGCAATTCAAGTTTTATGAGAAATCAGAGAATGCACGCAGGAGCCTACAGCCCAAAGCTGTCAGAAACTGGTCTGTGCTTGTTCTGCTGCCCACTGCCTGGAGCCATCTGTGTTCTTCTGAAGGGGCGAGCAGCCACCTCTCCTTGCACCCAGTACGGCCCTATACAAACCATACTCTGAACTTTACAAATACGAAGTTAGATATGGACAGAGCTCCAGTGCCAAACTTAGTGCTGGGCTACATTGTTCTTTCATGCAAACAGAGAGTTTGAACAGATACCATCTTTATTATGCTGACAGACCTGTTTGCTGCCCATCACTAGGATTATGCAAAACTCTCCTAAAGAAGGGCAAAGTAGTTGGAAGTTTTAGGTGTATTTTGCTGTTAGGTCATAAAGATCGAAAAGTTCCCACTTCTGGCAGGAGGTAGCCTTGAGGTATATCCATATTTTGCAGCCCAAGATAGCTCTTGCTTTGAAAACACAAGAGAATTCAGGTTTTGCCAGAAGATGATACTCAGTTCAGGCTTTGCCAGAGGATGACTTACGTGTGCCAAACTACATCATGACACACAAAGTGACACTCGAAGGCATAGATTGCTATATATGTTCTGTATAAATATTCTGGAAAGCAAAATAGGGAATTTCGTGGTATTCTTAATGTATAAGTTTTGCTGTGAAGACTGAGTTTAAATCATTTGTATCAAACGAAATACCACTTCTTTACTCCTTCCATCATCACACGCACACAGAGTCCAACTTCCACTTGCAGTAGTGTCTCTTCTTCTCGTTTTGCAGGATCCTGGGCCACCACCCCCTTCACCACTGGTTGGCCTTAAGCCTTTGCAGCTCTTGGAGATCAAAGCGAGGGGACGTTTTGGCTGCGTCTGGAAAGCTCAGCTGATGAATGATTACGTAGCAGTGAAAATCTTTCCAATTCAGGTGAGAAAAGCTTTGTGTTAGGTTCTTGCTAGTAGGGTTTCCTCACCAAAACTGAGATGCTCTCAGAGCCTCTGGAGGTGTTATTAACACTGTAACAAAGATATTTGTGGACTCTTCTGCCGGAGGGAAAAAGTTCAAGGACCCTCCCTCCTCTATATTTTTCCCTGTGTTCTCTCATTAACAAATGTTTCCTGTAGTAGGTATTGCAAGCAGGGCAGATTTTGAAACCAGCAGTCGCATTTGAAATCTGCAGGGTATTTTAACTTCTCTCCAAATGTCAGTGTTGTTAAAAGTCCTGTGTTCGACTGCAGTGCCCAAAGTGCACACAAAAGACCAAATCCTTAGCTTTGTGTGACTTGTCTGGGTAAATTGTAAATCCGGACCCAAACCTAACAGTTTACAGCTTACAAAGGCAGAGTCCCGGCGCTGTGAAAGCTAATTGCACGGGAGCATTTCTGTGAGCTTGTGTCTTCCATTCTGGGAAACCTTTGAACATTCCTGTCTCTCTAGGAATTACGAATGGAAACAGGAAAGCAATCACAAATCAAGTGAATGAAGGAAGACTGAAACATCTCCACTATCTCCTTATTCATTAATTTTTCTCCTCATATTTGTTTTCTTGGCATTGCTAGAGGAGATTTGCACATCTTCTGTCCAAGCCAGCTGTGACCTACTACTAAATATTCAATAGAATCTAGATTAGATTATACGGTTTTAACTATTACATTTACAATGCAGATCTGGATGCTGTATGCATGGGTTTTATTCTTGCATGCCTTAGGAAATCTTGAGAAATCTTATTTCTCAGTGATGTTGGGTTTAGATCGCCCACCCTACCGCTATGTGTTTTAGAAATATCTGAGGATGTTTTGGACAGGGGAGACTGAGAACAGCAGCTTCCAGTCTTTCTATAGCTTCTACCCTTTAGGAAAACAATCTCATTTTAAAGGGATGTATCACATCCTAACCCCTGAGAATGATATTAAGAGGAATGCGAGCAGCTCTGACTGAGCTGAAGGAAATGTTTGCTTTAAAAGGAAGTGTGGTCTTTGATGGTGCGTTTCTCCCTGCTTTAGGATAAACAATCTTGGCAGAGCGAGAGAGAGATTTTCAATACCCCTGGCATGAAGCATGAAAACCTTTTGCAGTTTATTGCAGCAGAGAAAAGAGGAACGAACCTAGAGACAGAACTGTGGCTGATCACAGCTTTCCATGACAAGGTAACATGTCACTGACCATCCATTATGATCTGGCCAAAAAGCAGCAATGTTTGATATCTAATAGCATCCCCAAAGCTACTCCAAATCTCTGTCTCAACTCTTCTGGTGAGCCATCTTTCAGTGGAAGTGGAGAAGTGCTTCTGCTCCCCTGCTTCAAATGCCCTTCCCTTAGCTTTTAAGGCTTTCCAGTACAAATATTGGACTAAGAAAGGTGGGACTCAGAGAGATAGGTGGCAGAAAAGGCCACCGTTCACGTACGCAGGAGTCATTGTCCTGTAATGCGTGCGGGGGGGCTGGTCGCAGACCACCATAGTCCTTACTCAGCCTTCGTAGATAGGCTTGGTGTTTACTTTTGAAGCTCAGGGCGTATCTCCATTTCATGGATTGCCTTAGTTATCAAACATAGCTAACACTTAAAATAAAACAAACACGTGCAAATCCAGGGCTGAGCCGGGAGTGCTATCCCTCTATTTAATCCAAGGTCTACGGGGTCAATCATTTCCACAGCCATCAATAGGATGCATGATCTTCTTGCATGGAAGACTCTCCCGCTTTTTAGGCTAGATGAACTGCTCTGGTTTCTGGTGATACTTTGTGCATTCCTTGCCTCCCTCCTGTTCCCTGGCAAATCAGTAGACTTGAGACTCATTTTGGAAGTCCAGATACTCTCTGCAGCCCCTGGGAAAGGGCTGAGGGCTCAAAATGCTTCTGTTTTTTTTTTTTTTTTTTTTTTTTTTTTTTTTTTTTTTACTTTTGGTAGTAGCGATTCCTTTCTTTTTTCTCCCCTATCAAATCAAGGTTCAAATTTCTCAAGCGCTCATTACAATCATTTTCTAAACTGATGAGTTGGCACATCTGTCACTTTGGCGAGGTCTGTGATTAAGAATGTACCATGTCCTATTTCTCAGGGCTCTCTAACGGATTACCTGAAGGGGAATATTATCAGCTGGAATGAGCTCTGCCATGTTGCAGAAACGATGGCCCGTGGATTGTCCTACCTACACGAAGATGTCCCTTGGTGCAAGGGTGAAGGACACAAACCTGCTATTGCACACAGGTATAGCCTCTTTCAATAATGCTTTTCAAGTGCACTGGTCAAAAATTCATGACTTCTTTGCAATGAAGCTGCTGAACTGAGGAGGAAATTGTGCCTGCAGCAAGTCAGTGCATTTTATCCCAACAAAGCCTATGCTAAGACATAATTCTTTTCATCCAGTTCTGGAATGATGAAGGGCAGGTAATCAGTATTTTGTCTGGGAAATAGTAAATAATGTTGATAATGGTTTAGGGTAAATGTCTGAAGGGTTGGTGCTTCCCTCCACCGTTACCATGTGGTGGGAATGGGTTTAGAGTGCTGCCAAACCTCTGGTTAGTTCAGCTAGAAAGGGCTGTGCTCAATAAATCACATTATTACCCTTGCATTTCTGTGGCCATACCGAGACTGGACTCTTCCAGAAGGATTTTAGACTTCACTGCACGTCTTTCCGTGGAGCTTTAGATCATTAGGAAAGAAATGGAGAAATGGAAAATGGCTGCTGTATATTTCTCATGGTAGTTTTGTAACGCTCAAATCTTGCCAGGGTGCTCGTGAGAGACATCGGAGGAAGTGGTCTGTGCCTCCAAGAGCGCCCGCTTGAACTGCGCGGGGTGGCAGCACCGTGGGGACGGCTGGGATACAGGCAGATGGGGGTTATAGCATCCTCGCTGCAAGGAGACCTTGTTTGAGGCCCCTTCTCCTTCTCAGCAGTCCCACGTTGCTTGCCCTGAGCTAAAGGCGTGCTACTGAGCTGTTTGCTAGCGGCACAGCGGGAGGAGGGGTTTTCCAGCAGGATTTACGCGGGCTGCGTGGCTGCACGTGGTAAATCCGCAGCCCGGCTCCCCCCACGCCCGCTGCGCTTCATCTAGGAGGGACTTAAAACCCACGTCCAGCTGCAGCGGTTTGTGTCTTGCTGTCCGGCAAGATAATCTCCATTTTTGCCAGAGTGCCCCTGCCTCCAAACAGCCCCCCAAACCTTAAGGTTTCTGCGAAGCCCGGGCTGTTGAAAGAGCCCACAGCTGCTTTTGTGCTGCTCCTGGGGCTGACCCCGTGTCCATGACATTTGTCCTCAGGAAATAAAGGCAGAGGTTTATATGGGGAAATTCCTGAGGGCGGGGGGACAGAGAAAGGCTCCCGAAAGGGTTTAAAGCAACCGATCATGCTCATTAGTGTCCCCATCCATTTAGCAAATGATAAAAGAGGGAGAACGCATCACTGGCATATGATTCCCGTGGATTTCTCTGCTCTCCTTCCATTTTTTTTTCTCTATAAATCACCCATACTTTTTAAAGCTGGAGGATGTTCTTGAAGGGCTCAACGCAACACACTGGAAGATGCTTGACTTGCCAGGGAGGGCTCCACGAGTCACTGCCGTACAGAGTTTCGGCTAACTCTGAAACAACAGTGGCACCTGGCATGAAAAGGAGGGTTGAGGTTATAGGATCGCTTGTTGGTGCTCAAGTGCCCCCACGTGGAAGCTGAAGATAAAAGCTCCAGTGCCTAAGTTGGATTCCCAGTTTTCATAGAGCACTCGCACTCTTCTCTAGTCTGCAGCATTATGCCGAAAGGGATATTATCTTCTTCTCAGGCTTTTGCAGTGCTCCTGCACAAAAAAGGAATGACTTTCCTTCAACAGTGACCCATTTTAGGATCTCTTCTAACATGCAGTGGTATCAGTGGGAATTTTTGTTGGTAGTGGTTGGATCAGGCTCTTTTCCCAAGCCCAGATGGTTGCGTTGCAGTTGACACTTGCCAGTTCTGGGTGGTTTATGGAAGGATGGAGAGTGTGAAGAAATGGGGAAGCCTACGGAGATGGGGGGAAAAAAGGGGGACGCACAAAGGAAAGTCTCTGCATTATGTATCTGGTCAAGATGCAGCACCTAACTAACTGCTGCATGTCCAAGGTGCATTGCGGGTGACCAGGAGCAGCAAAGAGCCTATACAAAAATCCTGTCTTAGGTCTCACTTCCCTCTGGACTCGTGCCGTTCAGACGGACTGTCTCATGATTTCAGTGTGGTTCTTCTCCTAGCTGAGCCACTGTTCTACAAAAATCTCATGTACAATCTGTACCAGAGCGTAATCCCCTAATGTTGACTGAGCAAAGTAGTTTATCTATGTCATTACATGATTGCTGCTTTTTTTAAGCCTGTGGGGAAACTGCTGGAGCATGGAACCGGCCAGTCTCTAAGACGACAAGTATTAGGTGAATGTGTTTTTATGTGTTACGGAGATATACAGAAGTTTTGCAGATACTGCAAAACTGCACTGTGTTCTTAGAAACCCTGTGTCCCATCAAGGTGGTGGAGACTGTTTTCTGCTGGAGTTCCCTAGCTGCATACGACTATCCAACTTCATGGCTGTACGATGGAATAACCCACTTCCCCCTTCTTAATCCTCACGTTGTAAATGTTCATCCTACATTCTTAGCTTGGCATGCTGCTGTGCTCTGGAAAAAAAAATTTCCCTTTTTTCCCCCCCTTTTTTTTTTGAAGCTAAGAATCAAGGGCAGGATGGCCCAGAATGATTTTGCATGTGGTGCTTTGAATTGGTTTTCTGGCATCTGAGGACACAGTGAGCAGCCCTGCTGTATGGTCCAGCAGTTTCTCTCTTCTCAAAGATTTTTGACAGGTCGCTCCAGTGCGGAACAATTGTATCTGCCCTCATTAATTATTTTGTGCAGGCCTGCAATGTCCTGCAATCAGCAGGGTCACTGAGTGAATTGATGATAGGGAAATTATAATGCTGAGCATACAGGACAATTGCCATCTGCTGTCTAAGGTCTGTAATTTAATTATATTGCCAAACATTCCTTTTCAGATGAAAATGTGGGAAGCCCAGGGAGCAAGGCTTGACTGGTTAGGCATCCCAGGGTGTTCGTCCTCTGAGCCCCCTTCCTGGCTGCAGCAGCTCAGGCAGACCTACCTGAGCTGCCCCGAAACGATACCTCTGTTGCGCAGGACTCTGACCTGATAGTCACCTTCAAGCACAGTCCCTCCACCAATACTGAAAAGACTTTTGTCCATTGGGCAGTCTGATCATGACCCTCATCAAAGTGTGGATCCACCCCCTCCACTGCTCCTTTCCCACCCTCCAAACTCACTGAGGGAGACTGGTCCAGCAATTAAAACATAAGTGTAATAGATGACCATGGCAAAAGTCTGTTGAAGCATGTAGGCAGGGTCAACAGAGTCCCACTGGCATCTGCTCTTTTTCAGGGAGGTCTGATTTGTAGGTGAGAGTAAATGTCCTTGCTAGGATAAAGATCCTCGATGAATCCCCTTAACTGGGATTGCATTTGATATTGGGAGTAAGACATAGAAGTGTCTGGAGGTTCTGGTCTGCGGCTGGTGCTTACAGAAAGAAGCTCCTGGGGAACTCAACAGCAACGATGCCTTGCAGCGTCTGCTCCAGTTAAAAGCCACAACTGGCCATGTCGAAATTGTTGCTTCTTGATGAAGGCATAGTGTCATTTTTTCTCTGCGTTTTAAGCTCATTGTCTGGAAACGAGATGAATAATCTGGCTGTCTGGCCTGTCTCACGTGTGCATTTCCTCTGATACGTCTCAGAGAGGATGTGCTGCAAGCGGAGGGGATGGGAAGGGATGTGGAGGTACCTTGCGGTGTGAAATATGGACGGTTACGCAGGGCACAGATGGGAAACTCCTCGGCCATCTATCTTGACATGTGGGTGTCTGCGGATGCAATGCCCCCTTTATATCACTCCCTGCTTTTGTCCGGACGATAATTTGCCTTGTGCTTGTGCTAACGCCTTGCCTTGCCTTTCCCAAGCTGTGCTTTCCTCTCCCTTTTTTGGCCCTATTTTGCACCGTTCCTGTACCCTTCCTGTGCTCTTTCGGCCCTGCGCGAGAGGCAGTGGGACCGCAGTGCATCGAGGCCTGCCAGGCCGTGGGGGGAGGCAGCATCCATTCGCCGGGGGCCCCTAAGCCTCTGAAGTGGCGCATTGCAATGCAAGTAGACACGTGCCGTGATGAACCCTCCCAAACTTGCTTCTCGGCTGTCCACAGGGACTTCAAGAGTAAAAATGTCTTGCTGAAGAATGATTTGACGGCAGTTCTAGCTGATTTTGGCCTTGCTGTACGGTTCGAACCTGGAAAACCTCCAGGGGACACTCACGGACAGGTAATCATTATTTTTAAAAATACCTTTTAAAAAATTGGGCTTGCCGCAGCTCTGTGCGTTGTGTGGGTAGTTTCCATAGATTGCAATCTAGAGCTTGGGAAATTGCAGGATGGTTGTTTTCTTCTTCCTTGTGTCATTCACGAGGGAGGAAAATGCCTTTTTGTCTCTTATTAGCAATACAGGGAACATTACTGCAGAGTCGAACGTAGGGGATTGACGGCAGCATGCAGTCCTGAGCTTCGCTACCCCGCGTACGAGCACGGCTTTCAGCCTTGGGAAGGCACCGGGCCGTGCTTCTGCCGAAAACCCGTCCTGCATGCTTGTGCAAACATACCAGCACCTCTGTCCCTAGCACGTCTTTTCCCTGTACCACTTCTGTGCCTTCAGCTCTCTTCCACATACTGCATTTTCCATAAAAACAGGTGCTCAGGCATAAGCTCCGGTATCACTTTTATCTGCGAGAAGAGCAGAGCACTTTCTCCCACCGCTCTCATCTGCTGTGCAGTGCTGCATGGTGTGGAGGTGGAGCCCTTCCTGACCCCGGGAAACAAGCAGCTTATTCCCTGAAACATGGGATTTGATTCTTCTTTATTGTCTTACTATTAAATATTAATACTCGTAAAATTATTCAATTATTTTTAAGAATTCAGCAACTGCAGCTGCTTGGGTGACCTTTAGCGACAGTAAATCTTGCACGCTGGCTGTGCGCTGCGTAAAACATTTACTACATTTTTATTAGTTCTTAATTTTCTGCTTTTAACTTTCAGCGAGCAACCCCTTGTTCTGTTACTGTGCCGTGGGGGTAAAGCAAGGCCAGCCATTGCCTTTTGGGCACCTCCTGACTTTTTCTCTGACTTTCCAGCTCAAATACTGTCTCTCTTTTCATCTTTGCCCCAGAAGGAGTCGATGCCTTTGCAGATTAGCCATCTACAGCTTTTCCTCATTTTTGTCACCTTTCTTTGGTCTTTTCCAGCACTTTTCACGCCTTGTCATGCCCAGGCTTCCCCCGGCCCCACTTCTTCGGGTACTAGCATGATCAGATGAGAATTCCCTCGCGGACAACATTAAAAGGCATTTCAATTCTCACATTGAAAAGGTGCTTTTCCCTGCTCTCTAATCCATGCTACAGTACAGGCTGTAATGGTACCACACACATAACCACAAGTATCTGAGGAGCTCAGTGTGGCTCTACCTATACTAAAAACAGCAAGATAAGCAGTATAAGGGGGACGGAACTATTCCCTCAAGGTGAGAGTGATCTTTTCCAAAACCAGATGATGGCAGGCCAGGGTAGGTGGGCAGGACAGTGTCCATGTATTACAAGTCGTGTGGATGCGGGAGAACAGTTTAATCCAAGACTGTCAAACACTTTTTCCTACCGTTTCAGGATACATTAATTTTTTTGGGGGTGTTTAGCAAAAGGGAATTGAACTTGCAGCAGCTATGCTAACTGACTCTGACTTGACCTTAGGGTGTTTTCCGTGTCTCCAAAGATAGCATTTTCACATGCAGCGTGTGCTGCTGTAGCAAGATGCCGTGGAAAGCGTAGAAGACAGAATTTAATCCATACTCATCTTGCATCACTGCATTTAAATTAGACCTGTAGTGTACACTGAATGAATATCACACACAAAGCCATCCACCTAGGTTTTTTCCTTCAGGTAGCTTGTTGAGACTCAAGTAATCTTAATGAGAAATGGTGTCAGAAAAAGCAGACCCCTTTTCTCTGTTTTCTGAGGTAAGTGCAAATTTAGTAGGAGTAGCCTTAAGGCTAATGGAAACAGCTGTCACTCATCTCTAACCAGTGGAGGCTAACGGGCCCAAATGGAATTTAACTCGAGTCATTTTTTGCTCCATAGGTGGGAACAAGGAGGTATATGGCTCCAGAAGTGTTAGAGGGAGCAATCAACTTCCAACGAGACGCCTTCCTAAGAATAGACATGTATGCAATGGGACTGGTGTTGTGGGAATTAGTCTCCAGATGTAGAGCAGTTGACGGTAAGAATAAAGATCTCTTCCCTGTGGAGGGCTCTGTTTCAGCGTGGTTTATTGGTCCAGAGAATGAGCCTGGTTTTGTAAAAAAGAAAAAAAAAATCAATGAGGTATTTTCATTAAGCAGCTAACGTGTCTTTTGTTTGCTTGTTTTTTAACATAAACTGTCTTTCTCTGTGGTTAAAAATCTTCGTAGTGTTCAGATCTCAAAGTGCTTTTAATGGCGTTCCAGTTACATTGCAAATTGTTTGAGAATTCAGGGAGGGAAAGAGAGGGCAATTCCTCCATCAACAGTGGCTTTCCTTCAGTCCCAAACACCCACTGTGCTGCTCTCAGTGGTACTCTGTGTTTTTGCTCATGCCCTAGGCAGGCTTTCAGCTCCAGAGAAGAGCAGTCTGAGGTTAGCTGTTGCACCGTGCCTTTGTAGGACAGTACTGGAGCCCAAATAGAAAGACCAGAAGTGAAGCACCACAGTAAAATAAAAACTGTAGGGCTGGAAGGATCTTCCTGGCTCAGCAAGCCCACTTACCTGCTATCATAAGTCTCATTATGTCTTAATCTTTGTCATTTGCTGATCAAGCCCTCCCGCAGCAGCAGGCTGAGCTCCTAGTTTCATCTGCACCTTTGGAGAATCTCACTTTCTCCTGGGTGGGCCAGAACAAACTTTCTTGGAGTCCTCTTTCTCAGGGTGTTTTCTCTTACAATAATGCTTCAAAATGGGGCACCTTTTCTCCTGTTGAAGAAATGCTATCTCCAAATATCCCGTCTGCTCTCTGGTGACATCTGTGCCATTTGCAGGACCTTGCCCCTGGTCAGGGAAGCAATCACTTTGTTCTATTAGCTCCAAGGCTGCCAGCTCCAACTTCTCTCTTCTTGTGTGGACATGGGTGTTACGGACTGACGATCAAGTTCATAGATTCCCTTCCCTGGACTTCAAATCTATTTCAGTAGTATTGAAATAGCACTGAGGAGCTTAATTACAACTGAGATGTCTGTGCAGGTGTGTGGTAAGAGAAAGTCTTTTCCTTAAAGTTTCTAACTAGATAAAATGCCAAAGGAGCAGGGAGATAGTGGCCCAAAGAGGTGGGAATAATCTCCTCTCTGATGAGGCCCCCTGAAAAATTCAGATTTTTACCTGTCTTGTTTTTGGTCATCTTCTCAGGAAGCAGCTGATGCTCTCAAAGTATCTTATACAACACCTTTAAATCAGAGGGAGAACTTCCTATGGGTTGAGGGGAAATTATATTGAACCTTATCTGCACTTCTAGTTCAAAGTGATGAATCACATCACCTTATTTAACAGTTCTGCTCCATGTTTGTGGTCACACTCATGGCTTCAGTGACAAATAGTTCTTGTCCTGATGTGTGAGCTGGCAGGCAGTGACTGTGACTCCAGAAACGGTGCTTGGACTAAATTCCAGTTGCAGGATGGTGGGCGAGTACAGCTGTAGCTAACAGCAGATTTGGCTTGGAGATCCTTGCACTGGGTCTTCAAAGAGAGGTATAATCTTGCTTCACTAAATCCATGTGGAATTGTGAGGCCAAAACATGTTTTTAGGGCTTGTTTTGGAAGAGGAGAGAGGGTTAAGACAATGCTTGCAAAATGAAGATATTTCTGGTGAGATTCAGATAAAGATAACCTAAATTTTGTGCATCTACATCAAGTTATCTGTCTGTGTGCCAAGTGCCTAAGCCCTAAGGCAGCAGAGATCTGAGCACGTCACCTTTCAGGGTGAGCTGAATTGCTCTCCAGACTCCACTGACTAGATCTGGAATGGGAAATTGGGTGTCTAAATTTCAAAGTGTCAGAAACTGGCTTTCCAGGGCTAATTTCCTGGATTTCCATCATTGCTATAGGAGTCATTGCAAAGGCTCCATAATGGTAGTGCCCTCAAAATTTCCCACCATGTCTGTAGACCTTTGAATTCCCTCCCTTGACCTGGTTGCTTGTGAGTGTGAGGAGGTTAATCACTGCAGCTGCTTACAGCTTGGGTTCCAGTCTGAGGAGGTGGAAAGGAAGGTCATGAGTCTTCTTGTGCCATCCGATGGAATAAATGCTTCCATTTGTTTCAGTGACTGGCACACAAAAAAATGATATGCTGCTTTAGTAATTTTTCAGAGTACATAAATATCACGTTCCTGATGTCATGGTTCATGACCAGATAAAGTGGTTGTCTCTTTTATTTTAGTTTGGAAAGGTCCACTTGAAAAATCTCCAGTCTGGAAAGAGGTTACTGAGAAACCATTCATAATGCCGGGGAGGGTCCTGAGAAAACCCATCAGTTAGGTTGGGCTGCTGTTTGAGTGCATCTAAGCGTTACAGAAGGCCAAATGACGTTTCAATAAGCAGAAGTTATTGCTATAGTCTGGAGCCTGCATTGATGCTCCAACAGTTTTTTCGTTCTTGTGGCCCAGAGCAATTCACATCCGTAACTGGTTTAACGAAAGCATTCAGGAATCGTTTTGTGCTTACGAACCGGGAGCAGTCAGTGCACAACCGCTGTTAGGGTACTTGGGGCAGTGAGTGCAGCAACCAGGACCACATGTCTCAGCTGAGACTGTGCTGACTTAAATCTATGAACATGGCAAAGCACAAAAGAAGAAATTACAAGTGTGTTACATGTGCTTGACCTTGATAGTCAGGGACTAAAATGAAATTATGCTCAGACCAAAACCTTTCTCTAGGATATTGTGTGTTGAATTGGTATGCTAAAATGGGAGGAGGTAGAGTTGATTTGCTGCTTCTAGGAGAGAGGTGGAAGCGGGAGTCCTGGGTGAGAGTTCAGCTTCATCCCTCCCTGCGGTGGAAAACACACGGCCAGACACCCGGCAACGTCCGTCGTGCAGGAAGAATGTAAATCACATTTGTCTAAAAGGACATGTGAACTGTGCTCCGCGTTGGGCTTTGCCGTGGTGGGTTTTGGTTGCTATGGAGCCGCGGCTCGTGCACAATGAAGGCATGCCTGCTCGGCGGAAGCCTTTTCCCTACTAACGCGGTTCTCCCCGTGCATCTTAGGTCCAGTGGATGAATATATGCTGCCTTTTGAAGAAGAAATAGGTCAGCACCCATCCCTGGAGGACCTGCAGGAAGTGGTGGTTCACAAGAAGATGCGCCCCGTGTTCAAGGATCATTGGCTGAAACACCCTGTACGTCCCTTTCCGTTAATAGCTGAAAATGTTTGCCTCCGTGGCTGGGACTAGAAATGCGGTTACGCGTCAGATGTTAACTTCAAAAGGAGAAAAATAACAGGGAAATTATCTTCCAGCAATTTGGCAGGATTGTGTTGCCTCGAGGCAGAAACTAAACTGCAGGTGAACTTCACTTCCACAGTCCAGCGGGATTAATTTTGTCAAGTCTGGAGCGATCGTAATTAATTGCGTGGTGGCGGTACTGGAGCGCTCGGCCCTGGTGGCTGGTCCTACGCTGCCGTGGTCGTCCTGGCAGAGCACTTGTCCATCAGGGCCACAAAATGAAGGGTTGAATGACACTTTCGCGTTTTTCCCCGTGGTTTTTCCCTTCTTTAGATTGTAAAGCAGCTGATTAAAATCAGTCCGTGGCAGTGGACATGGAGCTTGTTGTAATGTATTACGCACTCGCTTAGTAGGGCTCAAATAGTATGATGAAGGAACGCCAACCATGGCGTTGGTGATATGTTCCTGACGAGCTAAACGCTACGCAAGGCGTGAGCAATTTGGGGGCGAAAAATTAATTAGGTGTGAAGGCAAACGGACAATGAAGTAAAACACAGTGTGGGTTTCCCAGAGGCAGATCGTATCAGACTAGCATTTTTAATGAAAGAGCTGATCTTTTAGCCTGGGGAATTAAGCAGGTCATGAAATCTCTCAGGGCTTCAGTAAGAAGCTAAATGCCTCTACTTTGATCAAACTGCCACGGTTTGGCCTGGACTCATCGTCTGGAAGTTGGGGACAGTGGTTGATTGTGGGGTGACTGTCCTGAGTTTTGTATAAGCAGAGTTCAAATAAGAGCCACGCTCTTCCAGCGGGATTTTATGAGTTATTTTGGAGATATCTCCAGAAGTGAGGTGCTGCATTGTAAACAAAATAACAGTTTTATAGCAGCTGATACAATACTGCCAGCTTTTACGGTTTTATCATGAGAATCATAAGACTTGATGACTTGTCTTTTAAAGATTTAACAGCTGAATCGTGTGCTATACTTTGATTTAAAAAAAAGAAAAGTGTGTTTTGTCTCTAGAAAAAGCTGGATGTGACCAAACTATAAACCAGAAGATTTTAAAAAAATCCTACTATAAAAACACATGCATTTAAAGTCATTTTTAAGGCCAAGCTCATGATATTTTGCACACCTGGGCCCGGCAGTATCTGAGGTAGAAGCGGCAGAAGCTGCACTGCGCATCCTTCCTTAGAGAAAACGCCCTTGGCTTTCCTTGCGTGGGCTAAAGCTGTGCTTTCTTCCCCGTGCGCCGTGAGATAAATCCTCCCACCGCGAGCGGGGCCGTGCTGACGGTGTTTTCTCCTCCTTGTTCTCCCCAGGGCTTGGCACAGCTCTGCATTACCATCGAAGAGTGCTGGGACCACGACGCGGAGGCTCGGCTCTCGGCGGGCTGCGTCGAGGAGCGCATTTCGCAAATCCGCAAATCCGTAAACGGCACTACCTCGGACTGCCTCGTTTCCATCGTGACGTCCGTCACCAACGTGGACTTGCCGCCCAAAGAGTCTAGTATCTAAGTCCTGGTTCGCTTTTGTCTTTCCAGACTCAGTGGATTAAAAAAAAAAAAAGAAAAGAAAAAAAGAAAAAGGTTAAACAGAAAAAACACAAAAAACAAAAATCCAACAAACACATGAATGCAGCTGCTATTTTATCTTGACTTTTTATTATTATTGTTATTATTATTATTATTATTTTTTTTGGATTGGATCAATTTTACCAGCACATTGCTCTACTGTATTAAAAAATGGACATTTCAGCAAGCATTCAGGTGCCGACTAATGAATGCAGAAAAGGTGCAGGTACCTCAGAACCTCAACAAACTCACTTCATTTTTTTTTTTCTTTTTAAATCAGTTTTCTCGGTTTCTCTTTATCGGTCTGTCTTCTAAGCAGAGCATCCGTGATGTAAAGGAAAACCGCCTACCATCTTAGAAAACGCAATGCTGCAAACTTTGGAGGAAACTCAAGACTGTTACATAAGATTACGCCTTCCTCAGAAGGATTTTTTTTCCCCCCATTTTGATTTGTTTGGGGGTTTGGCTTTGTTTTCTTTCTTTTTTTTTTTTTTTTTTTTTTTTTTTTTTTTTTTTTAAGAAGTGAGCTTCAAAAAAAAAACAGCAGATGTGTCTTTTACGGATCTAACGGGTGTCATTGTAACATGGAAAAAAAAAAAAAGTAACCGGGCGGAGAATGTTAATTCTTTGATGGTAGAATTGAAGGGGGGAGCTTAGCGTAGGGGTGGGGAGAGCGACGTTGG
Organism: Rhea pennata; assembly: GCF_028389875.1. Classification (NCBI taxonomy): domain Eukaryota; kingdom Metazoa; phylum Chordata; class Aves; order Rheiformes; family Rheidae; genus Rhea; species Rhea pennata. Next base: position 7,033,415 of record NC_084664.1, on the reverse strand, counting down.
ACTTGGCAGCATTTGGAGAAACATCATTTGCTATGGAGCTACTTCTCAGGTAACCATTAGATGAGGGGAAGGACATTTCTGAGCAGAGTATTAATGGCTGCAGCGTATGGAGAAAGCCGAGTTAAAGAGCCCGGGGTGGTCAGCAAGGCACTGGGTCTGTCGCTCGGGCCGGGGTGGTAAAAGAGCAAGGCAGAGCCGTCGTTACCTTTTATTTTTCGACTCCCGGTAGTAAGAAGAAGGATGCTTTTTAAGCGGCGTAATTGAAAGAGGTCCTCGGAAGCGCTTTGGCAAAATACGGGAGGATTGCAAACTTTTTGCATCTCGCTCGAGACAGGAATCAGTTCAGGAAATTCGGCTGTGGGGTCGATTAGCTGTCAGCCCGAGCTACCAGTGCAGACGGGGGGAAAAGGAAAAGCATGAAAACGAGCTCTATTAAACCTGGGGGGGGTGGGGGGTGGTTTGGTTTGGTTTTGTTTTTTTTCTCTTTTTACTTTGATTTGGAGGAGGGTGAAGGTACCCGAACCGGTGGCGGATGGCTCCCGTAGCACCCGCGAAGCCCGTGGCAGCGGCGTGTTTCCTCCAGCATCCTTCAAACCGGTTTCTTTAATGCTGCTTTCTCCTTACTCTGTGACTAAGCTCTTTTGTCTTAAAGTGGTGCATATTCAAAAATACCGTTACTCTATTATGCCATAAACTTGCTCTAGTCAGTGAATGTTCCTAATGCTGCTGATTCAACATTTAAATATTTTTTTAATTTGCAAAACATGCAATGTTTAAAAAAGAAAAAAAAACAAAAAAAAATGCACACACGCACGCACACACACAAACACACACACACACGTTACGTGGCTTCCGAGGTTTAAACTGAAAAAAAAAATTAAAAACTTCATGACCACAGACCACCTCAAACCAGAAATACCTCAGAATTTTCTACTTGTATGAGTTTTATTATATATTTTGTTAGTTGTGTTGTCTTGTAGTAAGTATATTTTAATGTAAGTTGGCTTTTATGACAAGGGAGTTTTAAAAAAAGAAAAAAAAAGAAAAAAAGTTCCAAAATCTTTTAGGAAGTGCTACCATTTTTTGTTTGTTTGTTTTATAAAGCACCATTGTAAATAACTGTATACAGTTGTAGAATAACTGCCTGTATAAGGTACCTGGGCATTATTCACTCTTATTTGTGAAGGCTGTTTCCATTCTGTGTTTTTTTTTATTTTTTTGTCTGTTTTAGTGAAAGGACAGTACATCTTTTTATTACTTTTTTTTTTTTGGGGGGGGGACTTTGACTATAACATGAATTCTGTGTCTTGGTAGATTAATGAAGTTATGCCCATTGGATTGCCAAAACTTCTAAATTCTTCTTTATATTAAGCTAAAATGCAGTCCTGAACTAATCATCCTATAACAAAAGTGTTAAAAATCTGAATTATATAATCAAATTGGACTCCTTGTCACTGTCAAATTGTCAGTGTGGGCCCTTGCACAGATGTAATTTATTAAGCAAGAAAAATTACTAATTGGAGAAAATATTTAAAAGTTGAAATATATTTCTTGAAAATTATAGCTTTAAAACATAGAGTTCGCAAATGAGGACACGGTCCTTTATCTTGAAGAGACATTAATTGCCTTAATTTGTCTATCTGAATAAAGTCTTAAACTATTCTTTCAAGTTACTGAATGTATATTGCATATTAGGATGTACACCCATGTAATGCTATTTTTCTGGGTAGGTTTGGAATTTTTTGTTCCTTACTGTGATTCTGTTTGGAAAACCTTGTCAAAAACCAGACAAAATGATACCATTGTAACCCGGCCGATGTCCCTGCTAGGGGTTGACATCTTCAGTTCTGATGCTGCAGCAGACCTATGCTTACCATTAAGCGTGCAGGTAGCTCTCTGGATGTCATGACCCTAGGCACTCGCTTAATACTAAGCATAGTCACAGATGTTAGCAGGATCACTGTTTTCCTTTGATCTTCTAATACATTTCTGCACTGAGATTTATATAAAAATGTGACTTATGTTTTGGAAGAGAAGTGATGTAAGGGTCGGGGTGGAGTCTAGAGCAGAATTAAGATTGAATGAATAGTTGTTTCTAGGTGTGTTTGCTCCCATTTCTGGGAAATGGGAGCCAGTTCGTATTGCTGCAGAAAGAAAAAAGCTGTACTGTCTTTGAACTGTTATCTGTTTGCTGTTCTGGATTTTTTTCCTTCAGCATTATATATAATGGCTAAAACAGGCTTATTACAGCAGTTGCTTTTTTATCCTGATTTCTTTAAGAAGCTTTAAAGTATTTATTGAAAGTGCCATATAATTTTAATAGCCTATTGGGCAGTCTCTTAAATCTTCTCTTTTGAGAAAGCATAAACAAAAATTCTCACATGTAGCTTATCTTACTGCGGGGAACTGTAAGAATCTACAATTTTTGACCAAAAGTTGATTGTAAAGTATTACCATCTTCCCTGGTGTAATGGTTCCTTATAGATCATCTTGTCAGCATGATTTAGAAACTGATTTTAAAAGAATTTCCAAAATGCATGTGTGCTCAGTTGCAGATTTTAAAGGTATCTTGGTATATGTATCTCGCTATTGCAGCAGCGAAGGAAATCCTGAACTCATGTTTGTTTAAAAATTTGTACCAGTTTAACTAAAGCTGTTTTTTTTTTTTTTTTTTTTTTTTTAATGTATTTATTTTATTAATGCAGACAAGTGCTGATGAACTTACTGGTCTTTAGACACTTGAGCTGTCAAGCAAGTTGTTTCCTCGTTGCTACTGTAGCATTTGAACTCTCATTGACAACATCGTTTTGGTTTTGTTTGGCATTGTAGAGGCTTTTCCCAAGTCGGCAATAAGGCACATCCACAGGTGTAGCTGTAATAAGCGATTTTGACTCTTTTCCTCTTAACACTCCCTTGAATATGATGGGCACAACATATATTATGTTATTTCCTAAGCACTAAATTTCACTTCACATTCAGACTCAGAAGACGTAGCTCTTCAAAAACTTTGTGGCAGAATTTTATTGTTGACCTTCCTCTCTTACATGGCAATTCTTAGGTATACATTAGTCTTGAATATCCAGGGTGGCTCAGTGAGTGGTAACATTCTCCCTGACTTCAGCAGCCAGGATTCCCCGCTTTCCCGTGGGACTCCCTTTATGCACTGGCCGAGCGGGTTTCCTAGGTGTAGGAATTCTGAGCTCATGTTTTGAGACTGGAAATACCACAGAAGCTAAAATTGCTTTTTTTGAGGCCTTGGAGGTGTGACTTACTTAATGCAATTACATTAGTACAGCAAGGCTAGAAAGTGTATATGGCTTATTTGAAATATAGGTGCCTTTTGTAAGAAAAGGCTCTAAACCAGTTATTGTTAAGTGGTACCTGGCTTATTCATTCTGATTAAGGGTTTTATCTAATCCTAATCATAAATTTTTCTCTATTTTAGTCGGAAGAAATGCATGGTTTTCTTCTGCCTCATATTCTCTAGCTGAAATTCCATTACAGAATAAATTATGCTAGATAAGAGTTACACCTATGGAAATGCCATAATCTTTGTGTGTATGTTTGCTTCAAAGAGATGGTACATGAGTGCCCACCAGTAGCTCAACAGCAATTACTTGGGTGTCCAGCTTCAATCCTGTTTCCACTGGAGTTGCTTCTTTCAGTGGAAGCAGTTCTGGGCCCATTCAGTGCAAAGCTGCTGGTGGGTATTTCCAAGTTGGTAGGGTCAGGCCTTTGCCATTAAGAATATTGATCCCCCTTAAGATCTCAGCGTAGAAACTGAAGAATACACGTTTAACTCCTCTTGTGCTAGTTTCTAGGCAGACTGTCAGAATTTACCCTGTTTTGCAGGAGAAC